>NC_092742.1:133752838-134096432 GCF_047496795.1 Chiloscyllium punctatum
TAATGGTCTGGCAGCTGGTGGAAGTTAACATCAACTAATAAGATATCGAAATCTAAAATCTGCTGTCAGTAACAGTGACCTTGAAGCCAATGTCAATTGCAAACACCAATTGCCTTCCCAATGTACTTTCAGGGAGTGAATCTCCCGTGCTTTCCTGTTCTGGCCGAAAAGTGCCTCCAGACGACAGACATGTAGCAAAACTCTTCAACGGTCTCTAAAATGCCAAGCAAGACATTCTATTGTATCAATCTGTTCCGAGCCCTTAATGAATAAAATTGGATAGAACACCCAGCACGAGTCTCGGTATCAGAAAAGGGAATGGGAAACACAGTCCTGTTGATCCAGCAGATGCCTCCTTCCTAACAGCTGAGAGCTGGTGACACATATACAGAGTTTTCCCACAGACTGCACAGAAACAGTAGGAAAGGAGTAGGTTATTCAACACATTGAGCCTCCCCCATTCTAGTTTTTGGTCTAACATATCTTCATTTTTTTTTCACAAACATTGCATACTGTATATCCTTTGAAGTGATTAATTATTGGAACAATATGAATTAGGAACTTCGGTCCATCAATTTTGCTTTCCCATTCAATATAATGATGGTTGATCCTTTCTCCCCACACCAAACCTCTGCTGCAACCTTGTCCCTTTAGTGTCAAGAAATACATAACGAAATTCAGTGCCTTGGCTTCCACAGGCTTGTGTAGCATAGAATTCCCAGATTCACCAGTCTGTGAGTTCAGACATTTATTCTCATCTCAATGCAGTATGCCCTGACTGTTCCTAATACTGTGGCCGCTTGTTTTAGACGTCCCAGCCAGGTGAATTATCATCCCTGTTTCCAATATATCTCGCCCTGTCAGAGTCGTATCTATCTCACTGAGATCTCCACTCATTTTCCTAAACCACATGGAATACACTCAGTTCGCCCCAAACTCTGCTCCCACAACACGTTTGTCATCCCAGAGATCAGTCTGGTCATTCTTTGCTGCTCTCCCTCAATGTCAGCTTTGTCCTTTATTAGGTAAGGAGACCAAAACTGCACACAATACTGCACAATGTTCGAGATGGGGTCTCACCAAGGTCAAGTAGAGGTGTAATAAGATACCCTTATGCCTGGACTCAAATTCCCCAGAAATGAAGGTCAACACATCATTTACCTTCCTAACTGCTTTCAGTTGCTCCAATAATGCTTTCAGTGACTGGTGTACAGGGAGATCCAGATCCTTTTCAATGTTACATATCCTCACTTGGTGGGTCTATGTAGACTGGGCAGCGTGCCAATTCCAATCCCAGTATTGACGTCTGGCTTAGGAGTTCACTGCTGTGAATGGACCTCAGAGTTCGGTGAAGAAGTCAACAAAAGTATATACGTTAGTATCTTCACAGATCAACATTTTCACTTCAATTCCTTTTGAAATGCTAGCCTGATATTCTATTTTTCCAACCAAAATATTCAGTGTTACGTCCATCCACATTGCTGTTCATCTGCCACATATTTGCCCATTCCCTCTCTGTGTCTCAATTACCTTGAACTTCTTTACATCCGCCTCACCCAATCAATTCTCAGTTTGGTGCCATCAGCAGATTTTGAAAGATTACATTTAGTACCCTCGCGCAGATGTTTAATCTGCTTCCTGAATAGATGGGTGCCAAACATCAATTCCGGGATCATCCTGCTCGTAATTGCTTTCCATCCCAAAAAAGGAGCTGTTTATTCTGACTCACTTTTTCTTTCAGCTCTCTACCATTCTCAACCCATGCCAGTATATTAGATCTCACTGTTGCACACTGTTATGGGCCAGGACAGAGCACCTCGAGTCATTTCAAGGAAGTAGTACAGACTCAAACTTTGCTTGTTGCCTTAAGCAGGTGTAAGGAAGATATTCCAGGAGTGACGCAGCTGGTCAAGCCACTTAGTTTTAAATAAAACAGAATTTATTTTCAAGGTTACGGAATGAAACACAAACAGAAGAGAATAGCATGCAGAATAACAATCTATCCGAAAACCCAACAGATTATCCTAACTTAATGATGTTAGCAAATTAAATTCATAAGGAGTGGGTACATGGGAAGACCAAGAACTAACTTTCAATACAGCCGACAAAAATGTAGGGCATTACTGTGTAACATGATTAGGGATGACAATACCAAGAGGCAGCCAATTAGAAGCCATATCCATGCTACTAGTTCCACAGTAAGTAGAACTAAAGTGACTATTCCCAGCTTTTGTCATTTTAAAGTTTTGCAAATAAATATGTTAAAATATTAAAAGTTGGATCCTCAACTAATCTTCCAGGTGAAGCTTTCTGGTCTTCAGTAGCACTCCACTTCTCAACTGAGAATCTGAAAATGGTTGAAAGCCATTGGGTCGTACCGTGGCAAAGTGGTTAGCACTGCTGCCTCACAGCGCCAGGGACCCGGGTTCAATTCCTTCCTCAGGCAACTGTCTGTGTGAAGTTTGCACATTCTCCCTGTGTCTGTGTGGGTTTCCTCCGGGTGCTACGGTTTCCTTGCACAGTCCAAAAATGTGCTGGTTCGCTGAATTGGCCATGCTAAATTGCGCGTAGTGTTAGGTGAAGGGGTAAATGTGGGCAAATGGATCTGGATGGGTTGCTTTTTGGGGGGTTAGTGTGGACTTGTTGGGCCAAAGGGCCTGTTTCCACACTGTAAGTAATCTGTATCTAAATAATCTAAGGTGTTGTTCGAAGTACTTGAAACAATCCCCATAAACACCCCATGGAAAATTCGAAAGGAAGCATCAAACCCAGGTTCTTCCAGGAGAGATATCAGAGAGGAGGGTGGGGGGGATCAGCATGGACCTTCTTCTTTGGCCTGATAGCTTCACAACTGGCTGCCTGCTTTCAGTAAACAGCCAGTCTGTGAAAAATCAGTCCAAACAAATCAAAGCAGAGGGTCTGCGCTGGGAGAACTGGCCACTCCCCTTTCATAAGAACAGAAGGACGAGGAGCAGGAGTAGGCCACCTGGTCATAGAACATAGAACATAGAACAATACAGCACAGAACAGGCACTTCGGCCCACGATGTTGTGCCGAACTTCTATCCTAGATTAAGCACCCATCCATGTACCTATCCAAATGCCGCTTAAAGGTCGCCAATGAATCTGACTCCACCACTCCCACGGGCAGCGCATTCCATGCCCCCACCACTCTCTGGGTGAAGAACCCACCCCTGACATCTCCCCTATACCTTCCACCCTTCACCTTAAATTTATGTCCCCTTGTAACACTCTGTTGTACCCGGGGAAAAAGTTTCTGACTGTCTACTCTATCTATTCCTCTGATCATCTTATAAACCTCTATCAAGTCACCCCTCATCCTTCGCCGTTCCAACGAGAAAAGGCCGAGAACTCTCAACCTATCCTCGTACGACCTACTCTCCATTCCAGGCAACATCCTGGTAAATCTTCTCTGCACCCTCTCCAAAGCTTCCACATCTTTCCTAAAGTGAGGCGACCAGAACTGCACACAGTACTCCAAATGTGGCCTAACCAAAGTCCTGTACAGCTGCAACATCACCTCACGACTCTTGAATTCAATCCCTCTGCTAATGAACGATAATACTCCATAGGCCTTCTTACAAACTCTATCCACCTAAGTGGCAACCTTCAAAGATCTATGTACATAGACCCCAAGATCCCTCTGCTCCTCCACCTGACCAAGAACCCTACCATTAACCCTGTATTCCGCATTCTTATTTGTTCTTCCAAAATGGACAACTTCACACTTGGCAGGGTTGAACTCCATCTGCCACTCCTCAGCCCAGCTCTGCATCCTATCTAAGTCCCTCTGCAGCCGACAACAGCCCTCCTCACTGTCCACAACTCCACCTATCTTTGTATCATCTGCAAATTTACTGACCCACCCTTCGACTCCCTCATCTAACCTGCTCAGCCATTCTGTAACATCAAGGCTGATCGACTCGTGGACTCATGTCCACTTACCCGCACTCCCACCATATCCGTTATTTACTTCATTGTTCAAATAATATCTATCTCAGCTGGAAAAACATTTACTGAAGTAGCGTCAACTACTTCACTGGGCAGGGAATTCCATAGAATTACAAGCCTCTGGGTGAAAAGGTTCTTTCTCAATTCAATCCTAAATCTGCTCCCTCTAATATTGAGGTTATTCCATCTTGTCCTAGCTTCACCTGTCAGTGGAACAATCCTCTCTACTTTTTTCTTACCTCTTCCCTTCATAATATTTTTTATGTTTCTATAAGATCCTCCACTCATTCTTATAAATTCCAATGAATATAATGCTGATCTACTCTGTCTCTGCTCTTAAGTCAACTCCCAAAACTCCAGATTCACCAGAGTGAATCTCCCCTGCACCACCTCCACTGCCAGTACATCGCGTTGCAAGTAAGGAGGCCAAAACTGCTCACAATACTCCAGGTATGACCTCACCAGCACCCTGTACAGCTGTAACATAACCTTCCTGCTTTTAAATTCAACCCCTTTAGCAATGAAGGACAAAATACCATTTACCTTCCTAATTATTTTATGTACCTGCAGATCAACCTTCTGTGATTCATGCACAAGGTCACCCAGGTCCCTCTGCACAGCAGCATGCTGAATCTTTTTACAATTCAAGTAATCATCCTTTTTACTGGTACTCTTAACAAAAAATATTACTTCATATTTATTAACATTGTATTCCATCTGCCAGACCTTTACCTATTCATGCAATGTAACTATTTTCCTCTGCAAAGTTTCACAGTACTCTGCACACTTTGGTCTACCGCTCATCTTTGTGCCATCTGCAAACTTTGTCCAACTACGCATGCTCCCAACTCCACATCATCTATATAAATTGTGAATAATTGCAACCCCAACACTGATCCCTGAGGCACACCACTCAGCACTGATTGCCAGCCAGGATAGCACACGGTTATACCCACTCTTTGTTTCCCGTTAGTCAGCCAATCTTTTATCCATGCTAATACTTCAGCCGTAACGCCATTCATCTTTATCTTATGCAGCAGCCTACTATTTGGCACCCTGTCAAAGCCTTTTTGAAACCTAGATACACCACATCCACTGCGGCCTCGTTGTCTATTTTGCTCATAATGTCTTCGTAGATTTCCAAAAGGCTTGTTAAGCATGATCTGCCCTTCATGCATCCTCGCTGCATCTGTGCAATGGGCCGTTTTCTATCAAAATGCCTCGCTATTTCTTCCTTGATAATACAGTCAAAGCATCTTCCCCACTACACAGATTAAGCTAACTGGTTTATAATTCCCCAACTTTAATCCACCTGCCTTTTTAAACAATGGCGTCCCATTTGCTGCTTTTCAATCTGCTGGGACTGCCCCAGATTTCAGCAAATTTTAGAAAATTACCACAAGTGCACTTGTTATTTCTCCTGCTATCTTTTTAGTACCCTGGGATACATTACATCAGGGCCAGGGGATTCGTCTAACCTTAGCTCCATTACTCCATTAGCTTGCCCAACGCTACCTCCTCTGTAATAATGATTGTTCACAAGTCCTCACCTACCTTCATCTCTTTGGTAATAGCAAGGACTGGAGATGCTGGAAACCAGATTCTAGAGTGGAGCTGGTAAAGCACAACAGTTCAGAGCATTCCTGATGAAAGGCTTTTGCTTGAAACGTCGATGATTCTGCTCCTCAGATGCTGCCTGAATTGCTGTGCTTTACCAACACCACTCTAATCTAGAATCTTCATCTGTTCGTCGATCACTGGCATGTTATTAGTGTCGTTCACTATGAAGACTGATACAAAATACCTGTTCAATGCCTCAGCCATTTTATCATATCCTGTAACTAAATGCTCCTTTTTATCCTCTCAAGGACCAACATTTAATTTAGCCACTCATTTTCATTTTATATATTTAGGGAATCATCTGCTATCTGTCTTCATATACTGTGCGAGGTTTATTTTTCTCGTGTTCTATCCTACTTTTCTTTATAGCTCTTTTCGTGGCTTTCTGTTGACCTTTAATCTTTTCCCAATCTTCTAGGTTCCTGCTGTTCTTGGCCACTTCGCATTCCATCTCTTTCAATTTGATAGCCTTGCGTATTTGCTTTTACACTCATGGCAGACATCCCCTTTTCTTACAGTCTTTCCTTTTCACTGAATATACGTTTTCTTAGGACTTTGAAAAACTGCTTTGAAAATCCTTTGTTTCCAGTCGACTTTTGCCAAGTCCTTCCTCCATTCTGTTGTAGTCTCCTTCGTTTAAGCACAGGACCCTGGTATTGAATTTTATCTTGACACTCCATCTGTGTTTTAAATTCAACCATACTGTGATCATTCCTGCCAAGTTGATTCCTAACTATGAGGTCATTAATTATTCCTGTCTCATTACACAGGACCAGAACTAGCATAGCTCACTCCTCATTGTATGTGTTTTAATTTTCGACTTGAAAGCACTCCCAAGTAGTCAAACCCAGACTCTTTGGATTCGCTGCTTTTCAGACTGCTATGAAAGAAAAACAAGGACAGCATAACCTTGTTAAAGGAGTAGCATTGTCACAACATTACACTTGGGACGTCATCAAAAATGTTTCTGAAAGTTCAAATTCACTGCATATATTGATTCGCCATAATTTATTTCGCAGTCGGATTCTTAAATATGATTCGCCATTAATAATTTGATATTAACTTGATCCATGTTCATTACTTTCAAATTAACATAATTCTCAAAGTTCCCTGGCAAAGCATTCTGTCTAATAGACTCTTGTATTGTCCTGATTGCTTCTTTGGTGCTAAGCAGACTGTAATTCTCTGTGTCTTCCTGCCTCCTTTAGAAATATTGGGGTTACATTTGCTGCTCTCAAATCTGTCAATTCAATCATCTGGAATTTGGAAGACGGCAAGCAAAGTATCCATTATTCCCATGGCCACCTCCTTTCAGAATCAGAGATATAGATTATCATTCCATGGGGCTATATCAGACTTCAGTGCAAATAATTTCTCCAAAACTGCTTATTTAGTGATTTGATTGTATTTCTTTTCTTTCTCAGTAGACTTAGAATTGATTGGAAGCATTTTTTAAATATCCTATCATAAAGGCAGAACTGAAGTAGATGCTTCATAGTCTGCCATTTTCCTGTTCTCCATTCATTGGTTTTGGACTGTAAGGAAGCTACAAATATCTCCTCCAACATGTCACCTTGCTATATTGTACGTTGAGAAGATTTTACATTTCATGCTCGTTAATATATTCTTCCAAAACCCATTAGTTCCTGTCTTAAGCTGTTCAATGATTGACCTTCCACAGCCATACAATCACAGAAGCATAGACTCTGTACCATCAAAAATACAGCACGATGTATATTATTCCAAATTTCCTACATCAGTCCCGTAGCCATGAATGGTGTGAGGTGACTCGTGATTACTGCCCCCCTTAGGAAGTGCATTCCAGATACCATGGCCCTCTGGGTGAAAAACAATCCCTGATTCAACTCTAAACCTCAAATCCTTCCCTTTAAAAGTGTGCCCCCTGGTCTTGACCATTTGACTAAATGGAACAGCTGCTCTCTATCTACCCTGCCCATGTCCCTCGTAATCTTATCCTTCTGAATCACGTCCCCCTCAGCCTTCTCTCATTCAAACTAAACAATCCGAGATTATCCAGCCTCTCTCCATAGCTGATATGCTCCATCATTGGAAACATCCAGGTGAATCTCTGCACCCCCTCCAGAATAATCACATACTTCCTTTAATGTGGCTCCCAGAACTCCACACAGTATTACATATTGGCCTCACCAAAGTGCTACATAGATCTTGTAATCTATGCCTCGATGTGTAAAGGTTATACCTACTGCTTCCATTGACTTCTTATGTAACCTTTTATCCTCCTGCGTCACATTCAAGAATGTGTGAAAAAGCTCCCTATGAGCTTTCTTGTGTGCTACAATTCATTATGTATTCCCCATTTTGTTCCTTCTTCCAAAGTGCATCACCTCAGTTGTCAGAGTTACATTCCATCTGCCATAGATCCACCCATCTGACCATTCCATCTGTATCTTACTGTAACATAAGACCTTCCTCCTCACTGCCAACCACCTGGTCAATCTTTGTATCAAACACAGACTTACTATCACACTCCCATTCCCCCTCTACATTCACACCTGCACCATTTTTGAATACCACATTTAATAAGTGACACAGCACTGCTCACTGTGGTATACCAGGGGACACCCGTCTCCAGTCACACAAACAGCCTTCTACCACCACGTATTTTGTGCAAAATTTTCTTTAACACTGATCTGAAACACAATGATGTATAGTTCCCTGCTCTATCACTACAACCCTTCCTATAAAGGGTGTTCTCCCGTCCTAGGACACCTCACCTGTGACCAGCTTCTATTTAAACATTTGCATCAGCGCCTTTCATCCCTTGTCTCCAACTGCAGCCTGAGATGTAACTGATGTGGACATGGGCATTGGTCCAACTTTATACCAGCCAATACATCAATCCATGCTCACATCTTATATCAATCTGTAAAAGAGCTTCCCAGTCCATCTTCTTAAATTCTGTACCCGCCTCCTCCTTTTCCAAAGTAAAACAGGCGTGAAGGTCTCATATAACAATCAATCAGCATCTTCAGTTTCACGCACAAATTTCAGCCTTGATCCTCGACCAAGTCTCCTCAGCAGACCATCGGGCCATCTGAGGAATTAATCTGGAGAAAGCCCATTCAGTATATGTGATCAGTATATTTTACTTAGATCACGACATCAAAATTGTATAGGTACAGTCTCCCCAACTCACTGTGTTACTCGTGCAGAATTTCTTTACTTCTAATAGGAGCAAATCACTGCAGAAGCAGAATCTGCACTGAAACCAGCACATGCTAGAGATCACAGTGAGTCAGACAGCATCTGTAAAGAGAGAGCAAGATAACACTTTGAGTCTAGTTGATTCTTCATCTGTATTCGGATTCCCTTTAAATGAAAGCGTTTAAAGGGACACAGCACTGACACCTGTGGCACACCAGCGTACACCGGTCTGCAGTCACACAAACAACCTTCTACAACCACCTACGTTCTCCAATAGTTTCTCTCAAGCTTACCTTCCACCGTTTGCATATGTTGCTCCCAATACACTTTGCTTTAATATTTTCTGCTAACTTACTGTGTTTGCTGATTAAAACTCCTCTTGAATATCTGACTGTACCGTATTCACTGATTCGCCATTATTTACAAATACAAGAGATATCTTCAAGAAAAAAATTGTAAATTATATCTTCCCTTTCATAAATGCAGAAAAATTCACTTGAAATTAGCTATTACTTTCTCAGTGTCCAATAAGATCTTCGTTACAATAGGTTGCAACAGATTCCCTACTGTGGATAGTAACTGGCCTGTAGTCCCCCACTCTCCTACTTCTTCCCTTCGTAAATCATTTGAATGCATTCATAACCTTCCGAAGTGAATACAGAGAAATACAGTGGCCCCTTTTGCAATCAAAAATGTGTATCGGTGTTTTCTCTGAAATTTCAGTTTGAATTATATCCGGTCTGTCAGACTGATCAATCCTCATCCCAGTTCTGTTTCCAAATACTACCTCGTAACTGCATATGAATTATTTTAGTCTTTAGTTACAAAGGTCCCGTGGTGACTTGGTATTTCTGGGAGATTTTCTGGATCTTCCTCTTTGAAGACAGATGCAATGTAACTGTTTCGTTTCCTTGTCATTTTCTGTTCTCTACAATAAATTCTCGTAACCACACATTCGCTTTGCCACATTTGATCTTGATTTAATTTTCCTTTCAAGTATCAACAGACGCTTTTCGCCAGTATTTACAATTAACAAAGAAAATCACAGCGCAGGAACAGGCCCTTCAGCCCTCCAAGCCTGTGTCTGTCCAGATCCTCTATCTAAATCTGTCGTCTATTTTCTAAGGATCTGTATACCTCTGCATCCTCATATTAAATGATGCTATCGTCCCCGCCTCTACTACCTCAGCTGGCAACGCATTCCAGCCACCCACTACCCTCTGCGCAAAGAACTTTTCGAGCATATCTCCAATAAACTTTTCCCCTTTCATCTTGAATTATTGACCCCTAGTAACTGAGTACCCCACTCTTGCTATCCACCCTGTTTACATCTCTCAAGATTTTGTAGACAACAATCAAGTCCTCCCTCAACCTCTGTCATTTTAATGAAATTAATCCTAATTTACCAAACCTCTCTTTATATGTCGTTCTCTCCATACTAGGCAACATTCTGGTGAAAATCCTCTGCCCTCTTTCCAAACCATCCAGATCCTTACAGTAATGTGGCAACCAGAACTGTCCACAGTATTCCGAATGTGACCGAACCAAAGTCCTATACAACTGTAATATGGCCTGCCTACTCTTGTACGCAATAGATTCCGACAGATCCCCTCCTGTTGGTGACGAGTTAACTGGTCTGTGGTTCTCCACTTCTTAAATTGTTAGAATGCAGGAAAGAACTATGCTGTATGCCTTCTTCATCATTCTATCCACCTGCCACTTTCAGCGAACAATGGACCTGAACACCCAGATTTCTCTGTACATCAGTTATCCCCTGGGTTTTTTCCAGTTAATGTATAATTCGTTCTCGAATTCGATCTTCCAAAATGCATCACCTCACATCTGCCCTTTCTCCACCCAACTCTCCAATCTATCTACATTCAGCTGTGTTCTCTGACAGTCCCCTCAACTTTCTGCTACTCTACCAATCTTAGTTTCATCTGCAAACTTGCTAATCAGACCACCGATATTTTCCTTCAGATCATGTAAGTATATCACAACAAACAGTGGTCCCAGCACGGATCCCTGTGAAACACCACACAGAACGATTGTCCATTTTGAGAAACTCCCTTCCATTACTACTCTCTGTCTACTTTTGCCCAGCCAGTTCTCTAATCCATCTAACTAGTACACCATGGACCCCTGCGACTTCACCTTCTCTATCAGTCTACCTCATCAAACGCCTTACTAAAGTCCATGTAAATGACATCTACACCCTTTCCGCACTATCAACTTTGTCATTCCTTAAGAATTCTATTACGTTTGCTAAGATGTGACCTTCCATGCACAAAACATGGAAGGTCTTGTGTGGAGTCCGACTTATTTTACCCTGGAGTCATCCTGGTTTTATTTCCGAAACAGGATTTCATAAAATGCCACAATGATTGGCTGCGTACAAATTGAATGTTCTTTTGAACAAAATACAATCTATCCACAAATACAAATCTGCAAACACAAATTAGCCCCCCAGATTTATAGGTGTGTCTGTGCGAGAGATGCGGTGTGTGTGCGTGTTTAGGGGGAGGGTGGCATGCGAGTGAGAAAGAGAGGATGTGTCTGTTTGTTTCCATGTGTGTGAGCGAAAGAGGGTGTGTGTGTGTGTTTAAGGATGAGAGTGAAAGCCTGTGCTCACGTTAAGACGCAGACAGATTTGGCAGAGCCCTTTCCCCACACACACCCAGTCCGTGGTTTCAGAGCTTCCATGCTATGCAGCCTCTGCTCCATTTGTTGTTCATGTTACAGACACTGATGCTATAACTACAGTCCCCATGCTCCATCCAGAGTTGGGTCACTAAATCCTCTGGTCTCCCTGAATGTCTGAGGTAGCTCACAGCACAACCTCCCAGCAAATGATCCCCAGCCCCTCCACTAACCTTTCAATAACAGGAGACAATCAGACTTCCGTCCACTAAAAGTGAGATATCTACTCCTTTATAATTATACTTCAGGATCCTCCTCGTGTTTCTTACCACGTGATCAGCTGAGAGGGACAAACACAGGCGTTCAGTAGACAGGCACAGACCAAGTTTTAAAGACATGAGTCAAAGATGCTGAAACCCCCTGTCCAACATGAAGCACAACTTGGGACACACTGGGAAGTGAGCAATAACCCGAAACACAACCCCCTATCCATGGAGCACCACATGGGACACACCAGCAAGTGAACAACAGCCCAGCACACACACCGCTGTCCAACATAGAGGTCAATGTGGGACACACCGGGAAGTGAACGGCTGCCCTGCACACACACGCACCTCTTCATGAAGCACCTTAAGGGACACACCAGAGAGTGAACAACAGCCCAGCACACACTCCCCTGTCCATGGAGGAACATATGGGACACAGCGGGAAGTGAACAACAGCCTGATACACACCATTACATTATTTCTGAACTTCATAATGCCAGTATTCGATACAATACACAACCAAAAACCAAGGCCAGAAGAAGATACAGAAGGACAGAGACATTCACGTTAAAGATAGAAACGGACAATTAAGACAAAACCAGAGCATGTTGTTGAAATATGTGAAAAAACAAGGGAGTGGGTCTATCTGGAGCAGTGAGACGTTGGTGGGTCAGGTCACAAAAATGAGAACATTGAATAAAGGCATTGCCAGAGCAGCTGACCAAATTTATTCACTAAATTCTGAATTTGCCTCACAGAACAAACGCAGAAACTATAGACTGGGACAAGTAGACAACCCAGCGTGGAGAGCTATGCAGACTGTGCCAGTGTATTGCTCAGTAAATTGGTCTATCTGCCCAGCATGGGGAGCTGTGCAGACTGTGCTCGTGTATTGCTCGGTAAGATGGACTATCTGCCCAGCATGGGGAGCTGTGCAGACTGTGCTCGTGTATTGCTCGGTGAGGTGGAATATCTGGCCACATGGGGAACTGTACAGACTCTGCTAGTGTATTGCTCAGTAAGGTGGACTATCTGCCCAGCATGGGGATTTGTGCAGACTATGCTAGTGTATTGCTCGGTAAGATGGACTATCTGCCCAGCATGGGGAACTGTGCAGACTGTGCTCGTGTATTGCTCGGTGAGGTGGAATATCTGCCCAGCATGGGGAGCTGTGCAGACTGTGCTCGTGTATTGCTCGGTAAGGTGGAATATCTGGCCACATGGGGAACTGTACAGACTCTGCTAGATTATTGCTCAGTAAGGTGGACTATCTGCCCAGCATGGGGATTTGTGCAGACTATTCTAGTGTATTGCTCGGTAAGATGGACTATCTGGCCAGCATGGGGAGCTGTGCAGACTATGCTAGTGTATTTCTCAGTAAGGTGGACTATCTGCCCAGCATGGCAGTATTGCAATACTTTGCCGGTATATTGCTGCTACATTTGCATTGCGTAACTGACTAACACGGGACAATTTGCCGCCCATACTGCGAGTGACAGTAAATGGGCACCCACAAATTAATGTCTCTGTATCTTCATGCATCAGTTCAAGACCAGGGGTTTTATGTGTCCGTTTGTGTGTGGTTCTGGGGCAGTGTTAGATGTGAAAATTATTGTCTAAGAGAGAGCACACCTGGAGGAAATCAGTTTAAATGTGAACAACGGTAAGGTCTTGGTATAATGGACAGAGAGAGATAGTTCATGGGCAGCTGTTAATGACGTTCTTGAGAATATTAAATAAAGGCATTGCCGGACCCAATAGCATTATAGGTCAGTATGCACAGGAATGATGGATGGATGGGGAGTTCTGTGTGGTATCAGATATGAGCTGTGGAGTATTGACTCAGAGTTGTTTCTGCAGGTTTGCAGCTGTGAGTGTCAGCAACAGGCGAATGCCATGTTTAAGACTGTATTTCACAGCTCATGGTTCAAATAGCAGATGGGATAAGCCAGTGAAGTATATACCGGATTTATCAGGAGTTATAATTAGGAGAGGTCCGGATGTAGTGTCAGGAATTGGTTCATGTCCAAAGGGATCACCACTGTTGTTATTTGTCTATTTCAGCTTCAGATATTGGTCGGGGATGAGATGGAGTCAGAGGAAGGAAATGCAGTTTGTAACCAGAACAGAAGATAGTGACCTCAATGCTTTCAATATTTCGAAAGCAAGTGCAGTGGTACAGCGAATCATGGTTCACAGCTGAAACTGAGCAAGTCAACATAGCAACCCATGAGTAACACTGCCAGAAGCAAGGAGGGAGAGAGTGATTTAACAATTTAGTAGTGGTTTGTCAAGTGAACATGTGGATTTAGAGTCTTAGCAGGAACGATAACAGTGGCAAGGAGGGTAGAGTCAATGAAAGAACAGTATTACTGTCAAACATGATTTATAGAATTAATAACTGAACAGTGAGACGTACCAGGTACACCAACGGAAGCCAGGATTGGATAATAAAAATATTGTATAATGTAAAGTGCATATTTGATCCGCCACGATAATGACCATTGATCATAATATGTAGAAAAAATCCAAACGTCCCAATATAAACTCCTGCCCATTCTTGGGACATTCCAGTCTAATGTTCTCAGATTCTTATTCATTGTTGAAACATTCCAGACTCTTGTGCTCAGACTCTGATCTCTCCCCCCGTGGTCTCTGGAGCTGCTGATTCCTGTTAACACTGTTGGTGATGCTCCCACCATACTGTGCGATAACACATTGAACGGAGCCCACTTTTCATTAAAAGATGGAAACCGTCCACTGGGATAATTGCAACCCATGGAGACTAACATTAATCACAGTCACTGAACAAACAGGTCCAGTTAACCTCTTCCTGACATCACTTTTCATATCCCAATAAAAGGGAACATTTACTCGGTGTGGGTGGAATGGATGGGCATTGCTTAGGGATGGACCACAAATCTTTCAATATTCTTATTGTTTCTTCCGTGCATGTGGGAGTAGTGCCAGAACACTGCAGGACGGTGCATATTACATACTGTTTATAAAGGGCGACAGTGAAAAAGTAATAGACCCGCTGCATAAGGTGACTGGTGGGGTAATTTCCAGAGCCAATAAACCAGTGTATATATTTATTGTCCAATTACTATGTGTAATGTTGCTGTTGGTTTTATGTGCACTGTTGTCAAATTCTTCCATAACCTTAGGACATCATTCAGAGCATCGGGACTGCTGCGCAGGGACAGGAGGAAGTAATTCTGTTCCCACACCCCTGTTACAAAGGGACAGGGGGAGGCCATTTCGCCTCTCAAGTCTGTTACAGAGGGACAGGAGGAGGCCATTCTGCTTCTTGAGCCTGTTATGCAGTAACTATCAGTTGTAAAATACTGACGGACAAAAATACTCCTAATTTAAATTTTAAAGTTGTAAGTTGACTCAGGCCAACTTTGAACGTTTTATTTTGACACTTTGAAAAGCTGCTTTGGAGAAGCTATTGGCCGGAAAGTGTGAGGCCTTCACAAATGAGTTACAGAGCCTAGCGACACAATGTTCCTGCCAATGAGCAGGGTAAGGCAGGTAGGTGTAGGGAATGCTGAATGGCGAGCAGAATTGAGGCTCTGTTCAAGAAAAGGCGGAAGTATGTGATTGGTACAGACAGTAGGGATCGAGTGACTCCATCGTGGAGTACCAGGAATGTGGGCTAATGCTCAAGAGGGAAATCAGGAGGGCAAAATGGGGACATAAGATATCTTTCGAAAATAGTGTAAGGGACATTCCAAAGAGATTCTACAACTACATTAAGGTCAAAAGAATAACTAGGGAGAGAACAGGACCCCTTAAAGATCAGCAATGTTGATCTATGTGTGGAACTACAGGAGATCGGTAAGATACTAAATAAATATTTTGCATCAGTATTTACTGTGGAGTACGATATGGAATGTAGAGAACTTGGGGAAATGAATAGTGATATCTTGAAAATTGTCTATATTACAGAAGATGAGGAGCTGCATATTTTAAAATGCATTAAGGTGGATAATCCCCTCTGACCTTTTAAGTGACTCTTGCTTAGACACGTGGATTTTAATACAATGAAGGGCATGAAGGTTAGTCTGACCTTAGAGTAGGATAAACTGCCGGCGCAACATCAGCAGCTCAAGGGCCTGTACTGTGCAGCACTGTTCTATGATCCATGAACTGATCAGGTGTACCCCAGATCTGTTGGGAAGCTAGGGAAGTAATTGTTCGGTCTCTGGATGAGATATTTGTATCATGGACAGCCACAGGTAAGGTTGTGTCATTGTTTAAGAACAATTGGTAAGGAAAAGCCAGGAAACTGTAGACAAGTGGGACTGACATCACTGGTGGGTAAGTTGTTGGAGGGGATTCTGAGGGACAGCATTTACTTGTGTTTAGAAATGCAAATTCCAATTAGCAATAGTCAACATGACTTTGTGTGTGGGAAATCGTGTCCCACTAATTTGATTTATCGTTTTGAAGAAGTGACGAATAAGATTGACAAAGGCACAGAAATAGAACTGTAGAATAGAATATAGACTATAGTAAGGCATTCAAAAGGGTTCCGCGTGGTAAACTGGTTAGCATAGTGAGATCACATGGAATACAGGGAGAGTTGGAGGGTGAGATCACATGGAATACTGGGAGTGTTGGAGGATGAGATCACATGGAATACAGGGATAGTTGGAGGGTGAGATCACATGGAATACAGGGAAAGTTGGAGGTAATTGACTCGAAGGATAGTAGACGAAGGAGATGTTTGTGAACTGTTATATAGTTTTGGACTCGAGTTCTGTGACCAGCAGTGGACCACAAGGATCGAATGGATTTTGTCATTTCATATAAATAATTTGGATGTGAATACAGTAGGAATTGTGAGTTTGCAGATAAAACCAAAATTGGTGAGGTAGTGGACAGTGCAGATGGTTAACTCAGCGTAAAACGGGACGCTGATCAGATAAGCTAAAGGGCCGAGGAGTGGCGGATGGAGTTCACGTCAGACAAACGGAAGATGTAACATTTTGTTGAGGCAAATTGTATTAGCGCTTATAGTTAGGCTCCTGAAAAGTGTTTTCAAACAGACAGCTACATAGAAATTATAGAAGCCCTGCAGTGTAGAACCAGACCATTTGGCCCACCGAGTCCACACTGACCCTTCAGATAACATCCCGACCAATAAACCCAAAGGTTACCCCGGTAACTCTACATTTCCCATCGACAATCCAGCGAACCTACACATTCCTGGATACTGCGGAGTAATTTAGTGAGGTCACTGAATCTAATCTGGACATTTTTGGCTGTGAGTGGAAAACCAAGCACCTAGCGGAAACTCACGCACACACAGGGAGAAGGTGCAAACACCGCACAGAGTATCACCAAAGGGTGGAATCGAACCCAGGCCATTGGTGCTGTAAACCAGTATTGCTAGCCACTGTGCCACTCAATGACCAGCTGCGAGAAAAACTGCATACTCCAACTTTCTCTGGATCCGTTGCATCTGTTCAAATGATGTCCAATTCCAGTGCGGTGCTTTTGACAAGCCCTCTTTTACCTTCACATCAGGATTCACATTCTGGTGGACAGGGCCTTAAGCTGTGACGGACACATTGCCTGCTCTTCTGTCCTCACCCCTTCCCCTTCTTCCAAGTTGTCCATTAATACCGCAGCATGCAAGATAATTGCTGATCTAAAATAAAACAAAGAGCTACATATACTGGAGATCGAAAACAAAATCTGTTCTGATGAAGAATTCCCAAATTAAAAATTTTGACTCACTGCCTTCCTACAGAGGATTAGGAAAAAGTGAATTCTGAAGTGAATTCCTGATGAAGGGCTTATGACTGAAACATAGACTTTCCTGCTCAATGGATGCGCCCTGACCCGCTAAACGTTTTGAGGGCCAAACTTTCTACTTTCTTCCGTCAAATAGTACCGTACCCGTTGAGTTTTGCCTGCAAACGCTTGTATATCTAATTTCCTGTTTAGAACGTACACATTTTTTCCCTGCAGTATTGACTTTCATACACATCTCCCACCAGTGTTTGCTAATACTTCTTGTTTATAACCTCCAGTCAAATTGTTTCTGTGTAATCTTATTGCTGGGGTGAGATGAATTGTAGATTCAGTGAGATCTTTCCTGAGGCCTTTCTTGATATCACAAAACCTCGCTACACTTTGTTCGAACAATATATGAATTGAAAAGGCAGAGAAAGTTATGGGCCAAGTGCAGGGAAATGGTGTAAATGTGGATGGACATTTTGGTTGGTATGGACTAATTTTGGCTGAATGGCCTGTCTCTGTGCATGACTGGAAATGAAAGTGGTTTTGGATATAGACAGAGAGGGTGAGATTGAGCAATAATATCATGGAAGGGTGTGCTCACAGGTTTCAGAATGCTGAGATATAGACATTTCAATAACATCCAGCAAAATAAGCCAGTATTACTAGGAGTGATGGTGAATGGAATATAGCAATGAGTTCAGATGATGGAGAGTTGTGGATGAGGACTTGTTCTGCATCTCTGTAACTGTGAATGGGGTCAGCAGAGTCTTCAACTTGTCGGGCTGAATCTAACAATAATTTATCTTGGAGTGATTTTCATTGAGTGTGACAGGGGGATTGTCTGCACGAGGCCGAGCTAGTTTCCTGGTGCTGTCATATCGAACTCACCTCATTAACTACCCATCATACCCCATGGTGTCCCTCTCATTCAATGCTAGCCCCATTCTCCCTCCCGTCTTGGCTGGAGGTTCCCACCATCGCCCGGATGCCCCTGGATATTCCATTATCCCTTGTACAGGTGCCATATTTAAAAGGACAATGGGCACTCGATTGAGCTTTCCTCAGTTTGGAGCTGTCATGTACAGTTTACCCAGAGCATCGCAGATAAGGGTCAATTACACCTCGGTTTGTCAACAGGGTCACAGATATCCTGGTGGATGGGTTAGTACATCTCTTCACAGAGTGGGCCACACCACCAGTCCCACCGAGCATGATTTGAGCTCACCACACAGATAAGTGCAGTACCTGTGATCTGTAGCAATGTCCAGCAATACAGGACAAAGATCAATAACATTCCCCACGCTGCGAGGATAAGGTCATTGTATGCTCTCTGGTCCCTCATGCTAAATTTATGTCTGTTCCAGCACCGACACCCGAACAAGGCTCATGCTCCACCACTCTCACTCCTGCATGCAGCAGCCACCCCTCTGTCTCTGTGTCTCTTGCCTTTGTAATATCCCCACAGATGGTAGAATGCTCTGGAGAATGCTGATTATGGAATATTTCAAATAATATTCCAAATAATTCCCAGTTTCAGGAAAATGGTAGTGCCTCAGTGTGTAAAACATTAGGTGAAGGAACAGAGTGTTTCTTTTTAAGTCGCATGGAACTAAAATCCATCATGAGTCCATTCAGCCCTTCAAATGTGCTGTACCATTTAATAAGATCGAGGGTGATCTGAATGTCTCCTGAGCTTCACGTTGCAGGAACTTTCAATCATTTTCAGCCTCTGGTTCCCTGTTACTGACCAGACAACACTCACGCACTTCCTACCTTGGGTTTCTTCAAGCATGTGTTTGGGAGGCATTTCCCATGGGGAGCAACCCTCAAAAAATATATTCCATCAGCTTTTTACTTTCAGACAATGGTTAGCATGCTTCACACAGACCAGACAAAAATGTGCTTATATTTTATAGATATCGATCTCTAATCACAATTATTAATTCTGGTTATTTCGCTTGGATCACCTTATTATATTCAACCAAATATAGCATCCAATCAACTGTCTCGCTATAAAATACAATTTCCAGCGAAGCATTTTTTTTCCTCAGCCATTATCTTGACCGTTATCTGAATTGTACCTTTTTACCTTCTTATCAAAATTTATATTTTACTTTGACTTTGGCTATTTCTATCCATAGCAGTTGCACAGTCTCGCAATCTGTTGGCTGGATGGATGGCTTATGATGCAGAGGAATGCCAACAGCGCAGATTCAATTCCCCAATCAGACAGAGGTTGCCACGAAGGGGACGCCCTCTCAACTTCATCCTGTCACCCATGGTGTGATGATCCTTAAGATAAACCATAATTTGTGGTCTCACTAATGAGAAAGTGGTCCTTTGGGACTCTATTCTATCCATGTTAACATTTTAATTTTTTCAAAAATATTTTTATTCAGAGAAAATCTTTTTAGTGCTTCAGTGAACTCAAAAAACAATGCAAATTGAACACAATTACACCCATGTGCATGTACATAAAAAAACAAGGCAAATCAACGGACCGAAGAAAAATTTAAAAAAATTAAAAAACAAATAGTAGAACTCAGTGTAACAAAACTATAGCTCTCAACCTTCAAGAGCCTTAACTAATATACGTTCACTTGTTCGTAATTCTTCCTCTGTGGACATTAGATTCATTAGTCAAGTTCGTCATGCATATATAAAAGTCCTTATTAGAGTAGCAAGTCAGCCTGTACCTTGGCAATTCAAAAAGGGCTGCCATGTCTTATTTCCTTTATTTTCTGGTGCAACATACCTTTACAAAGGTCCAAAGAGCTATGCTCCATGAAGAGGTGACGACAACCCAATAGACCCCGGGGGTTTTCAGACACCCAACACAACAGAACTTTTTTTCTGAACAAAGAGAATGGGGCTATCGAAGTATTTTTTTTCATATGCACATCTGAGTAAGGTAGACTGGGCAGGCCCAGGAAAAGGGAAACCCGATCCATCTCCAATTCAGTCTCCAAGATTCTCTCAATCCCATCGAACACACCGCTCCGATAGCGCTGGTGGAAGTTCAACAAGCAATGAGTAAGAGTGCCCATAGTCATTCTGTATTTAAGACATACTGCCATCTTGAATTCTGAGAGAGGATCTGGGGCCAAATATATGAAGAATCTTCAACTACATGGCAAGAGTCTTCTCACAGATCGAAATCCTTCTTGCATTTTCACAAATATCCTCCCCTGTGTCCGAAGAGATCTGAACGCCCAAATCTCTTTGAAGACCTCAGAAAGGCACAAAGTCTCCTCTGAGGACCTACTCTCCAACAAATGATAAAGGATACTGACAGAGAATGTGTTCTTAGCACTAAGCACCCTCTTCTCTGTATCGGATCTGTACGGGTCTGTTAAAAGCATGGTTCTTTTTTGAATAATATCTCTGATCTGATGAAAAGAAAACAGAAGAGATCTTTACTCGGTAGTCTATAGTTACAACTTATTTGATCAAAGGACTTCCTTGTTTCTCCCTCAGATAAATGATCATAGCAAGATATACCCACGAGTTTCCCATAGTTTAAACATGGAATCCAGTATTTCCCGTTCGGAAACACGGTACACCACATTTTTGGATAAGAAATGAGGTTTGGCTATATTGCCCTCGATCGGACACATTGCCCTCCCTACTTTAAAATCATTGATACTCATTGGAAAATGGCAATTCTTTGTACCTGTCCTCATTTTGTCTATGAATATCAGACTAATAAGGGAGCACTTTGCCTGAGAAGCTTCAATATCTAACCATATTGATGCCGAGGCCTCACTAACATCGGGTAAAGAAGAGCTTAATTGATAGATGTTAATATCCGGGAGAACTACTCACCACAAACTGTGGGGTCATTGTAACTTGGTTAACATGATATCGGGTAGCTTATGGTGACAAATCAAAAAGCTAAATCATCCATTAAGTCTCCTAAATGTCTGCCTGGGAAACATTAAACAAAACATTCACACGGGGTATAGCAAACATGGGAGGGAATTCATTTTAATAAGAGCAATCCGACCTAGCCAGGACACTGGAATTGCCTCCCATCTTCGAAGGTTTTGTTTAATTTTGTCAAACAAACGGATGAATTTCTCATTAAATGTAATTCAAAGATAGGATTAATGAATGTAATTAAATAGAGAATATCCCCATACCCCCAGGACCATTGAAAAAGTAACCAAGATTCTCCATCATCATCAGGTATTTCCCCAAGATCGCCCATAGACATGGCCTGCGACTTTGTAAAATTAATTGTATCGCCAGAAAAGGCACCATTCGAACTGATGCATTACATGAGGTGAGGTACCAAAACTGTGGGATTTAACAAAATATTAAACCATCATCTGCAGACAATGTAATCTTACGTGACTTCATTCCCACTTCTGGGGCAGCTATGTTGGGGTCCCTGCACATGGCCTTCAACAGTGGCTCAATCACCAATGTAAACAACACTGTCAGAAGGGGTCTACCTTGGACTGCCTCTAGGACTATTAATGTTATAGGATCGCACAACATTGGTGAGAAACGTGGCCAGAGGATCGCTTTCAAGGGCCCTCACCCACTTGATAAAAACTTTGCCTCGACCAAACCATTCTAATATATTGAAGAGATACAGCCACTCAACCCAATGAAATGCCTTCTCTGCGTCTAAAGGGATCACTAATACCTGTATAATTTGTTTTGGACACGCTGGGACCATATTGAGTAATCTCCTAATATTGTTAGTGCATCTGCAGCCCTTTATAAGCTGGTGTGGTCCAGTTTGACAATGGAAGGATATACATTTTCCAGCCGTAATGTAAGGGTCTCAGACAGGATTTTGAAATCAACATTTAAAAGTGAGATGGGACTATAAGAAGCAAAATCTTCCGGTTTCTTCGTTTTGTTAAGAATAAGAGACATGAGCCTCTCTTAAGGATGGTGGGAGGCAGTCGTGACTGTGTGAGTGACTAACATGGTAAGCATCGGCCCCTACAATAGGTTTATAAAGTTTACATAAAATTCACTTAGAAATCCGTCAGGACCGGGCGCCTTTCCGCCCTGAAGCTGCCCTACACCCTCCAGCACTGACAATGGTGCATTAAGGCAAGACACTTATTTGGGGGATACCCCTGGAAGATCCAAGTTCTTGAAGAAAGACTCCATCGTAGTCCACCTCTCCTCATAATGCTCGGTCTGATATAATTCGGAGTAAAATCTCCGCAATGCTGCTTTAACCTTTATGGGATTTCAGGTAAGGGTTCCAGTACCTTCCCTAATTGAGGTAGTGGCTTTGGGGCTCTCTTTTACCTCGCAAGATAGGCTAAATACTTGTCCAGCTTATCACCATGCTCAAACAGACTTTGTTTTGCAGAAGTAAGTTCCTTCTTGGCTGTCTGTGTGAGCGTGGAATTCATTGTAGACCGAAGTGTTGTGATCCTCTGCAGCCTAGCCACCGAGGGTCTATCACAGTATGCCTCTCAGCTGCCTTCAAACGTGCCTGGAGCAAGCGTTCCTGCTCCAACTTCTGCCATATCCGAAGGAATAATTATTCCTTTGGCATAAGCCTTAGCAATTTTCCATAGAATGGATAAATTACTGGTTGAATCTGAATTAATGGCTCAGAAAGATCTGAATTCATTACAGAAATACTCAATGTACTTTCTATCCTTAAGAATAAAGGGATCCATTCGCCACTGTCTCAAATCTGTTATATTGCCCTTAATCTTAACCAATAAGTAGACTGTAGCTTGGTCAGAAATGGTAATATTCCCAATTGTACAGAACACCACCGAATTGAAGACTGCTGCAAGGTGTGGAAGAGATCAACCCTCGTGTGGCATTTCTGCGGGTTAAAGAAAATAGTAAAATCCCTATTTATGAGATGGATCTGCCTCCAAACATCTACCAGCCCCAGTTCCACACAAAAATCTACTAACTGCTCAGATCGTAAAGATGGCACTGGGGATTTTGGGCATTCTGTCCACCGTGGGTGCAAAAGACAATTGAAGTCTCCTCCTACAATAATGTGCTGCGAAGAAAGATTACTTAATTTGGAAAATGCATCTATCAGGAATTTAAGGCAGTGAGCCAGGGAGCAATAAACATTCAAAATACCATTTCTTCCCCATATCTGTTTGATGATTATGATCCTCCTGTGGATGCCTAATACAATCTCGTAATTTAAATGGAAGATTCTTCCTCACCAATATGGCTTCTCCCATACTCCTAGTATTAAAAGACTAGAAATAAACCCGATCAAACCCACCCTGCTGTAATGTCAAATGTTCCTTGTCATCAATGTGCATCTCCTGCAATAGGACAAGATCCACCCTCTCATTGTTAAGGCGAGAAAGTACCTTTTTCCTCTTAACTGCCTCCCCTTAATGCTCCAGATACACCATTTAAGCATGACATTAGCCATAACACATTGGAACAACATTTGAACTCCAGAGAGGAAGAACTCAAATTACACATTGCTGAGCATCAATGAAAAAAGACTCATCGAGCCTAAAAAAAACATACTGACTAAAACTACTAAAACTAACAAGCTTTCAAAACGTTCTACAACTAAATACATATAAAGACAAACAGAAAACAGGCTACAAAGTGCCAATGGCAATCAGGAGAAGCATTTAACACCCCCCCGCTCCCCCCCTCCTACTGGGGGCATTTGCACGTCACAAATCTGCTGCCCCATTATCAATACTACATCCCTGGCAATAAAACACAAAAATCTGGATTGAACTACCCTTAGGTAGGCATTCAGTCTTCATGATCAGCTTCATAACTCCCTCCAGTTTGAGCCGAACCCGACACACAAACTAAGCAAGAGATAAACGAGTAGCAATATTAATCAAGTTAACAGTGAGTACTCTACCCATCCCTGACTGTAATTTAATATTACTTAATACCAGAAAGATTCAACAAACGTTCTTTAAAACGAGAAAAACATGATTGTTGATATCCATTAAAGCATCCAGCCTGCTTTATAGTTTCCACAAAGTTTTCGCGTCCACTGGATCGTCAATGGATCTATTGAAAGATCCACCAGTGCGTAGAACTATTGAAAGCATATGGAGCACCGCTACGTTCATGAAGGAATACTGAATCTCAAGTTCCCTTAATCTTCTCATGATATCATCAAAAGATTTTCCTTTCTCAATTACTGCCGCTGAAAAGACCTGGATGACCATAATTCTGGAGCCCTCGTCGGATCTTTTCCCTGTGTTCTGGAAGCTTCCATAAGTCTTTGATTGTCTCTGCAACTATGTAATCGCACAAGGACAGGGTGAGGGCTTTGGTCTGAGTCTGACCTACGCTCCATAACCCGATGAACTGTCTCACTCTTCACTCGTCCCTCTTCAGCTTCGAAGTGAAGGAACACGGCAGCCAGTTCTCGAAAAAAACTCACTGGCTGAACACCTTATGTCTCCAGCAGACCGATGATATGAACAGTCTTCATTCTGCCCCTGTTTTCGAGGTCGTCACCTTGTTCAGTTAAGGTACGGACCTGTTTTCCAAGGGCGAGGATCCGCTTCTTAGAGGAATCGATGACAGTCTCTGCCCCTGTAGTTTGACGCTCGACCTCATCCGTTCTGTTTCCAAGCTTTCAAGTTGCTGTTCATGTTTTTGGAGCACGGCTGAGAGTGATTCTAGTTTCCTACTGAATTTTTCTTCAATCATAGTTTCAATCATTTCCCGTAACTTGATTAACTCGGTGACCAAGGCCTGGTGAGTAACTGGGTCCATCGAACGAGGAGAGGGGGTTACAGCTACAGCCTCAGGCATGCTGACAGCTTCTGACGTTGCCCTGCATGTTGGGACTTACTCGATCCCTTCCCATGTTTTGTTATTTCCACTTGACAAAACGGAATTAGTAAGGATTCTATAGATCATTTAGTGTTCAATTTTAAGTAAATGACTGTGGTGGGATAGGTTAGATTACCACTGTGATTCAGAGCCCAGCAAAGCAGACCTTTCAGATCGCTGCCGTCTTGTTTCCCCGTTAAAACTTTATCGATGTTATAATTTCGTTTAATTCCTGGATATTCTGGAGCCGTGCCATTCAGTACCACTGACTACATTTTCCCCACAAGGCACATTGCTGCCCATTCCTCGATAATCCTTGACTCCTTTGTGATTCTTGAGCCTGCCTCAAAAATATTCAATATCTCTGCCTCGAATAGACTGCAGGAAAGAGTGTTTCAAAGATTCACTGCACCCTGAGAAAATAAACATAAACCGACTGATCGATGTGTGAGATTAGTTTTATTTTTTTTTGATCTGAGAAAGGATATAGTAATATTGGAAGCAATTCAGAGGTGTTTCCCTTCACGTATTCCATGGATGAAGGGCTGACAATATGGAGACTTTAACAGGTTACTCTTGGAATGAGAGCTGATCTTATTGAAATATACAATGCCTTGAGGTGAATGGATCAACGAGATACCCACTGGGTGTTTGCATAGTCCAAACTTGAAGTCATTGTCATCGAATCCATACAGTGTGGAAGCAGGGTATTCTGCCCATCGAGTCCACACAAATCCACCGAACAGTATCCTACCCAGACATGCCCCCCTACCCTATCCATGTAACTCTGCATTTCCCATGACTAACACACTTAACCTACACATTCCTCGTCACTCTTAGTAATTTAGCATGGTCAATCACTCTAAGCTGCACATCTTTGGAATATGAGAGGAAACTGGAGAAACCCACACAGACACGGGAAGAATGTTCAAACTCCACATAGAGGGTTGGATGAGGTTGGAATTGACCTCAGCTCATTGCTGATATGAGGTAGCAGTGCTAACCACAAATCCACCATACTGCTCCATTAGCTCTAACAGTTACCTGCGGTTGATGAAAGAAATCTGCCTGACTTGTCCCTGTCACTGAATCTGGCCCAGTCTGAAACCTTTATAATCGGTCATATCACCAACCTGGTTACATTTAAAATGTGCTATGAGCAGTGGAGAAGTGGGAATAGAAAAGGAAACTGTTGACACCCTCCAACTTCAGTCAGAACCGGATTGAGGAGAAATTCTCAAAGTTGGATTTCATTAAAGTGGGAATTCTCTTTCTCAGAAGTTTGGAATATTTGAATCTTTATATGAAAGCAAGGCTGGCCTCGTCTGATTGTTTATAGACAGGTGAATCAGGGATAATGGTGCATGGAGAGAAAAGTGCAGCTGGGACCACAATGAGATGAGCCACGACCTTATTTACGTGTGGATTAGTGTCAAAGGGCCGAATGGCCCCCTTGTGTCCCTCAGCCCTGTGTTCTGATGTTCTATTCAACCCTTCGGACCTGCTACACAGGGGCAGATCGAGGTCACTCCGATGGTTAGGTGCAGTTTCAGAAATGTACTTAGAACATCCAGGCTAGTTCAGAAAGTGGCCACCAACCTCAATCCTTCTTTCCAGGCTTCCCCTCTCTGTAACTTCTGCTCCATATGTGAGTCATGTTCCAGACCCAGATTCACAGTGAATACAACCACCATACCCCACCAAGGGCTAACTCAAAGAAATCTTCTGGTCTCCCTGAATGCAACATTGTACAATACGATTTCCAGGAAAATAACCCGTTACTTTCCAAAAGCATAACATAAGAATGCAAGAAAAACGAACAGGAGTTGGCCATTCGGCCCCTCAAGCCTGAACGTTCATTTAATAAGAACATGTCTGAACTCCGCTTTCCCACGCAATTCGTTGTATCCCTCCACAACTCTTTTGGAATAGGGAATTTCAGACATTCACTACCTTCTGAGAAAAGATTGAAATTAGTGTTCCTTATTCGGTATCGATCTCCTTGAGTTCGAGGCTTAGGGGAAACACCTTCTCAGCATTTACCTGGTCAAGCCCCCTCTGTATCTTGTATATTTCAGTACTATCACCCTTATGCATTTCAACTGCAATGAATAATCGCCCCAGCCTTTTCGATGCACTCAATAAATCAACCCTTTCCTACCAGGAACCCGCCGAGTTACTTGCAACATCAGCATGCTGACATTACGTTTCATGCACAGGAACACTCCAATCTCATTGTACTGCTCCTTTTTTCGGGAGTCCTCTCCATTAAATAACAGCCTGAATTTTGGTTCTCTGTGTCATCTACAAACTCGGATGTATATTGCACTCAGCTCCCGCCGTCAGGCTATCAGTGTAGATTGTAAATAACTGATGCCATCGGCCTGATATTTGTGGTAATCCAGTAGATACACCTTTATCATGAAGATCCAGTAATCCTGACTCTCCGATTTCTATGTGTTAACGCACCGTCATTCCATGCTAATATATTATCCGTCAAACTAAAAGCCTCTGTCTTGTGTCAGAACGTTTATTTTGTGATATCTTGTGGAAAATCTCTGGAAAGCCTCATGTTGACCAGCTCCCTTTATCAAGGCTGTTTTTCACATTCTCAGGAGTTCCTGATGAAGGGCTCTTGCTCGAAACATTGACTTTCCTGCTCCTTGGATGCTGCCTGACCTGTTGTGCTTTTCCAGCATGACTCTAATCTTGACATTCTCAGGATCGCCAGAAAAAATGTATGATTTTACAGAACAAAAGTAGTTTCCCTTTCACAAAACCATGGCACTCTGGGTTTAGCTTTTCTAACTGCCCTGCAATTCCCTCCTTATCAACAGGCTCTAGAAGATTCCCAGCAATAATGGTTAGGCAAAATGTTTCCTGCTTTCTGTCTCATTCGTTTCTTGAAGACAGGCGCCACATTGGAGGATCTCCAGTTTCGCTGGAACACTCCTGTAATCCAGAGTGTTATGGAGTAGTTCACACAGTGCTTCTTTTAAAATTAACTATGAATTACTGTTGACCTGCTACCCTTATTCTTGCCTGTTAGTTTAAAACCTTGTTACTTTTGTTGCAGACAGTTCAAGAAATTCCCTCCTACTACCATTTTGTTTAGACCATTTAAATGCTTAGAGTACTTTCCCCATGAGGAACCATTTAAAATACTGGTGTAAGTTATTTGCCTGTTCCCTGTGGCCAGTTCCCTCGTTACACCCTTCATATGGCCTCAATGTACTTTCCTGACTGCACTTCTGCCTCAGCTCACAAACACATTTTTAAGCATTTTTTTATACAGACGGAAAAGCTCGTGATACTTGTTTTTATATTTCTTGCAAATTTATTACATCATATCTTTTCATACATCTTCCTCGCTTTCTAGATTCATACAGCCATATTGTGCACAAACAGACCATTTGGTCCAATTTGTCCATGATGGCCAGGTTTTCTAAACTAAACTAGTCTCATTTGATTGCACTTGGCCCATGTGCCTCTAAACTTTTCCCATTCATATGTTTGTCCAAATGTCTTTGAAACATTGTTGCTGCACTTGCATCTACGACTATTCCTCCGGCAGCCCATTCCATACTTAAATCACCCTCTGTGTAAATAAAGTTGCCCCTTTGTCCCTTTCAAGTTTTCCCTCTTTTACTTTAAAGCTATGCATCTATGTTTGAACTCCCCAATCCTGCAGAAAAGACCTTGGCTATTCACCCGATCCATGCCTCCCATGACATTATAAGCTTCGAGAATGTCACCCCTCAACCACCTACAATCCATCTGATACTAACTTCGAGATAAAATGTTTAACAATAAGCACTTCAAATTTGAAAGAATTATAAAGATGACAGGTAAAGAAAACAGCCCAAACTTCATACTTTCAGTTTTGCTCTATGTTACAAAACTAAGGCAGCATGAAACTCTTACTAGTGCCAATAAGAGGTCAAGCACCTTAATTCCTTACTGTGAAGGAGGTGATGATCTATAGAGTGAAAACCTATCTCTTGCTAGATCTATATAATACCACATGGTCAACATTCTCTCTCCTGTTCTCTCTATGACCTTGTGTGGTTGTGTTTTCTTTATCTTACACTCGGTTAGAGAGAACCCCTTTCCCCCATTCACATCTTAATTTAAACCCATTTTGCATCATCTTCTCGTTCACCACTGCTATTATCCCGTTTATCTTATGCCATGCCCTCTTTTCCAAGTCATGCATCCCCCAACTCCGGCAAGGGAATAAAAAGCCCAGTTTCCAACCTTTTTCAGTTCTGAACAAGTCACACGGACTTGTAAGGCTAACTCTGTTTCTCTGTCTCTGCAGATGCTGCCAGACCTGCTGGGTTTCTCCAGAAACGAATAGGAACAGCACAAATTTTCAATTAAAGAAATAGCGAAGCTTACTGGAAGTAAAAACACAAAAATGGCTGGAGAAACTGAGAGCTTCGTAAAAGGGTCACTGGACCCAAAAGATTGACTCTACATTCACTACAAAAGACGCCCGCAGATGTGCTTTGTTTCTTCAGCAATTTTTGAACAAGTTTCAATTTGTGAAAGCTTCTCAAACGCCCTGTCCAACATGGAGCGTCGTACCCTGGGAACTGAACGATAATGCAAAGTGCACACATTCATTGGCTCTGAAACTGCATATGGCTGGCATCACTGACACCACAGAGCTCTTCATCATGGTCAGGGAGAAAACCAGAGAGAAACACATTCAATTCAATCGCAGAAGATGACATTAAGATAAAGGAGAAGATTCAGATGAATATGTTAAAGGGTTTGAGTAATGTAACAAATTGGAAGCATGACACCAAAGAGAGACCCTCAGCAGAATGATAGTAGGAAAATGGAAGTATTACCGCATCAGAAACCAGGTGATGTCATTGAGTTCACGGCTGATCGGTGACTGGGTCTCGATGTGATCTGGGGGACAGTCAGTAGAATTGAATTGCAGATATTGCAGCTCAAACTGGGCTATCACGTGATGCTGTTGACAACAGCAGCAATAGAAGCAGGATTGTATTCAAACATAATCTGTATTATTTTCCCCAGGATATTCCATCAGTCTATCATTGCCACCAAGCCGAGTTCAGTGATGTGTGTGGGTGAACATGCCAAGGTCAGGACCATGTGTACCTAAAGCTGATGACAAACGATTAAAGCTACCAAACTTGAGTGGTTTCATTCCAAACAGCAAAACTGACATCTGATAGAGAGGATGAAATGATCCCAAGACCAACAGATCAGATATAAGCTCTGCAGTCGTTCCACATCCAGACATAAATGTCGGTGTGCTATTAAACAACTTACTGGAGGAAAGGACTCCAGAAATATCCCCATTTTAAGTAATGGAACAGCCCTGCACATTAATGAAAAAGACAAGGATGTAGTATCTCCACCATCCTCAGCCAGAGGTGTTGAATCGATGATCCACGTCACTGTCGTCATGATGCCACAGAATCACAGATGCCAGTCTTCAATGAATTCGATTCGCTGCACTTGATATGAAGAAACAGTTGGACACGTAGATACGACAAAGGCAATGGGCCCTGACACCATTCCCGCAATGGTACTGAAGACTTGCGCTGCACAACAAGCCATGTCCCTGGGGAAGCTTTTCCATTCCAGCTCCAACTCTGACAACTCCCTGGCAATGTGGAAACTTACCCACACTATGTCCCGTCCCCTAATAGATTAATAATTACATTCTGACATTTAACACTCCCTCAGTGCCTTCACGATAATCACATTGGTGGGAGTTCATTTTGACAGAGCTGTCAAGCAATACAGAAATAACCCGCTCAGTGTGGTTTCCGATAGGTTCCTATGTGGACATGGTGCTGTTGTGAAAATGTCACTGGATTACTAATCCAATACAGGATAATGCTCTGGCATCTGGTGGAAGTTAAAAAATATATACTAAAATATCAAGATCTAGAATCTGGTGATGGTAACAGTGACCATGCATCCAATGTTGATTTAAACATCGATCTCCTTCCTCAACGTACTTTCAGGAAGTGAATCTCCCGTGCTTTCCTGATCTGGCCTAAAAATAACTCCAGATACAGAACCATGTGATAAAGTCTTCAATGGTCCCTGAAACGGCCAAGCAAGACACTCAATTGTATCACACTGCTCCAAGGTCTTAAAGGATAAAACCAAACAGAATACCCGGCACCAGCCTCCATATCACAAAAGGGCACGGGAATCACAGTCCTGTTGACCTTGTAGAGTCCTCCTTCCTAAGATCTGAGAGCTTGTGACAACATTTACAGAGTTTTCCCACAGGCTGCACGGAAACATCAGGAAAGGAGTAGGCCATTCAACACATTGAGCCTTCCCCATTCTAGTTCATTGAGAAAATCTCCTCAATGCAGTTTTCCCGACACAGTGATCATATCCATTAATATGTTTAAACATTTTGAAATATAAAATAAGAACATTATGTCGTCCCTTCAGTCCATCAATCTTGCTCCTCGATTCAATATACAAGCAGTTCTCTGATAACGCATGTTTATTAAACGTGATTTGACTGCAGTGCGATTCGTGAATTGTGCACCTTTTTTGTATAAAGTGAACTCCCGCTCACTGTGACGCGATTCCTTGCCAGGCACCAACTGAACAACAAAACACAGCTTCAGGATCCTCTGTCTGCAAAATGCACCCTGTGAGTGTTCAGCTAAAACAGGAATGCAATCCGCTCTGCAAATCCTTGAACCTGAGCCTGGAACGGAGAAGTGTTCTCTCCAGTTAGAAGGAACTTTATTTCAAACCGGGGGAGAATCTTGAGGAGAAATGGAATTCCATGTTGGCATCACGTGGTCAGTCAGCGTTGCGCGCTTTCTGGTGAAGAGTTTGATGAAAGTTGCAGGGCTGTAGCTAGTGACTGTATTGTGAAAGTGTTGCATTTACAGCACTATTTCATTACCATATATGATTTAAAGGTTTAATTAGACTGTGCTAGTGTGTGTGTTAGACTAACTTTAATTTTGGTTTTTTACTGATATTTTACGGTTCGCCCATTTTTCCCTTTTCCCCATATACCACGTTATTCATATTGCATGATTTTATGCAACACGGTGATGCACAGGAACACAGCTACCACATTATTGGAGAGCAACCTGTAATGATATCTGATCATCTATCTTCATACCATACCCTGCTCTCTCCCTATCCCTTTAGTTTCCAGAAATCCATTTTTATATTCAGTGCCTTGGTTTCCACAGTCTGATCTGGGAGATAATTCCCCAGGTTCACCAGTCTCTGAGTGCAGACATTTATTCTCATCTCAATCCAGAGTGGTCTGTCTGTACCTAATAATGTGGCCCCTTGTTTTGATGTCCCAGCCAGGGGAATTGTTACTCCTGCTTCCAATCTGTCTTGTCCTGACAGAGTTTTATATATTTCACTGATATCTGCACTCATTTTCCTAAAGCCCATGGAATTCAGGCTCAGCTGCCCCAGATTATGCTCCCACAACAGCGATCAGTCTGGTCATCTTCGCTACTCTCCCTCAATGTCAGGTTTGTCCTTTATTAGGTAAGGAGACCAAAACTGTACGTAATACTGCACAGTGTTCGAGATGAGATCTCACCAACGCCCTGTACAGCTGCTGTAAAACACCCTTACTCCTGCAATCAAATCCCCCTGAAATGAAGGTGAATACACGATTTATCTGCCTATCTGCTTTCTGCTCCTGCAATATCGCTTTCAGTGACTGGTGTACAGGGAGATCCATACCCTTTTTCAGTGTTACGTCTCCCCACTTGTTGGGTCTGTGTACTCTGGTCACCGTGCCAATGCCATTACCAGTATTGACTTCATGATTCAGATCTCATTGCCCTACATTGTCCACGGAGGGCTGCACAGAAGAAACAAAAATTCAGCTTAAGTTCCTTTATAGATCAACATTTTTGAACCAATCCCTTTTCAAATGATCGGCTCCAGTTCTGTTTTTCCCATCAAAGGTCACAATATCACATATCCCCCGCCTCCCCTCCCCATTGCTCCTCATGTGCCATGTATTTTCCCAGACACTTCACTTGTCTCAATCACCTTGGAGCATATTGTATGCAGACGCTGTGTAAAATACAACATATTAATGTCACTACTCCTCCAAAGCTGCTTCAGAGCAAGGACATTGATTCGTCCTCCTGACCACACAACACCATATCCGAAAAAACTTGATCTCTAGTTTGGTTCAATACATATTCTTCACCACACCTGATATACATTTAGGGAATTTATTTTTCACAGCATGAGCAGTCACTTAGTTAACGCAGTTGAGATGCAACTTGAGACCATCAATAAGACTGCAGTATCCATGATATTTGCATGTCTAATTTTCAGAGCATATGACGCTCAGAATTTCTGCAACAATTTTAGTTTCGAAATATAATACACCAATGTTTGCTTCTCCTTGTTATTTGTAAGCTCCCCTTAAACTGAATCTGAGGGACATGGTCTGTGGCGTTATTGGTGATAGACTTGGACAAGACATTCCGGAAGGATCACCTTGACGCTGTGATACAGACCAAGCGTCAATAACCTTCTCCGCTCTGTCAGAATAAGGGTCACCATATTCCATCTGCTCCTTCACACTCCCTGTATACCTGTTATAGCACTGACCCCCGAACAAGGCTCACACTCTATTTCCAAATAAGGCTCAGGCATTCTAAACTCACTATTGAATTCAGTAACTTTCGTCCTCACTTTCTCTGTCACCTGCACAATACCCCCCACACTAATAATACTAAATTGATTTACAACTGTCGATTGACTCATTCTGGACCCCTCACCATTCCCCCCCGCCCCACATCCACCAGCACTAACAGCAGGGTTACACATTTCCACTCTCCCTCCCTCTCTCCCTTTCTCCTGTTCCAGGAGAAACGGTCTGGAATGGGACAGATAGGGCCAAGCTGGGTGGTGCTGTGCCTGATATCTATTCCCTCACACCCCCTTCTCCCGCCAAGTGGGGAGGAACCTGGCATGAGCCGGACAGAAACAAGATGGCTCATGTGGAGCTTCTGAAACATCCACTTCCCATCAACTGATTATTGAGCAACATTCAGTTCTCACTTTAAACCCACTGCCAGTCTCAAAGTCAGTCCATTCACTCCCAAACAAAAACAGATACCTCATTGCACAGAGATGCAGACACTGAAATACACAGATATATTGGTAAACACCCCAACATACTAACATGCACAACACATATAAGGAGATGGGCATACACACACATTGCAACACACAGAGACATATACAATTGCACACAAATAGATAGAAACACAGAGGCTGATACATAGGTACACAGATATAGACACACAAATACACAGAAAACAATCACACGGACACACACATACGGACACACACACACACACACACACACACACACACATATATATATATATATATATATATATATATACAGATACACACAGCGACACAAGCACTAGTGTCATTAAGACACAAATCGACACGTTTTTGGTTTAGGGTACAGGGAGTGTGATTGAGTTTGGGGTACATACAAGAAATTATTGAATGGCATATCAGACTTGATGTGCCGAATGGCCTCATTCTGTCCTTTTTCATGCTTATGTGGTATTATGCTGCCAAGTACTCACTTTCTGAGATTCCAGCAGAAGCTGGATTTGATACATATTTGACTGGAAAGAGTCAATGGGAATGAGGGACAGGTTTGGAGGGCAGAATGGTTTATGGTTATTCATAATTATTATATCCTTAAGTATGAGAAGAGGTGGTGATTTGATGTGAGGATCCCATATTTTTAACGTAATGGGTCCGACAATGAAATAAATATGTTCCTTTCCATTTAGTGCTGTGCGGTCTGTGGTATGCTCATCCTCAGGGAATAGGGAAGACTCTGTTATTGACGATATTCTCGGCTGAGCTCGACTGATCTTTGCTGGACAGGAGAGTCAATGTTTATCGGAAACAGACAGGAAAGGGATGATCAGAGACAATTGGACCAGTCATGAACATTCTGAATGTGTTGTTATCTCAATCCACCCTCGATGCTGTTACAGGGTAGGGAACCACCCCAATCCGTCAGACAGGATCGTTACAATGAGACAGGAGGAGACCATTCTGCCCCTGTAAGAAATTACACAGGAATATAGAATTAAGCAATTCAGATCGTTGAGTACATTACACAGACCAGGCCATTCAACCTGCCTGAGCGGCTACACAGGAACAGGGAATATGTCGCGAGCAGGAAATAGAGAGTAGAGAGAAATGTTTACTTTCAGGTTTACTTAGATTAGATTAGATTACTTACAGTGTGGAAACCAGCCCTTCTGCCCAACAAGTCCACACTGCCCCGCCGAAGCGCAACCCACCCATACCCCTACATCTACCTCTTATTTACACTACGGGCAATTTAGGATGGTCAATTCACCTGACCTGCACATCTTTGGACTGTGGGAGGAAACCGGAGTACCCGGAGGAAACCCACGCAGACACGGGGAGAACGTGCAAACTCCACACAGTCAGTCGCCTGAGGCGGGAATTGAACCCGGGTCTCTGGCGCTGTGAGGCAGCAGTGCTAACCAAAGCTCTAACCAAACCACTGCATACAGTGCAAAGCTCTAACTGATGGAGTGCCTCAGAGATCACTGTGGGGTCATCAATGACCAATAATCTGTATCAATGATCTGGAGGAAGGGGAGGGAATGGCTTGGAGCTCAATTAGCTCGGACACCAAGATGGTCATTCATTGTGTCGTCAAATTGAGATACTGAGTCTGCGATATGATTATAGACAGGGATGGTTAGTGTGCAAACCTTCAGTAGAAATAACATAAGGTACATTGTCTATTTTGGCATGAAGGATAAAATAATGGTAATCAATTTAAATGGATAGAGATTGCAGAACTGTGTGATACAGGCGGTTTTCATGTTCCTGGGACATGAATCATGTGAAGTCAGTCTGCAGATGCAGCAAGTGATTTGGAAGGTAAGTGGAATGATGCTGTTTTTGACAAAAGGTTAAGCTTTAATTGCAGGAATGTTTTAATGCATCTGTAGAGGGCATTGCTGAGACCACATCTGATGTACTGTGTACAGTTTTGATCCCCTAACAATAAAATAAAATGATATAATTATTTTTGAAATTTTCAAAGACGTTTCCCTTTTCTCATTCCTGAGATGCCGGCCTTTGGTTATGGGGGATAATCAGTTCCGATCTTAGCCTAGAAATAGTATTGAACCACCATGACTTTCAGAAAAATGCATCAGCTGGATCTCTTGTCAGGGAGACTAAAGCTAGAGAATATAGTTGAAGAAAAAGATGCATTGATATTAACACACGTAAAATGAAATTACACAGACACGTGGAAGCATTTCATCAAATTATAAAATGGGGACATTTTTTGAGATTGAATGGAATTGTGTCCAACAAGAGCAATGATGCCGCTGCATATAATCCATAATCAGGTTTCCCAGAGAATGTTCCAGGAGAGCACACATGGTCCAGTTTGGTGTTCAGTTGATATTATTGTATGTTTCAACACAGAGAGGGAGAAAGTTGTTCCCTGCCTGAGAAACAACAGCCAATTGATCCCTTTCTCTTACTTTGTTCCACCAGATAGCAAAGTGTCAGTCTATAAAATCCCTGAGTTATCTTTGCCACTTGTGATGGATTCCTGGTGAGGATTCATTTGAAACTCTCATATGCCCGAAACAAAGGGAATTCAGCTAAATCCAACTCTCCCAGAAAGAAATCCCACAACCAGTAGCTTATTTGAACAGAATAACTTCAAAGGCAGAATAACATTTGGAGCACTCTGTCATTTTACTATTTGAGATGAGTTCAACGTTCTGTGTCTTACATTTTTTTTCTAGAAAATGACCTACTCTGAGACCGATATCATTGGCCACATCATTAAACTGGTTACATTTCAGATTGGTGTAACCAGTGGAGGAGTGAGACGGAAAAAGAAACAGTGACCCTCCAACATTGGCTGGAACACAAATGAGAAATTTTCAAAGGGCTGTCCAAGTGGAAATTCCCTCCCCAGAAGTTTGTGGTGCCTAGATGTTTACATTTATTCAAAGTTGTATTTGTTGACATTTGACAGAAAAGTGAATGTAGAAAATGGTATACAGACAGAGAAGTGCTGGGGAGATCACAATCACATGACCCATAATCTTTGTGCATGGTGGAGCGGTGACAAAGTGTCTAATGGCACACTCCTGCTGCTCAGTCCTATGTTCCTATGTTCCATCCAACCACTCACAGCTCCTGCAAGGAGCAGTTGGAGGCCACTTGCTCCAAATACCTGATCCACAGTAACACAGCATCTCATTCAGTCCCTCAAGACTGTCACACACACACGGTTTAGTGTGGGTTGGAAAATGCTATTTGGAAATACAGGCTGGGTTCGAAAGACGCCTCTGATCTCTTTGCAGAGTGTCTCCTCACTGCAACTTGTGCTTTATTTGTTGGTCATAATACAGGCCCAGATTCACTGTGAATACAACCCTCATATCTCACGCAGAGATGACTCACAAAATACTTTGCTCTGTCTGATTGCAACGTTCAATAACAGAACGTTTAGGAAACTTACAACCATTAACTTTGTAATTACAGAATATGAGGACATAAGGAACCGGATCAGCTAATTCGGGACGATCAAGCCATTGTCTACCATCATGGCTGATCTACTATTGGCATTAACTCCTTTTTAATACCCAATTCTTCACATCCCTTAGCTGTCTGACAGGTCAAAAATCCATCTACCTCATCCTTAAATACTTTCAGTGATGTCGATCCCATAACTTGTTAGCCCAGATAATTCCTGACATTAATTACCCGCTGTGAGAGGAAAACATTCCCTACACATACATCGTCACCTCATTGATATGAACGAGAGCTGAACACAGGGGCTCAGCAAACAGTGAATGGCTTTGATATCAAGTGAGTATTTGACTGAGGATGGCATCAGGACCACCTACTTATTTCAGCTGAATGGAAATCAGGTATAACCTCCCACTTGTCTCGGTCTTTCAGAGCACAAAGAAAGATGCTTGTGGTCGGTGGCCAACAGTCCTAACAGTTCCGGGACATGTCTGCAGGAGATCCTCAGGTTAGCCTCCTCAGCACAAACATCTTCAACTGCTATATCTATATCTTTCCCCATCATAAGATCTGAAGTAAGGATGATGACTGAAGATCACACAATATTCAGAGAATTTGTGCCCCCTCAGCTCCTGAACCATCCTGTGTCCATGTGCAGTAAAGACCTGGACAGCATTCCGTTTGTACTGGTAAAGTGTCGGTAACATTCATGTAACAGCGCTGCCAGACACTGCACATTTCCACAGTTAATAGAGGTGCTCAATCAGCATCCCAGGCTGGTTGCACACTGATATGTGGAAGCCATTGAGCCCGTGGAAACTACTGAACAAGAAGAGGGACAGCCCATTCAATCCACCTGCCTCTTCCACAGGAATAAGAGGTGTCTGGTCAGTACATCGAGCTGTTAAACAGGAACAGGCAGAGCCCAATCAGACCCTTAAACCTGTTCCATGAGACCAGGAGGAGGCTATTCAGCCCCACGAGATAGTTATACAGAAAAAGGAGGGCGTCGTTGATACTCTAACATGACAAACCAATGAAACCGGGACTGCATTGATAGGGGGCTCCATGGTGTTAATCATGGTTCCATTGTTTGTAGAACGTGTGCTACCTTAACATGGTTGGCTGGCAGTGATAAGGGAAACCAAATATTTTGTGTAAAGTCTCAAGGAGGCATCTTCTACTTCCGAGAAGACACTCCGATGTGCTCTATGTAGGTCAGAATCTGCTGGAAAGAGTTAACTCTTTTATAATGAAGGTACTGTTGCTGCTGTCGGGATTATGCATGGCATGACGTTCATTGCAGGATCAAGCACCAATTGAACTGTATTTACGTTGGGAGAGTTTTTTTTTCAAAAGCCTGAACTTCTCTCTCTCTGTTTCTGAATCGAAATAGGGAGTGGGGCTGGTTGGGTGAAACGTTCTCAGAGGCTCTTAAACTATCGAGAATCATGTAACTCGAGTGAAAAAATAAGCCATGGAATTTATCACCGTAACAGTGTCTGTTTAGAACATCATAAGTGATTGTGCATCCCCCTTAATGTTCAATGCTATCACCTTATTCTCTCACTGAGCTTCACTCACTGTTAATGTTGCCATCATCCCAGGGATTAGTCTGGTCAGACTTGAGAGAAAGCCTATCCACAGTACCCCTAATACTGCCTCAAAACACTCAGGGATGATCACAATAACCCTTTTCTCTCACTTAGACAACGCCGTTTCCTTCCTGTGTTATGAAACGTCATTATTTATCTATGAATTACGACTGACATGGAATTTATAAGTTTCTTCTATCTGTACGTCAGCATCAATAAAGTCAGCACCAGAGTTGCCTATGGAGATGTGCATCACACTCGGGGAGCATTTCAATGAGATCGAATACACCTAAAAGATGTAATGATCACCGACCTGAATAGAAACGAGCTGTACAAATACGGGAAACAGGTAGAGGATGGGAGCTACCTTTACTTTTGTTCTTCTCTCACAGGATGTATGCAGCCCTGATCAGGGCAGCATGTTACACTAATCTTAAACTAATCTTAAACAGTTGTTACACAGGACAGTAAAGAGTAAAACACATTGCTGAGGGTTTGTAGTGTTACTATTCAGGATAAATTCTCCTGCTTAATTAAAACCAGCAACACAGAAAAGATTTATCCATTGCAGTAATGTGTGATATTTCTAGAGTCTAAGAACTATTTAAAGTAAAAATTAACAACTTTATTCCTTAAAGTTTTACAGAGAATAATAATCGAACGAATATTTACAACTTCTTCCTCTAACCTATCTTTGACCTCCCCCCTCCACAATACGAGTCAGATAAGATTCCTAATTAAGATTTACAAAATAAAACTTCTTATCTCAAAACCAGGAAGCTTTCGGTTCTTCTCCATAGTCCTGCCTTCTTTTCTTCTGGGGGATTCTGCTTCACTAGTTACTAATCAATGAATATACTTTTAAGGGAACTATTTTTCAGGCAGTCTTTGCATGCTGGTAGCTTAGCAGCTCTGCTCTCAACTGTTCAATTTTCCACGGTCTTGTACCTACAAACTGTTGGATTGTGTCATTGGCTTTTAAGATTATCAATCTATTACATTCAAACTTGATTGGAAGTGGGTCATTTGGGGTATAATTTAAACTGTTTGGCTGAATTTGTTTTTGTCTCAAGACAATGAGCTAATCGAGTTGTTCGATCAAATGTTAAATTATATCTATTTTTCAGAAGACTTGATGCTGTCAGGTAGTTTAAAGGTGCAGTACACCCACATGTTCATCACTGAAGTCACACGGAATCCTGATTAGGGAAGGTTAACACATTGACTTACCTAAAGGACTTCAGGCAAGCAGATGGACTTTTATAACAAATGATAATGGTTGCTTTTAAATTCCACCACTTTCCTTCAACAGACTATTATTCTGTGGCTCTAGATTATGAGTCAATGACTTGACTACCATAAACTGTCTTCCTGTACGTGCAGGGAACACGTCAAACATCCTCAAGAGCAATTATTTAGTGATGGACATGTGATTAGAAGGCACTTGAAACTGTTGCATCCAGATTGAACAAAGGCAAAAATCATAGTTCATTCAGAAGTTCCACTGAGCCTGCAGACGAGACTGAGATATCATGATAGTGGTTTTGGACAGGATTGGTGAGTGGGGAGGACATGGAGATGTAAAGCCGTGAAGTACAAAATGGATTATGGAGTTTGAGAACATTCTGTGTCCTTCTCGCTTATCAGTGAGTAATTTATAAATAGTAGTTAGATAGTTATAATTTATAAGGAAAGGATTTTTTGTTTCGAACTGAAGACATTGACTTGCACTTTCCAAAATTTGTGTATCATGAGCAGAAATTGAGTTCAACCCAGTTTAATGGATAAATATAATGACTGACCAGGAACACCAACTATCGCAAGGATGGGATAGTAACCACCTTGAATAATCCAAAGGATATACAGGATCCGTGATGCTAATGATATCCAAGGCCAAGAAAGCCAGTAAAGACCCGAGTACAAACTTCTTTCCATTGTTGGAATATTCCAGTCTAATGTTCTCAGATTCTGATACATTGCTGTACCATTCCAGTCAAATGTTCTCAGATTCTGATCCATTGTTGGAATATTCCAATCCATGGTCCTCAGATTATGAATCATTATTGTAACTTTCCTGTCTAATGTTCTCAGATTCAGATCTCTCCGCCCGCTCTCTCTCTCAAGCTGCTGATCCCTATTAGTGCTGTCAGTGATGCTCCTACTCACACTATGTGATCGCACATTGAACAGAGCCCATTTATATTTCAACCATGGAAACTCTCCACTGCCATAATTAGGATCCACTGAGATTGATATTAATCACAGTCACTGAACAAATTGCTCCAGTTAACCCCTTTGAATTCAATAATGATATGATTTTATTAAAATTCAAAAGAACTTTTAAAGTTTACACATTTGGTAGGGGATATGTATGGGGGGTGAACAGGAAGAAATATTTGAGATGGTAGATTGATTGTATGTAATCATTCAATCTGCCTTAGATATGACGGTAATGTCAAAAGATTGTCAGAATTTAAACAAGTTTCTCGGATTATAAATCGAAATATACAGTATGTAACTACTGATCAGTGATTATAATGTCAGTAAATTATATAGAGAACTTTTCTAGTCCATAATCAGACAGAAAATTGCTTATGACAACATGAGTGATAACAGACAAATGGCATGGATATGTTAACAGAGAATATGATGTGACACACAATTCAGATGGTTATTCAAGGATCAGAGAGTGCAGGTAAGGGTCCTGCTGTTAATGTTATCGATGTCAATCAACTGTATTGAAGTACATTTCACTGGAGTGAAATGCAGTGTGATTATGATATCTGGGTATGGCTGCTGAGAGTGGAGGGAGGGAACATGATTTTTCCCAGCCATCACTATTGGAATTTTATTCTTCATAAATCATATGAAGATCAAATTCAAGGGTACATGTCCAATGAGGAATGAGGAGAGCCAATATTAACTACACAACCAGAAGATATTGGAGCAGAAATTTGGCCATTAGGGCATTTGAGCCTGCTCCGCCATTCCATGATGGCTGTTAAGCTTCTCAACCCCATTCTCACACTTTCTACCTGTAAACCTTGATCCCCTTTACAGTCAAGAACCTATCTGTCTCACTCCTAAATATACCCACTGACCTGGACTCGATAGCCTTCTGTAGCAGTGAATTCCATAGATTCACCGCTGTCTGGCTGAAGAGGTTTCTCCTTATCTTTGTTCGAAAAGATCTTCTCTTTCCACTGTCCCCTCGGGTACTAGTCTCTCCTACACTGGATACATCTTCCCAAAATCCCCTCTCTCCCAGGTCATTTAGTATTCTGTAAGTTTCAATTAGACCCCCTAACATCCTTCTGAATTCTACCAAATACAGACCCAGAGCCCACAAATATTTTTTATATGCTAAGTTTTTATTTCCTGGCACCATTCTCGTGAATCTCTTTGGAAAACGCTCCAGGACCAATGCATCCTTCCTGAGATATGGGACGCAAAACTGCGCACAATAATCGAAATGTGGCATGACCAAAGCCTTGTAGAGCCTTAGAAGTACATCCCTCCTTTTATATTTAAGCCTTCTTGAAATAATTACCATAATTGTATTTACCTGCCTGACTACTGACAAACTGCAAGTGTACCTTTCAAGACTCCTGGACTAATGTCCCTAGTCTTTTTGCCCTTCAGACTTCTGAATTTGCTCGCTATTTCGAAAATAGTCCATGCCTCTATTCATCCTGGTAGAATGCTTTCCCACACTTTACCACATTGTACTCCATCTACCACTTCTTTGCTCACTCTCCAAACCTGTGAAAGTCCTTCAGCAGGTGAAAGTGAGGACGGCAGATGCTGGAGATCAGAGTCAAAAAGTGAGGTCATAGAAAAGCACAGCCTGTCAGGCAGCATCCGAGAAGCAGGTGATTCGAAGTTTCAGACATAAAGCCTTCATCAGGAATGTGGGGTGGGTGGAAGGGGTAGAGAGATAAATGGGGGGAGGGAGCTGGCGCTGGGAGGAAGGTAGCTTGGAAGGCGACAGACAGATGAAGGTGGGTGATGATAGTGATAGGTCAGAGTGGAAGGTGGATTTGATACATGGGAATGTAGATGGACAGGTCGGACAGTTCAAGAGGGCGGTGCTGAGTTGGAGGGTTAGATCTGGGATAAGGTGGATGGAGGGGAGATAAGGAAACTGGTGAAATTGTCCTTGATACCGTGTGTTTGGAGGGTCCCAAGGCAGAAGATGATGCGTTCTTCCTCCAGAAGTCAGGTGGCTAGAATTTGGCAGTGGAGGAGGCCAAAAGCTTGCAGGGCTTTGGCGGAGTGGGAGGGAGAGTTAAAGTATTCGGCCACAGGGAAGTGGGGTTGTTGGGTTTCCGTGTGTTCCCTGAACCATTCTGTAAGTTGACATCCTGCCTCGCCAATGTATAGGAGACAGGAGCAATGGACTGACTAGATTAGGTGTTTGGATGCACAGGATGTTCTCTGCCTGATGTGGTAGGATCCTTTGGGGCCTTGGTTGGAGGTGAGGAGGGAGGTGTTGGCACAGGTTTCATATCTCTTGCAGTGTAAAGGGATGGTGTTGGGAGTGGAAGGTGGCTTGGTGGGGGCGTGTGGACCTAACCAGGGAGTCGTGAGGAATGGTCTCAGCAGTATGATGATAGGGGTGGGGAGCGAAGTATATCTCTGGTATTGGGGTCTGACTGTTGGTGGCAGAAATGGTGGAGGATGATGCGTTGTATCCTGAGGTTAGTGGGATGGAAGGCGAGCACCAGAGAGGTTCTAACTTGTTGTCGTGAGAAGGGTGGAGTGCAAGGGCGGAGGTGTGGGAACTTGAGGAGATGTACGAGAGCACCCTCCTGCGGCCGAACCAACTCTTCAATGCTACCTGTCCATCTGTCTATCTTTGCACTGTTTGAAAGCTTAGCCAGAATGCCTTCAGTTCCTTCATATAGATAATGAATGCAAAAAGTAAAAAGTTGTGGTCCCAACACTGAGTTTTGTGGAACACAACTTGTCACTGGTTGCCATCCAGAGAAGAGCACTTTTATCCCCACTCTATGCGTTCTCTCAGGCAGCCAAACTTCTATCCATGACAGCACCTTGCCTCTAATACCATGGGCACATACCTTTCTCAATAGCCTCATGAATGGCACTTTGTCAAATGATTCTTGAGTGCAGATGGATAACATTTATTGGTTCTCCTTGATCTAATCTGTTCTTTACTCCCTCATTGTTTTCTAGCCGGTTTGGCAGGACTGATCTCCCCTTGATGAAACAATGCTGACTCTGTCCTATTTTACCAAACACCTCCAAGTATCAGAAATCCCATCCTTCACAATGGATTCCAGGATGTTTCCCACAACCAAGGTTAGGCAAATCAGTCTGCAGTTTTCCATCTTCTACCTAACTCCCTTATTAAACCGGGTGTCATGTTAGCAATTATACAGCCACTTTGCCGTTTCCAGATTTTAGTCATTCCTGAAAGATTACCACTTACGCTTGCACTAAGTCTTCAGCTATCTCCCTTACAAGGCTGCAGTGTAGTCCATCTGGTCCAGGTGAGCTTTCCACATTCAGGCCATTCCCTTTTCTATCATGCTCTTCTTGGTGATGACCACCATATTCAGGACTGCCCTCTCACTCTCGTCAATTCTTGAGAAATTACTCGTGTCTTCCACAGTGAAGACTGATACAAAGTTCCTCAGCCATTTCTTTGTTTCCCACTACCATCTCTCCAGCATCATTTTCCAGTGGTCCATGTTCACTTTTACCTCTCTTTTGCACTTTATATATCTTAAGAATCTCTTAAAGTTTCCTTTATATTAATGGTTAGAAGGGCTTTTGCCCGAAACGTCGATTTCGCTGCTCGTTGGATGCGGCCTGAACTGCTGTGCTCTTCCAGCACCACTAATCCAGTATCATCCTACCTGTACCATGCCTTTATTGCTCAGCATGTATCTCTGCAGTATCTCCTGAGTTAATCTTGGAATTTTCTGCCGTTCCGCTGTCTTTCCTGCTAGACCCCTGTCCCGGTCAATTCTACCCAGTTACTCCCTTGTGCTTCTCCAGTTACCTTTATTCAGCTGAAATATTGTTAACACAGATTCTACTTTCTCTCTCTCAAATTGCAGAATAAATTCAACCATGTTCTAATCACCGCTTCTGAAGTTTTCCTTCACCTTAAGCTCCCTTATCTAGCCTGCGTCATTAAACCTAGTGTCATCTGTTCCAGAGTGGGCTCCACCACATGATGCTCCAAAAAGCCATCCCGTAGATATTCCTCAAATTCCTTTTCTTGCGATCCACTCCCAACCTGGTTTCCCATTCCACTTGCATACTGAAATCCCCCTATGATCACTGTAACTTTGTCTTTCCTACAGATCTTTTCTATCTCCTGGTGTATCTTGTGCCCCAGCTCCTGACTACTCTTTGGAGTTCTGTGCAAGTTTCCCACTGTGGTTGTCTTATCTTTGTGATTCCTCAATTCTACCCACGCAGATGCTACACCATCTGACTTTACTTCCTTTCTTAATATTGATTTAATTTTATTTCTTAGTAATAATGTAAACCCACTCCCTCTGCTACCTATCTTTTCGATAGGATATATGTCCTTGAATATCCTGATCCCCTTGCAGCCACTTCTCTGTGATGCCCATCACGTCATACCTACCAATTTCAATCTGTGCCACAAGCTCATTTAATCTACTCCTAATACTGCTCGCATTCAGATATAACCCCTTCAATCTTGTATTAACGGTTCCTCTTCTCATTGTTATTTGTTTGTCCGGTGTGCTTGAAGTCTGATTGCTTACACTTTCCATACACTCTGGCGTATTTGCGTCTGTGCTGGAGATTTGAAAAACCTCTCCTGAGTTCTGTACATTTACCTCCTCTTTTCTAATTAAACCCTATAACGGACCCCCCACCCTGCCAACACAAACACTCTCCTAATCAGTTTAGACCTCTGTCTACAGCCTCAGTTATGATTCAATCGGACTCTGGTCCCAACACAAAATAAAGGGACAAAAAACAAGCTTTTCTGTACATACCAAAACATGAAAACTACAAAGATGCAAGATTGTTAAAATTCACTTACGATGTGGAGTAATATGAATTGAAATGTGAATTTAAAAACCAGGAACAGGTTTTCAACCTTTATCAGTCATTATTTGACCCACAGCTGAGATGCTGATCTCCCCCCTGTCAGTGATCCCCCTCATTGAGAATCTCTGTCCCTGTCTCTCACACCGTGTCTAGAGGGATTACAAGTTCCTGTTGGCCCAGAATATTTAAATTAATTCTCCTTCTCCCTGGAACTAATCTATTGTTCTTTTGGATCCTGTTCAGCGTCAGCAACCCGGTTCTGTGATATTATTGGCGATAAATGATCAGGGATGACAGCAAGGTGCTCACAGGGTACGGACCAGACAAAGGGCTTGCAGTCTGTGGCAGTTTCTAAATGAAATTTCTGTGTATTTCTCCTCATGCTGTCTTCTGATATAACTTCACACTCGTCTGACACCCCTTGTTATCACTCACTCTTCGCTCCATTTTCTCTCCATTCCTTTTATCCCTCTTCACTTCCTTTTTTCTCTTTTAATCTTTCTCTGTTTCACGCACACGCACACAGACACACACACATTCTGTTCTCTCTGTTGACAAATTGTGCTGTTGGAGAGGTCGTCGGTGTACAATGGGCTAAATGGCCTCCTTCAGTGCTCTATCAATTCTGAAGTTCTCTGACCCACAATAAAGACTTCAGGTGTCTGGAGCGACAAGCTGATACTGAGAAGGACACAGTGCAGAATCATCCTTTGTCTCTGCCTGTTGTCTGATATGCAGCGGCCTTGAAATATCAGTTCAAAAAAAAGATAGAAATTCGAGCAGTTGGGAGAACGTTCACGAGATGACTTTGCTGTCCGGATTTAACAAGCAGTTCCCTCTCACAAAATTGGATTTGCCTGATAGCAGCTCCTCCCAATTGACACGTCCTAGCTCTGTCTGATGCTGACGTAATTTGCCTTCCGCCAATTCAGTAGATTCCCACAAGGTTCTGACATATCCGTGTTCATAGCTATCTTAAATCTGAAGGAGCTGTGACCACTGTTTCTAACATTGTGTCCCACTGAAAGGTCATTCACCTGGCCAGGCTCATTAGCCAATACGAGGTCCAGTATGGTTCTTCCTCTCGTTGGACTATTCACATACAGCTGCAGTTAACAAATTCTGCCCCGTATAAGCCCCTTGCTCTAATGGACTTCCAGTTATTATTGGGGATATTAAAGTCACTCACGATGACCACTCTTTTTAAAATAAACCTTTCCTTAATCGACATACATATCTGTTCCTCAGTCCCTCCGTGGCTGTTGGAGAGATTATAGTAACGCAGTGCTTGTATCCATCTTATTTTTTAGCTTGACCCATATTGCTGCAGTGGATGGTCCCTCCTGTATGTCCTGTTCACGTGCAGATGTAGCATTCTCCCTGATCAGTAAAATAACTCGTCCACCTCTTTTAGCTTCTTCTCTATCTCGCCTAAACCAATGAAACCCTGGATACTTTGAACGGCCAGTCCTTTGCCTCTCTCAACCAAGTCTCTGTAAACCCGCAACATCATAGTCCCATGTATGGATTCAGGCTCCCAGTTCATTGTCCTTCCCCATAACAATTCTTGCATTGAAATAAATAAACTCCATCAGATCCTGACCTGATATTTGGTTTGAGTTTCCCTGATGTACATTCCTCCTCGTCTATTCTCTGGTAACAGGAGATTAAAAAGGACTGTCAGTAAAGCGGAAAATATTGTAAACAGACAATTTCAGTTTCCTCCCTTGTCCCTTCAATCTTTACATTTCATCACACACTGTCCAATTCCAATAAACTGATGGATAATTATTATGTTTCAAACAACCGTCTCCAGCCTCTTACGACACATTCTTCAACTCACTCTGGTCCCATTGGATTGATAGTTTTCTGATCCCTCTCTCAACCAAATCTCTGTAATATTTGTCTCATAGTTATATTTATTCATCTGTCTTGCCTGTCACACTGTTCACATTAAAATCAGCATACTTCAGACTTCCAGTCCCATTGTGTTCACTCCCCTCTGCCAGTTTGTTGTTGGTCTTAACTGTACTGGGATTAGTCTCCAACTACTCTTCAGTCACTGTGCTTGTTGACGTACTGCTCTGGTTCTCACCCCCACCCCCAACCCCACTTCCCCCCAGTGCCACACTAGTTTAAACCCTCCTGAGTGACAATAGCAAACCTGCCTGCCAGGAGATTGCTGCCAGTTCACATCCATCTCGTCCTTCTTGTGTATTTTATACTGACCCAGGATTCCCAATGGCCCACATATCTGAGATTGCTGCCAGTTCAGCTGCATCCCGTCCTTCTTGTGTCTATCCTACCGACCTGGGCATCCCAATGATCCACATATTGGAAGTGCTGCCAACCCTACCAGCTCTTTGGCCATGTTTTTAACTTTACTACCTTCCTATTCCTAACTTCACTGGCACGTGGCATAATCTAGTCTCCCCAACATTCAAATATGCTTTCAGCACAACTCCAGCAAGACCTTTACTTTAAAAATACTTTACTTGACCTTTACTTTACTTGACAATAAAAACTAAAGGGTGATCTCATTAACCAGGAACGTGGAGCCCAACGAATCAGTCGTAATGATCATAGGATCTGAAATGTGTCTCCTCCACCAAACCTGTGTGACAAGATATACTTATGGAGCATCTATTTGAAACATGGACGAGGATAAGCAGAAATTAGTCCAAAAGACCTGAAAATGTCATAACAAATGGGTGCCCGTCAGCCTGTTTACTCTGCTTTGCTGTTCAATTGGATTTTAGCTATTCTGTTCCTTTTAATGGCTGGGTCTTTACCCCGGATCCCTAGCGCGTCAGAAAGTGCCCAGTGTCTTTGTGCTCTCACTGCGTAAGGAGCATCCAGTGCCAGGCGATGGGGTGTGGGGAATCCCGGGATGGCTCAATGAAAGGCTGCATGCAGTGATGGATGGACTCAGGGACTGAGAGAGACAAAGTAGGTAATCAGGGACATGCACTCACATAAGTAGCTGGGCAAGATTCCCAAGCACTCAGGAAGCCTGAGGACCAGAGCCACTTTTACAATAAACCCGTCATATTTGCAGCAATTCTCCATCAAACACAAGCAAATATACTGTAGATGACAGAAACCTGAAACAAACACAGAAACATACTCTGCAGAGAGAGAAAAGAGGCAATTCTCCCAATGCAGAGATTGCAAGATCTCCAGAAAGACAGGGTCCAGAGATTGGAATTGAACCCGAGTCCCTGGCACTGTGAGGCAGCAGTGTTGTGTCACCACGCTATCCAATGATGGACAACAGGGTTCGGACAGTTACATTAGTATATTTTCGACAGTTAGTTAACAGGAATGCTCTCACGCAGCCTACCTAAGATTGGGAAGCCTTTATACAGCAGCAGAGGACAATTCAAGAACCAATAAAGTGATAAACACGAAACATGTAAGCTAGCTTGCTTTAGAAAAGAAGATTGCAGGAGTTTTGTTAAGATATATAAAAGGGGAGAGTGAATATTGGACAACCAGAAATTGAGGATGGCTGCAGAGAAATGGAAAACAAAGTATTGGAGGATGAATTTAATAGGTACTTTCCGTCAATCCTCACAATGGCAGATACTGTGAACATTCCAGAACTTAAAGCGAGTCAAGGGTGAGGAAAGGATGTCGTGATCAGCGCTGAGGAGAAGGTACTGGGGAAGCTGCAATGTTTGAAAATGGATAAATCACACAGACAGGAAGGATAACAACCAATGTTCTGAAGAAATTAGCGGAGGAGATTGTGAAACCATTGGTCGTGACTGTTCAGGAATAACTATCATCAGACAGAGTCCCAGAGAACTGGAAAATGGACAATTTAAAATCTCTGTGGAAGAAGGAAGAAAGGCAAAATACAGGAAATCATAGGGCAGTATAGCCTGGCATCGGCCGTTATTAGGGATTTAGAATGCATTGCTAGAATGAGATTGCAGAGTACTTGGAGGTGCATGGTAAAATAGGGCTGAGTCAGCATGGCTTCATCAAGGAGTGGTCCCGCTGACAAGTCTGTCAGAATTCTTTCAGAAGATAATAAGCAGGTTTGACAAAGGGAGGATGTGATCTCATTTGCTAATAGGCAGTGTGTTAACTTTGAATCTGTGTTAAATTGAATCATGTTAATTTATTGGTTACAACTTGCATAAGCAGATGTACATAAACAAATAAAATTGCAGAGGAGCAATTCAATAGTAGATAAATAATATAAGGATGGAAGGTCGGGTGATGTGTTGTTTCTACATGATGTGGGAGCGGTCGACCCCACTGTGGTTCCCAGTGACCATGTCTGGAGTAAATGTCGCATGCAAGAACAACTCTGGTTCTGAGTCGGTGAGCTGGAGTTTGAGCTTCAAACATTGCGAGGAATCAGGGAGGGGGAGAGTTCCCTGGATGCTGTGATTCAAGAGACAGTTACACTCCTTAGATCAACTGACTCAAATTCAGCCAGTAGTTAGAAAGCAGAGAGATTATCTCTGAGTGAGGCAGATAAAGGGATCCAGGACGTAGAATTGCTGGAGCCTCAGCCCCTGTCCATGTCTAACAGGTTCAAGAGTTTTGTTCCCTGGTGGATGGGATGGGGACTGCAGGGATGAGATGAGCTGATTAGCCACAGCACCGAGCTGAGGAAAGTTTTTAAGTGGGGCAAGAGAAGAGAAATGTTCATGTAACTGGGCCTAGTATAGTTAGTGGCATAGACACTGTTCTCTGTGACCTGGATTGAGAGTCCTGAATGCGGCGTTACCGACTGGTGTTTGGGTAAGGGATATCTCTTCTGGGCTGCAGGGGAACTTCGAGTGTGAGGGTAAAGTTCCATTGGTCATGGTCTGTGTAGGTACCAACGACAGAGATAAAACTAGGACAGAGGTTCTGCTAAGGGATACGAAGAGCTCGGAGCTAAATAGAAAACAGAATCAAAAAGGAAATATTCTCTGGATTACGGCCTGAGCCATCAGCTAATTAGCATTGGATCAGCAGGAAAATGCGTGGTTCAAAGTTTGGTGTGGGAGAAATGGGTTTGTATCATGGGACATTGACACCAGACACTGAGGAAGAAGCGCACTGTTCTGATCGGATGGTCTTCATCTAAACCGTGTTGGGACCAGAGTCCAAGCAAATCGCATAACTAGGGCTGTAGACTGGGCATTAAGCTAAATGGATGTGGGGTGGTATCAGTTATAGGGAAAATAATAAAACCCGAATTAAAGGAGCGGGTAAGTCTGTAGATCTCAAGAAGAAGGCGTTTGGTATGCTTTCCTTTGTTGGTCACAGTATTGAGTACAGGAGTTGGGAGGTCATGTTGCGGCTGTACAGGACATTGGTTCGGCCACTGTTGGAATATTGCATGCAATTCTGATCTCCTTCGTATCAGAAAGATGTTGTGAAACTTGAAAGGGTTCAGAAAAAAAATTACAAGAATGTTGCCATGTTTGGAGAATTTGAGCTAAAGGGAGAGGCTGAACAGGCTGAGGCTGCTTTCCCTGGAGCGTCGGAGGCTGAGGAGTGACCTTTTACAGCTTTACAAAATTATGAGTGGCATGGATATGATAAACAGACAAAGTCTTTTCCCTGGGGTCAGGGAGTCCAGAACTAGAAGGCACAGGTTTAGGGCGAGAGGGGAAAGATATAAAAGAGAACGAAGGGTCAACGTTTTCACGCAGAGGGTGGTACATGTATGGCACGAGCTGTCAGAGGATGTAGTGGATGGTAGTACAATTGCAACGTTTAAGAGGCATTTAGATGGGTATATGAAGAGGAAGGTTTTGGAGGTATATGGACCAGGTACTGGCAGGTGGGACTGGATTAGCGATATCTGATAACTGGACAGGTTGGACCGAACGGTCTGTTTCCATTCTGTACACCTCGAATGACTCTAAAACTCTAAGTTATTCAAATCTTCAGCACAGACGCAGAGTATGGAAAGTTAGCAATCAAACTTCAAACACTCAGGACAAACAAATGCCGATGAGAAGAGGGATGGTTACTACAGGGCTGAACTGTTTTATTGGAATGCAAGCAGTATAAGGAATAAGGTAAATAAGCTTATGGCTCATACACAAATTGGCAGATCGCCATCATGGAGACGTTGCTGCAAGAGGATCAGGATTGGGAGCTGAATATTCAAGGATATGCATCCTATCAAAAAGATAGGCAGTTGGGCAGAGGGGATGGGGCTGTCTTATTAGTAAGAAATGCAATTAAATCAATAATAAGAAATGATGTAAGGTAAAATGGTGTAGAATCTGTGTCGGTAGAATTGAGGAATCAAAAAGGTTAAAAACAAGTAGTTGGAGTTCTGTTCAGGCCTTCAAACAGTACTCAGGAGCTGGGGTGCAAGATACACCAGGAGCTAGAAAGATGTGTCGGAAATACAAAGTTACAGTGATCATGTGGGCTTTCATTACGGAAGTGGGCTGTGAATTCATATTGATGGTGGTTTGCAAGGAAAGGAATTTGTGGAATGTCTATGAGATGGCTTTTTGGAGCAGCATGTGCAGGCAGATTAGATGAGGGAGCTTAATGTGAAGAAAATCATAGGAGGCATTACCGTAATATGATTGAATTTACTCTGCAATTTCAGATGGACAAGTTATATTCAGAAGTTACGGTATTAAAGCTGAATAAAGGCAACTACAGAGACATGAGAGAGGAGCTTGGTAGAATTGACTGGTAGAAGGGCCCAGCAGGAGAGACAGTGGAGTAGCAATGGCAAGAGACTTTTCGAGTAATTCGGGATGCAGCAGAGATTTACCCCGAGTAAAATGAGTCAGAGTACATGGAGAATGAGGTAACCATGACTGATGAGGGAAGTCAGCTATAGCAGGGAGTAAGGAAAAATTACTTTTAAAACCGCAATGAATAGCTTAACCTCTGTCGTGGGTAAGATCCTGGAATCCATTGTGAAGGATGAGATTTCTGAATACTTGGAAGTGTTTGGTAAAATAGGGCAAAGTCAGCATGGTTCCATCAAGACGCCAAGAAGGCCTTTGACAAGGTGTCACACAGGAGATGATTGAGTATGATAAGGGTGTTAGAAGCAAGGTAGAGGCATGAATAGGAACTTGCCTGTCTGACAGAAAGCAGAGAGTGGGTATAAAATGGTCCTTCTCAGAATGGCAGCCGGTGGCAAGAGGTGATCCACAAGGCTCAGTGTTGGAATCGTAACTTTTTACTTGTTACGGAAACAATATAGAAGATCGAACTGAGGGCAGTCTGGCTAAGTTTGCAGACGATACAAAGATGGGCAGATGGACTGGTCGCATAGAGAAGCTGAAGAAGGAATTGACTCGGTAAAAGTGTTGGCAGATGGATTCCAACGTCACAAACTGTGAGGTCATGCACTTTGTCACGAAGAATCGAGGCATGGTCTATTTTCTAAATGGGGAGAAAATTCAGAACTGTGGAGTGCAAAGGGACTTGGGAGTTCTAGTGCAGGGTTCTGTTAAGGTAAGCTTGTCGGTTGAGGCAGTAGTTAAGAGGGCAATTGCATTTATTATTGATGGCATTTATTACGGGAGGAATTGAATATAAGAACAGGCTGTATATAGTTTTGGTCAGACTACATTTGGAGTGTTGAGTGCACTGTTGTGCCCCATAGCTCAGGAAAGGTATACTGACACTGGAGTGTGTTCAGAAGATTTTCACGGGAATAGTCATAGGAGTGATAAGTTTGTTGTATGGCGAATGTTTGAGTCTTTGGGTTTATACTTGATAAAGATTAGAAGGAAGAGAGGAAATGTAATTGAAACATGCAGAATACTGAATGACCTGAACAGAGTGGATGTGCATAAGATGTTTCCATTGGTAGGAGAGATGAGGACCCAAGGACACAGCCTAAGCTTAAAGGGAACATCTTTTCGAACGTTGCTAAGGAGAAACTTCTTTAACCAGGGAATGGTGAATCTTTGAAATTTATTTGCAGAGAAGACTGTGGGGCCAGGTTATTGAGTATATGTGAGACGGGGATAGCTTTTCAGATTATTCAGGGGATCAAGGGTGATGGGGAGAAGGTTGGAGAATGGGTTTGAGAAACTTATCAGCGATGACCAAATGGCGGAGCAGACTTGATGGGCTAACTGGCCTAGTTTCGGCCCCTATGTCTTATAGTATTATGGTTTAAACTTTAAGGAGTCTTTTTGCATCTCTGAGAATATGGATTCGTGTTCTTCATGAAGGTCAGAAGCTGATGGAAATAGACAATAGGCAATAGACAATAGACAATAGGTGCAGGAGTAAGTCATTCTGCACTTCGAGCCTGCACCACCATTCAATATGATCATGGCTGATCAGCCTCAATCAGTATCCTGTTCCTGCCCTATCTCCATAACCCTTGATTCCACAATCCTTGAGAGCTCTATCCAACTCTTTCTTAAATGAATCCAGAGACTGGGCCTCCGCTTCCTCTGGGGCAGAGCATTCCACACAGCCACTACTCTTTGGTTGAAGAAGTTTCTCCTCATCTCTGTCCTAAATAGTCTATCCCGTATTTTTAAGCTGTGTCCTCTCGTTCAGCACTCACCCATCAGTGGAAACATGCTACCTGCCGCCACAGTATCCAATCCTTTAATAATCTTATATGTCTCAATCAGATCCCCTCTCAGTCTTCTAAACTCAAGGGTATACAAGCCCAGTCGCTCCAGTCTTTCAGTGTAAGGTAACCCCGCCATTCCAGAATTGACATCGGGAACTTACGCTGCACTCCCTCAATATCTATAATGTCTTTCCTCAAATTTGGAGACCACAACTGCACACAGTACTCCAGGTGTGGTCTCACCAGGGCCAAAAATAGTTGACTGTTTTTGAATGAAGATATTTTGGCTGCTGTCAGGATGGTTGATAATATGACATTCAGTGCAGGATCACACACTAATTGTACTGTATTAATGTGGGGAGTGTTTATTTAAAACCTGGACCTCTCTGTCTCTGTCAATCGCGTGGGGAGTGGGGGTTGGGGTGGGTAGGCGTAATGTCCTCAGAGGCCTTTAAACTATCCCGAAGCATGCATCCTGAATGAATCAACAGTCACGGAATTTATCGCCTTCTCATTGACTGTTTCGAATATAAGGAGTGATTGTCCATTCCCCTCAAGGTTCAGTGCAATCACCTCTTAGTATCTCACAGCGCTACAGATCAACCTTTACTCACTCCTCATGGTGCCATCATCCCAGGGATTAATCCGGTGGGACTCTTGTTCATTCTCTCTGTGGTAAGGAGATCACTCCATATAAAGGAGATAAAATCTGTCCACATGGGAACCGAGACTGTAGCTTTAGGGTGCAGGACCTGGAGTGTAGGGAGGTTAGGAATATGGCATCAATCTTAAAGGAGGGTGCCTGTAAACAGAAGAGTGGCTTGAAGTGTGTATACTTTAATGCCAGAAGTATACGAAATAAGGTAGGTGAACTCGCAGCGTGGGTTGGTACCTGGGACTTCGATGTTGTGGCTATTACGGAGACGTGGCTAGATCAGGGACAGGATTGGCTGTTGCAGGTTCCAGGGTTTAAATGTTTTAGTAGGGTCAGAGGTGGGGGCAAAAGAGGGGGGTGTGTGGCTTTGCTTGTCAAAGATAGTATTACAGCGGTGGAAAGGAAGATGGACGAAGATTTGCCATCTGAGGTAGTTTGGGTTGAGGTTAGGAATAGGAGAGGTGAGGTCACCCTGTTAGGAGTCTTTTACAGGCCTCCTAATAGTCCTAGAATCGTTGAAGAAAGGATTGCGAAGATGATTCAGGAGAAGAGTGACAGTAATAGGGTGATTGTTATGGGAGACTTTAACTTTCCTGATATTGATTGGGAAAGCTATAGCTCAAGTTCGTTAGATGGGTCAGTGTTTGTGCAATGTGTGCAGGAGAGTTTCCTGACACAATATGTAGATAAGCCAACAAGAGGTGAGGCCATACTGGATTTGGTTCTGGGTAACGAACCAGGCCAGGTATTAGAACTAGAGGTAGGTGAGCACTTTGGGGACAGTGACCACAATTCGGTGATTTTTAGTCTAGTGATGGAGAGGGATAAGTGTGTACTACAGGGCAAGAGTTATAGCTGGGGGCAGGGAAATTATGATGCGTTGAGGCATGACTTAGGAGGTGTGGATTGGAAAAGTAGATTCCAAGGCAAGAGCGTAATTGATATGTGGAACTTGTTCAAGGAGCAACTATTGAGTGTCCTTGATAAATACGTACCTATCAGGCAGGGAGGAAAGGGTCGTGTGAGGGAGCCGTGGTTTAATAAGGAGTTGGAATCCCTTGTTAAATGGAAGAGGGCGGCCTTTGTAAAGATGAGGCGTGAAGGTTCAATAGGGGCAATTGAGAGTTATAAGGTAGCCCGGAAGGACCTGAAGAGAGAGCTAAGAGCAGCGAGGAGGGGACATGAAAGGTCCTTAGTTGGTAGGATTAGGGAAAACCCTAAGGCTTTCTATAGGTATGTTAGGAATAAAAGAATGACTAGGGAAGGAATAGGTCCAATCAAGGATAGTAATGGGAAGTTGCGTGTGGAGGCTGAAGAGATTGGGGAGGCGCTGAATGAATACTTTTCGTCAGTATTCACTCAGGAACAGGACATTGTTGTCGATATGAATACTGAGGCACGAATAAGTAGAATGGATGGCTTTGAGATATGTAGAGAAGAGGTGTTGGAAATTCTGGCAAGGGTGAAAATAGATAAGTCCCCTGGGCCTGATGGCATTTATCCTAGGATTCTCTGGGAAGCAAGGGAGGAGATTGCAGAGCCATTGGCCTTGATTTTTGTGTCCTCTTTGTCGACAGGAGTAGTGCCAGAGGACTGGAGGCTAGCAAACGTGGTTCCCTTGTTCAAGAAGCGGAGTAGGGATAATCCTAGTAACTATAGGCCAGTGAGTCTCACTTCTGTTGTGGGCAAAGTCTTAGAGAGAATTGTAAGGGATAGGATTTATGCACATCTGGATAAGAATGATGTGATCAAGGATAGTCAGCATGGTTTTGTGAAGGGCAGGTCGTGCCTCACAAACCTTATTGAATTCTTTGAGAAGGTGACTAAGGAGGTAGATGAGGGGAAAGCGGTAGATGTGGTATATATGGATTTTAGTAAGGCGTTTGATAAGGTCCCCCATGGTAGGCTACTGCAGAAAATACAGAGATATGGCATTGAGGGTGAGTTGGAGGTTTGGATTAGGAATTGGCTCTCTGGAAGAAGACAGAGGGTAGTAGTTGATGTCAAAGGTTCATCTTGGAGTGCTGTCACTAGCAGTGTTCCGCAAGGATCTGTTTTGGGACCATTGCTGTTTGTCATTTTTATAAATGACCTGGAGGAAGGGTTAGAAGGTTGGGTGAGCAAGTTTGCGGATGTTACGAAAGTCGGAGGAGTTGTAGACAGTGAGGAAGGATATGGCAGGTTACAGCGGGATATAGAGAAGCTGCAGAGCTGGGCAGAAAGGTGGCAAAAGGAGTTCAATGTAGCTAAGTGTGAAGTGATTCACTTTGGTAAGAGTAATAAAAAGATGGATTACTGGGCTAATGGTAGACTACTTGGTAGTGTGGAAGAGCAGAGCGATCTTGGTGTCCATGTACACAGATCTCTGAAAGTTGCCACCCAGGTAAATAGTGCAGTGAAGAAGGCATATGGCGTACTGGCTTTTATTGGTAGAGGAATTGAGTTCCGGAGTCCTGAGGTCATGCTGCAGTTGTATAAGACTCTGGTGCGGCCGCATCTGGAATATTGTGTGCAGTTTTGGTCGCCATACTATAGGAAGGATGTGGAGGCACTGGAACGGGTGCAGAGGAAGTTTACCAGGATGTTGCCTGGTATGGTAGGAAAATCCTATGAGGAAAGGCTGAGGCACTTGGGGTTGTTTTCATTGGAGAAAAGAAGGTTTAGGGGTGATTTGATAGAGGTGTACAAGATGATTAGGGGGTTAGATAGGGTTGACAGTGAGAACCTTTTTCCACCTATGGAGTCAGCTATTACAAGGGGGCATAGCTTTAAATTAAGGGGGGGTAGATATAGGACTAATGTTAGGGGTAGGGTCTTCACTCAGCGAGTCGTAAGTTCATGGAATGCCCTGCCAGTAGCAGTAGTGGACTCTCCCTCTTTATGGGTATTTAAGCGGGCATTGGATAGGTATATGGAGGATAGTGGGTTAGTGTAGGTTAGGTGGGCTTTGATCGGCGCAACATTGAGGGCTGAAGGGCCTGTACTGCGCTGTATTCTTCTATGTTCTATGTTCTAATACCCCAAACCCTGCCTCAACAACGCTCACAGTTGATCACAATAACTCATTTCCCTCACTTAGCTGGCTCCATTTCCTTCATTTGACACAGGATACCATTCATTTACAGTGAACAGCCACTGACGTGGAATTTAAACCATCCTTCCATCTGTAGGTCAGCATCAATAAAGCTAGCACCAGAGGTGCCTATCGAGATGGAAAACACTCTCGGAGACAGACTCAATCACAAAGAATACGTCTAAAAGTGTGAGTGACCACCTACCTGAATGTAATTCAGCTGCAGGAATATGGGATACAGACAGAGGAAGGGGGTTGTCTTTCCTTTTCATCTTCCCTCACGGGATGTATTCAGCCCTGGTCAGACCAGCATGTTATGTTGACCTTGAACTGAGTGGCTGGTTAGCTGTTCCACAGGACAGTAAGGATCAAAAAACAGTGCTGTAGGTTTGCAGTCACACAGAGACCTGACCAGAGAAGAATGTCCCATTGCCTTCACTAATGGGCAAGAAGCAAGCCGATATCAACAGATTATAATTTTGTGGCTGTAGATTATGAGCCAGTGACGTAACCACCATACACTGTCTTCCCATCTTTCTAATTCTGTGCAGAGAACAATGTAAACATTTCAAGTGCAATTATTTTGCAATGGACACATGGTAAGAATGGGCTTGAAACAGCTGTATGCGGAGATTAACAAAGGCACAAATGACAGTCTATTCAGGAATTGTACTGAGGCTGAGGAGGAGACTGGGATGTCATGTTGGTGGGACTGGACAGAAATGGTGAGTGGGGAGGATATGGAAATGTAAACTTGTGCAGGAGAAAATGAATCAAGGAAAATAGTTTGTTTCATCCTCACATATTGGTGTGTAATTTTTAAATAATCATTTGCTAGTTATAATATGTAAGCAATGGAATCTTTGATTGGAACTGAAAACATTGACTTGCAACTTTCCAAAATTTACAAATCATGGCCATCAATTCAGTTCAGACCGTTTCACTAGACATATAGAGTGATTTACCAGGAATACCAAATATCGCAAGGATAGCATAGTAACCAGCTTGAATAACCATCAGTACATCTTCAATCCGCGATGCTCATGATATCCCAGGCTGGGAAAGCCAGAAAAGACCCGAGGATAATCTTCTATCCATTGCTGGAAATTTCCATTTGAATGTTCTCAGATCTTGATCCACTGTTGGAACACTCCAGTGTACTCTTCCCAGATTCTGATCTCTCCTCCCTCTCTCCTTGAAGCTGCTGATCCCTGTTACTGGTGTGCTCCTGCTCATACTATGGGATTAAACATTGAACACATTCCATTATTGATAGAAGACTGAAACTCTCTGGGGACCCATAGGATCCATGCAGACTCATATAATCACAATCGCTGAACAAACAGCTCCAGCTAACCTCTCTCAATGTGATACTGTTTTAATAAATGCAAAATAACTTTGAACACATGCATTCTGGATGTGAGATGTGAGTGTGACTGAAGGAGGAATGTTGGAGATGACATACTATTTGTGTGTAATCATTCAGTCTGCCTTGGATATAGAGGTAATGCCAGAGGTTTAACTGAACATAAACATGCTTCTCTGCTCATAAATGGAGAAATAAATCTGATAATTACTCATTAGTCATTGCAAAATCACTAAATCGTTGAGAGGACATCTTCCATCCGAGATCTGATGGCAACATGTGCCGAAGACAATGTGAGTTTATAACAATCAAACAGCATGCATATGTTAACAGAGAATTGTACGTGACAACGACAATTCAGATTGTTATTTCAGAATCAGAGAGGGCAATCGTGGGTGTTGATGTTATCCATGTTAAGGAACTGTGATGAAGTATCATTTACTGACTTCAATTACATTGTGATTATGACATTGGGGAAAAGACAGAAGATGGAGAGGACTGGGGGACATGGGTGTTCAAACTGGGAAGAGGAACATTGCTGTTCCCTAGTTATCAGAATTGGAACGTTACACTTTATAACTCATATGATGAACAGCTTCAAGGATAAATGTATAATGAGAAATTAGCAGAGACAATATTAATGAAATGTATTTAAAAATGCAAAATGCAGGGACAAAATGATTTTCTATACAGACCAATATATGCAAAGTATAAACAGATACGTTTGTTAAAATGCACTCCTGATATTGAGTTATACAAATTGAAATGTGGATGTGAAAACTGGAAAGGTGATGTGCAAACTATCAATCATTATTTGATCCACAGCGGAGATGATGATTTCCTTTCTGTCAGTGATCCCCCTCACTGAGATTCTCTGGACCAGTCTGTCACACAGTATCTGGTGGTGGGGTGGGAGTGTTGGGTGGGGTTATCATTTCCTGCTGCTCATGGCACAGTTTATTTTTTTTTAAATCCACCTTCGCTATATAACTATTCTACAGTCTTTTGGGTTCTGTTCAGCTATCAGTAACATAGCTCTGTGATATTATTGGAAAACAATGATCTAGGACGACAGCCAGTATCAGCAGAGTGGTAACAGGGAATGGCACACAGACAAAGGGCTTGCAATTCAGAGGAATTTCTAAATAAAACTTCCAACTTCTGTCTGTCCGTATTTATCCACCCTCATAATGCCTTCTGATCTATCTGACTTCACTCTCATCTAACACCTCTTCCTCTGCCACTCAGTCAGTCGCTCCATTTTCTATCCTATCTCAGTTTATCTCCATTCACTTTCTGTTCCCCGGTTTATTTGTCACTCACGCCATCTATCTCCACACGCTCTCTCTGTCTCCAGTTGTGCAGTTGAAGAGCGTGTGACCCCACAATGGGTTGACTGACCTCCATCGGTGTTATAATAATTCGGCAGTTCTCTGATCCACAATAAATACTTCAGTGCCTGGTCAGATAAGCTGGTGCGGTGACAGGTACAGTGCACAATCACCCATTATCTCTTCCTGTTCTTCTCTGATGTACAGCTGCCTTGAAATGTCTGTGCAAACAAAATAGACTGAATGGAATTCGAGCGGTCCAGAAGACGTTCATGACGGTGGATTTCAATCAGGATTTAATGGAGGATGAGATTCTAGAATAACCTAAGCAATGAAAGAAAAACAGGGCAACACAAGAAATAACATATGAATACAACATGTGGCACCAAGTAGGCCTCATGGTATTATTGCTAGATTATCAATCCCGAAAATCAGCTCTTGTTCTGTGGACCCAGGTTCGAAACCCGCCACTGCAGAAGGTGGAAATTCAACTCAATATTTTTTTTTTAAAGCTGGAATTAAGAATCTACTGATGAGAATGAAATCTTTGCCGATCGTCAGAAAAGAAAAACCATTTGGCTTACTAATATCCTCCAATGAAGTAATCTTGCATCCTCACTCCAGACCCAAAGCAATGTGATGACTCTCAGTCGCGCTGTGAAATGGACTAGCGTGTTATACCAATCGCTACAAAATCTCAAAGAAATGAAACCAGATGGACCAACAGTTATCGATCTGACCACCGAAAACGTCAGTTGGAAACATCACTGTCGGACCTGCAAAGTCCTCCTTACTAACACCTGAGGACTAGTGCCGATATTGGAACAACTGCCTTTCAGACTAGTCAAGCAACAGCCTGACATAGTCATGCTCATGAAATTATAACTGACAGAAATACCCCAGAAACCACCATCACCATGACTGGATATGTCCTGGCCAAAGGTCAGGACCGATCCAGCAGAGGGGGCAGCTCAGTGCGATACATTCTGGAGGTAGTTGCTCTGCGAGTCCCCAAAATTAACACCAACCTCAATGAAGTCCCATGGCTTTAGATTAAACGTGGGCAAAGCAGCCTTACTGATTAACATGTAACGTCATTCCTCAGCTGGATCAGTACTCCTCCATGTTGAACAACACTTGGAGAAAGCACTGACTGTGAAAAGGGCACAAAGTTTATTCTCGCTGAGGAATTTCAAAGTCAACCACTAAAAGTGGTTTGGCACCAGGACTACCAATCACACTTGTCGGATCCTAAAGGATATATCTACTTGATTGGGTCTGCAGAAGGTAGTGAGGGAATGAACGAGAGGGGAACAAAAAACATACCTGACCTCATCCTTACCAATCTACCAACTGTAGATGCATCTGTCCATGACAGCATCGGTAAAACTGACCACCGCACTGTCGTTGAGGAGACACAGTCTCACAGTCACATTGAGAATAAACACTATCGTGTTGTGTGGCACTATCACCATGCTAAATGGCACAGACTTCAAACAGATCTAGCAACTCAAGACTGAGTATCCATAATTCGCTGTGGTCCAACAATAGCAGAAGAATAATATCCCAGCACAATCTGCAATCTCATGGCGCAGCATATAAACCACTCAATCATTACCATCAAACCAGAGGATTAACACTAGTGCAATAGAGAGTGAAACAATGAGAAAAAAAACTGCTCAAGTACGTTCTGTACATAAAACTTAGGATAAATTCAAACCAGCCAAATACCGCCTCATCAGTCTACTCTCCATCATCAATAAAGTGATGGAAGGACTCACCAACAGTTCTATCAAGCAGCACCTGCTCAGCAATAACCTGCTCATTGACGCCCAGTTTGGGTTCCACCGGGACACTCAGCTCCTGACCTCAACACAGTCTTTGTTCAAACATAGAAAAAGGAACTGAATTCCAGCACTTGAAAATCAAGGCTGCATTCTTTCAAATGTGGCATCAAGGAACCCAAGCAAAAAGGATATTTCGAGCAATTATTTCATTATTGGAGTTATACCTGACAGATAGGAAAACGGTTATTGTTGTTGGAGGTCAGTCATCACACTTCCAGAATATCTCTGCAGTAGTCCCTCAGGATAATGTGGACGTAGGTTTGCTCCATGAGTTGGAATGGTCATTTTCAGATGTTTCGTCACCATACTAGGCAATACCTTCAGTTGCCCTCCGGAAGAAACCTAGGTCTAAACACCTTCTGTTGCTTCATCAATGGCCTTCTCTCCATCATAAGGTCAGAAGTGGGGATATTTGACGATGACTGCACAATGTTCAGCACCATTTGCAAATGATCAGTTATGGAAGCAGTCCATGCCTAAAGGCAACAGGATCTGGACGATATCCAGGCTTGGGCTAATAAGTAACAAGTAACACTCGCACCACACAAATGCCAGACAATGACTATCACCAATAAGAAACAATATAACCGCTTGGTATTCAGCAGTATATTTGTCACTAAATTCTCCTCCCCACCACACTATCAATACACTTCGGGTTATCAATGACCAGAAACTCAACTGGACTCGCCACATAAATATAAGAGCAGATCAAAGGCTAGGAATATTGTGCGTTTAACTCACCTCTTGTCTTGCCAAAGCATGCTCACCATCTACAAGACACAAGTCAGGTGTGAGATGGAATACTCCCCAATTGCCTGAATGAGTGCAGCCACAACGACACTGAAGAAGCTTGACACCATCCAGGACAAAACAGCCCAATTGATTGGCACCACATCCACACGCATTCCCTCCATTCACCACCTATGCTCAGTAGCAGCAGTATGTACTATCTACAAGACAGCACCTTTCAATCCTACAATCACTTCCATCTTGAATGACAACGGCAGCAGGCTTTGGCGAACACCACCACCTTCAAACTCCCTTCCAAACCAGTTAACATCCTGAGTTGGAATAATATCACCATTCTGTCACTGTTGCTGGGTCAAAACCCTGGAATTCCCTCCCTTGTAGCATTATGGATCAACTCACAGCAGGTGGACTGCAGCGGTATAAGAAGGCAACTCAGCACCATCTTCTCTAGAGGACAACTAGGGATGGAAAAGAAATGGTGGGCCCATTCAGAGATTCCCATAACCACAAAAAAATGTTTTAAAAGTTCTAAGTTGAACACCTCAATGTAACAGGTTTTCTGATTTGAACATGAACAGCAAAGCAGTGTTTCTGATACTGAACATTTTAGACCATTCTGTAATTAGAAAGGTGTTCAGTGTTCCATGACATATTGTTGCTGAGTGCTGTGATAAATTGCACCTGTTTTATTAAATGCAAAATTAGTGGAACTGGATCGATCCTTTAAAAATACCAGATTGAAAATGACAATCATCGTCGAGACAATGTACTCCCGCCAGATGAGACTCACAGATAGCAGCTTATATTCAACATCTTACTGCGCTACTGCTTAACACTGAATCCTCCCACTGTCCATATTACAGGGGTTACCATTGACCAGAAGGTGAATTCAAATCAAAATACAGATTCAACGGTTACAAGAGCAGGTCAGAGATTTGCAATTCTGCACTGAATAATAGACTGTATGACAATACAGGCATGTTATATAGCAATAGATTTAGGCCATTCAGCTGATCTCTTCACTCTGAAACTGTCTAATTTTGTCATAGACTCTAAGACTTGTGGCAATATCGTCTATACTCAAACTGTATCAATCTTTGCATTAATCGCTCAGTTTCAATCAATTGCGCCCTCCCATTCTTCTAAATTCCATTGTGTACAGACACAGAGTCCTGAACTGCCGCTCATATGACAAGCCATCATTCCCAGGATAGATCATGTCCAACACCCGTAGATCCTTCCCCAGAACAGCTCACAATACTCCAAATCCCGTCTGTCCATAGCCCATTACATTCTCAGCAGTATGTCTCCGCCCTTGTATTCTCACTCTCTTGAAATAAATGCTAACATTGCATTTGCTTTCCTAACTGCCAACTGCACCTGCGCATTAACCGTAAGAGAGGACGATGACTCCAAACTCCTTTTGTGCTTCAGATTTCATGAAGCCTTTTAGAACATAGTGTCTGCCTGTATTCCGTCCACTGAAGTGCATAATCTCACATGTTCCCATATGGTGTTCCATCAGCCATGTGTTTTCCCAGTGTCCTAATCTGTCCAAGTCTTTCTGCAGCCTCCCCACTTCCTCAATATCAGCTGCCCATCCAATCATCATTGTATCATCTGCAAACCTAGTAAAACTGCCGTCAGGTCAGATGGTTCACGTAAATGGTACTTCTTGACTCCCTAAGGACTGTCCACCATTGGAAAGGCACAACACTCAAGATGCTTGACTCCATTTAGGTTAAAGCAGCATGACTGGAATTACACCTGCAATGCCTTCACTCCTTGCACCACTGGCACTGACATCCTGCTCACTATTTTATTATGAATTTACCACATTATGGTGACACAGAACTTGATGCCGCACAATCCCAGTCTATTAATGGCAATCTGTCTCAATGCTGACTGTGTGGTGCTCACACTAACGAATATCATTTTGTGTTGAAGACGACAGAGAGAGTTGGGGGGAGGTGATGTCGATCATAAATGACTGTGTGACTGTCACTGAGTGCTGACACAGGCCGCCAAAGCCGCAGATGCAGCTATGTCTGTTGTCACCGCTGCAGGCAAGGTCAGCTTTTCAATGAGTCAAATCAAAGAAAGTGATGTACCTGGAGAGTGTTCCTGGCTGAGCACTCAGATTCTGTTTGTACCAACTAGCAGAGGTATTCACATACAACTTCAGCCTCTCCCTCCAGAAGCCGAAGTCCCAATCTGATTCAAGAAGGCTATCATCATCCTCATGAGAAATCACATGGAACATGCCCTTATAGATGACCATCCAGTGGCTCTGACCTCAATAATCATGAAGTGCTCTGAGAGACTGGTTATGGCCTACACCAACTCCAGTCTCCCAGCCTCACCTGCTGCACTATAATTTGCCGACTGATGTAACGGGTGCACAACAGATGCCATATCCTAGCCGGCATGCATCACTGGAAGATCTAGACCACAAGAACACTTACACCAGACTCCTGCTCATTGACTAAAGCTCCACATTCAAAATCTTTATCCCCTACAGACTAATCCCAAAATTCCATGAACTTGGTCTCGGTTCCATCCTCTGCAACTGGCTCCTCAGATTTCTGACCCACAATCGTGAACATATGTTAAAACCACCTCCTCCACAATAACAATGAAAACTAAAGCTGCTGAAGGATGTGTTCTCAACACCCGACAATACTCCCTGAACACCCACGGCTGTACCCTCAGCCCACTACTGTCCTCCCTATACACCCATGACTGTGCCCTCAACACCTTACTGTACACCCTGTACACCCACAGATGTGCCCTCAAACCACTATTGTATTCCCTGTACACCCACGGCTGTGTCCTCAGCCCTCCACTGTCTTCCATGCACACCCAAGTCTGTGCCCTCAGCCCCTTACTGTATTCCATGTACTCCCACGTCTGTGCCCTCAGCCCCTTATGGTACTCCAGGTACACCCACGGCTGTGTCCTCAGCCCCCCACTATACACCCTGTACACCCACGGATGTGACCTCAGCCCCTTAGTGTGTTCCCTGTTCACTCACGGCTGTGCCCTAAACCAACTATTGTACTCTTTGTAAACCCACGGTTGTTTCTGCAGCCCCCTAATTTCCTCTTTGTACAACCACGGCTGTGCCCTTAGCCCCCTACATAATCTCTGTACAGCCACGGCTGAGTTTCCAAATTCCAAACAATGCCAGCTACAGGTTCGATGATGCCATCACTATAGCTGTATGGATATTTAACAATAACGCGTCAGAATCTAGAAAGGCGATAGAGAGTTTGGTGGCATGGTGTATTGATAATGACCTCTCTCTCTAATCCGGCAAATGTAAAGAACTGATCACTGACTTTATGAAGAAAGGAGGGGAACACATCCCATCTACATCAACCGTTTGAGGGAGGGCAGAGCATCAAGTCCCTCAGAGTGATGATAACTCACAACATTTCCATAACGTCTCACATAGGTCCGACGGTCGGAAAGGTTCAACAATGCCTCTCCTTCCTGAGGTGATACAGGAAAATCAGCATGCACTACTTCTACAGATGGACCATTGAGAGCGTATTGTCCCGGTGGATAACAGCCTGGTATGGCAACTGCTCTACTCAGGATTGTTAGAAACTACAGAAGGTTGGGTGCTCAGCTCTGACAAACACGGACTCTAACATCCCAACCATTGATTCCATTTACATGTCTCGTTGCCGCAGAAAGGCTGCCAACATCTACCCCAGATTACTGAGGGAAGGGAGACTGGAAATATCTGGGGCATTAACAGATATCTTTGTAGCATCCTTGAACACGGCCGAGGTCGTGGAAGACTGGAAAATTGTTCAACCCCTTGTTTAAGAAAGGTAGTAGGGATAATCCAGTCAATTATAGACCGGTGAGACTGATGTCAGGGTTAGGGAATCTGCCAGAGAAGATACTGAGGGATAGGATCTACTCTCATTTGGATGAAAATAGTCTTATCAGTGAAGGACAACATGGTTTTGTGCAGAGAAGGTCATGTCTTAACAACTCAATAGAATTCTTTGAGGAAGTGACAATGTTGATTGATGAGGGAGAGACTGTAGATGTCATGTACATGGACTTCAGGAAGGCGTTTGGTATGTTTCCCCTCGGTCGGGTTATGGAGAAAGTGAAAGTCACATGGTGCACTAGCTACGTGGAGAAAGAACTGACTGGGCAACAGGAGGCAGAGTATAGTAGGGGGAGGGAGTTTCTCAAAATGGAGAACTGTGACCAGTGGTTCCATTTAAGATGTTTCTGGAAAGATACATGAATGGGCAGGGAACAAAGGGATACAGATCCTGAGAAAATAGGCGACAGGTTTAGATAGAGGATTTGGATCGGCACAGGCTCGGACCACCGAATGGCCTGTTTCTGTGCTGGAATGTTTTGTTCTAACATTATCAAAGACCCATCACACCGCAGTAATGGTCTCCCACAACCTCTTCCATCAGGCTAAAAGATATGGAAGCTTGAAAACACTGAGCAGCTGGCTCATTAAAAGTTTCTTCTTGACTGTTATTGGACGGATGAATGTATTCTCTAATCTCAGATAATCCTGATCTTGTTCATGTTGATCTCGCCTCGCGCACGCTGTGTGCAGCATAACCTACATGCCTCTCAGACATGTTTTACAGTAATTGTTCTGCACATCCTTGCTTACTGTGATCAGCATGTACACCTTGGTACAGGTCAAAGTAAATCCTCATCTCCCTCCCCCCAGCTTACTCCGAGGTCTCTCTGATCCTCACCCCCAGCACCTCCCCTTCCCCATCCCCAGCTCCCTGTGTGCTTTGCATCTCACTGTTTCTCTCACACTGCCTGTTTCCTTGTATTTTCTTTTTCTCTGTCTTCTGTTTCTTTCCCTGAACTTACTATCTCCCCTTCTCCCTGTCCATATGACTGTTTGTTTCTTGTTTTGTTTCCTTTCTCTATTTTACTGACTGTGATTCTGTTTCCCTCGCTGTGTTCTCTCTCTCCTTATACGTGTCTGTCTAGTTTCTCCCGGTTGTGATGGTGATGGCTTCTCTATTGTTTTGAAGCATGTGATGGCTCTTTGCTTGGATGTTGGCAATATTGGTTAAACTTCAATTGTTGTCAAAACAGCAACCAGAACTTGGATATCCATTTAATAGCCAATTGCTACGTCTAAATATTTTGGAACTGCCTTCTCTGAGTGCTCTGCATACTGGCAACTGAAAGCATGCTATTCATGTGCATAATAGTGTGACGGTAACAGCTCTTCCCAGGACCAGAAGAAACTACAGACGGTTGTGTGCACAGCCCAGATTATCATGGAAGTCAACCTTACATCCATTTATACTTCTCTATGTGAGCGAAAGGGGGTCAACATCAAATATCTCTCTAAAACCGGGAATGATCTCCTATAACCTCTTCCAAAAGGGAGAAGATACAGAGGCTTGAAAACATGAACCAGCATGCTCAGGAACACCTTCTTCCTTACCTTAATTACACTGACGAATTGACATCTCTAATTTTTTCAAATAAAATTAATCTTGCAAACGTCGACCTTGCTTTGCACACCTCCTGTGCAGCTGTCACCTTGAGTGCCTCACTCTGTGTAAGTGCCATTGAGGCTCAAGATCTTCTGAAGGGCAATCAAATGAGTGAACTAATGCTGGCCCAGACAGCAATACCTATTTCGCATTAATAAATTTAAGAAGATGACGACACTCAGTGAAGACAGACACGTGGGATCAAATCGCTTTAAACGTGATCTTAGATATATACAGCTTTCCCTCGGTTTCTGAAGGTAGAGTGTTCCTACAAAACCTTTCATAAGCAGATATGGCGTAAAGCAAAGTAGCATTAATGTATGTGGGAAAAAAAAACATCTTTCTTGGTAAAAGTGAAAATCGTCTTCGGATTTCTTTTGGTTATCGATAACAGGACGTAATGGACGTTTTTCAGAAAGGGAAGTGGCCAAAAGCGAATTTTTGAAAAGCAGGGTATACATGTACATACATGGGCATGATAGTCAGGAAGATGGGAAAAGTTAAAAATAAATGAGGTGAATCACACATTTTATTTCCATCCCAGATGATTATCATTCCATTTGTTTGTTCTTTTTCTTCTATCTCTTTATTTCTCTATCGATTTAACTCCCTCCTCCTCCCCTTCAAAGCAGACTTCCCTGTAACTAGCATTACTCACGCTATTTTCCTAGTGTTTTCAGTTCAGAAAAGCTCCCTCGCAATTTCTGTTCTTTGCTTTGCATTTCTCATGCAATATGAGATCTCCAGCATCTTCTTTTATTAAGTTTAATCTTCAAATTTGTTATTCCATGGGAAGTCGGCATCTCTGCCAGGGCAGCATTTGTTAATCATCACTAATTGTCCTGATTGTGAGGCCATTCCACAAGCCAATATAAAGTCAAGCACATTGATATGGGTCTGAAGTCACACTTAACCCAGACCGGGGAGTAACATTAGATTTCTTTACCGAAGGTCATCAGTGAAACATCAAGATTTTCAGATAAAATGTGGGTTTTTCGGTTGTTTTTCGTGAAATTCACTTTTATTCCAATTCTTATCATTTTTATTGAAGTTCTGCCATCAGCTGTGGTAGGGCTTGAAACAAATCGCTTGAAACAATGTCTTACGTTTAATAAGCTTTGCTCCTGAATTATATCCAGCGACATTCCTACTCTGACACATTGTCCTAATCATGAAGTAATGTCTGAGACAAGAAGAATTTTGCGATTGAAATACTTGTAACTGGAAAAGTGACCAGAAGAGAGCTTGAAAATAAAGTCTGAATTTTACCAATGTGCAGACAATGGATTGTTCAGCCACTGACGCAGAGATGGAGACTGGGGATTTTATGAGCTTGTAGTGGACAGGGTACGTAACAGAGTAATCATGAGACATAAATCAGTCAGGGCAAAAAGGGATCTCGAGGTTGCCCATAGTTTTGTTCTCAGATGTTAGTAAGAGAGAGGTCTGCAATTCAGATGAATGGAGACAGCAAGTTGAATTGAAGATAATAGTTTATTCCTTTGAAAAATATAGTTAACAGAAATTGCAATGAAGTTCAAAATTGCTTATGGGATTAATGACTGGACAGAGGTAGAGAACACCAACAATAGTGACAACAGGTTAGTAACACACTTTCCACCCCGTCCAAAATAATGATCAGTACCGCTAATATCCGATATGGTAGAAATTCCCAGAAGAGGGAAATGTTGAAAAGTCCCATGGAAAGCCTCCTCTCCATTGGTTTAAATATCCAGTCCATTATTCTCAGATTCAGATCTGTCCTCTCCACGTCTGTGCAGCTGCTGATCTTTGTTATTGTTGGAGCTGATACATCTGCTCCTGCACTGGGATAGTGCACTGAGTGAAGCCCCTCACCAATAGGAGAGAGAAACCCTCCAGTGACACAGTTACAATGCATGGAGACTGACATCAATCACAGTCACTGAGGAAACAGTTCTAGCTTTCAATACAGCACATTCAGTTCACAATATAACTGGACTGGACTGGATGCTGACATCGCTGGCTATTGGTCGCATCTCCCATCAACAATTCCTTTCATGAAATCAGTTGTGAGGGAGAACGATGGATGTTTTCTTATCACAGGCTAGATGACTCTGCACTGTTGTACGTTTGCAATGCTGTAACTATCTTATCCCGAATTTCCGCCCCTCCACTAAAAAAAGAAACACAGTCAGGATGTTGTTACTGTGCTGATCTCTCCCTCACGAGAGCAAACCAGCCAACACACTGTCACTGGGCACAGTTGCTCTGCACACAGACAGGAAGTATGGACTTCTCTGAATGTTCCTCTCCCTGCTATAATACAGAAACGTTGGACCTTCCATTCATAATATGCTTCAGTAATTAATTTATACAAATTAAAAACATCTTAATGCAGTTTTATTTGCTGTAAAACAGTATTTTTTTCCCTCAGCCCAAAAAAAAATTGGAAGTGAATTAATGAGTCAGGTTTAGCTAGGAGATCGGGTGGAATGGGAGCAGTGGCTGAGGAGACCGCATGTGGAGTACAATGATATTCCCCAGTCATTATCACTTTTAACGTCAGATAGAATTGAATATAGTTCACAACAAGGAATGAGTCAACGTTTCTGACATGCAATGCCGAATGACAATGTGAGCTGAACAGTATAATAGTAAATGTGATCAAGTGAACTATATTTTATATACACGCCATTTAATCATTGGGAACACAGATTGAGTAGGGTCACCGCACCTGAAGCATTAACTTTGATTTCTCTTCACAGATACAGCCAGAACTGCTGAACTTCCCCTCCAACGTCTGTTTTTGTTTGAGATTGATCATATTGTTCATATCTGGCAGAAAGTTTACAATTACAAGCAGATGCTAATAACAAAATGTACACGGGTATGGGGACAATAAAGCTGAGGAATAGTAGAAATATTCGCTCAATCCAAACTGGGAGAGTCAATGGGCTGAGTGTTCACTACCTTTGCTTTAATAATTCTATATTATGCATTGAAATCTTTTGGAGATTGGGGAGACAAGCTAGTTCAATGAAGGACACAGAGTGTTCCATCATCAAAAATCTATCCCTATTATTTCATGAAGTTCAGCTGCCTCTAAAATGTATTTTCAAACAAAATAGATTTCCAGAGATTTACATGATGTTCAGAATGTGTTTGTACTTTCTATCTTAAAGAAGAAACAGATTTCGTCTGTCATTCAGGTGTGACAGACACACCAACTGTAATAGAAACAAGAAAGTAACACATTGTCCAAATATTACCAAGGTCAACATGTAGACCTGTCAAGAAACATGAACGAAAGAGATAATGGAAACATGAAAAACAAACAGAAAATTCTGGAGAAATGAAAACGATGAGAAAGTGTCTGCAGAGAGCAACAGAATTAACATATGTAATACGATGTGACACTGTTCTGAAAAGTCATATTAGAATGAAAGGTTAATTTTTTTGCATCTCTGGTCAGATGTTGCCAGATCTACTGAGTTTCGCTCCAGCTCTTTTGATTGTTTCTTCTTTCTGAACTGTGACAAAGTGTCTGATCTGAATGATAACAGCAAAGCTGTTATCTCAGTTGAAACTCAAGTAATTTGTTATGGACATTAAATGAGAAATTACAAAGTTCGTATTTATGACAGGGCTCTAAATATCGATGACGTATTGCATTGTGAGAACTTGCGATGAGAATGTTGAAACAAAACAGAAGTTGCTGTAAATGCTCAGCAGGTCTGGCATCATCTGTGCAAAGAAATCAGAGTTAACGTTTCAGGTCGAGTGCCCCTTCCTCATAACTGATGGTAACATGGAAAATGTTGGTTTCTATGCAGACGAGACTGGATAGCTCTTAATGGAGACTGTTAGTAGCTAACAATAGCATATGAGTAATAGAAGGCTATGTGACAACTCGGCCTGGAGTCTGGGTTTGGGGCTAGGACATTGGGGAATTCAGACCCGAAAATTATTGAACTGGATTATAAGTCTAAAGGGCTGCAGGGTCAGCTCATGGGAAATGAGATGTTCTTTCAGCTTGCGCTGAACTTGCCTGGAACACTGCAGCAAGCCTGGCACAGAGATATTGGTCAGGGAACAGAATGGGCTCTTAAACTGGCAGGCAACTTAAAGCTCAGAGTCATTTGCAACGGTCACCCAGTCCACTCTTCATTTCCCCGTATAGAGGAGATCACATTGTTCGCAGCACATGTAGTAGACCGGATTCTGAGAAATGTTGGTAAGGTGCTGCTTCAACTGGAGGGCATAGTTGGGCCCTTGGATAGTGATGAAGAGGGACGGAAATGGGAAAGTGTTACACCTCCGGCAGGGGAAGTGAAGTGGACCTGTGTTGGGAATTAATAAAGAGTAGACCAGTGTGTCCTGGAGGGAATGATCCCTCTAGAAGGTGGACAAGGGGGGAGAGGTGTATATGTGCAGATGGGGGCATCTCGCTGGAGGTGGGGAAAATCGGGCTGATGATCCTCTGCATGTGAATGCTGTTGTGATAGTAGGTAAGGACAAGGGAAACTCCGTTGCTAGAGGGAAGGTGAGGGGCAGGCTTGAAGTGCAGGAGATGGGTCAGACTCGTTTGAGGACCGTGTTGACAATAATGATGGGGAATCCCTTGATTGAGGAACAAGGTGGACATTTCAAAGTCTTCCTTGTTGAATCCAGTATCATCAGAAGCAATGTGGTGGAGATGGAGGAACTGGGCGAATGGCATTTAGTCTATGCAGGAAACCAGGTGTGAGGACGTATACTCGAGGAAGCTGTGGGAGTCGGTGGGATAATACAGGATAACAGTGGCTTGTCTATCCCCAGAAATGGAAACAGAGATGTTGAGGAAAGGAAGTAAGGAGTCACAGATAGACCAGATGAAAGTGATGGAGGGTTTAAAATTCCAAGCGAAATCGGTGAACTTTTCCAATTCCGGACAAGAGAGAGATGCAGCCGCGATGACATCATCTGTGTATCGGACAAAGACATGTGGATGGGTGCTGAAATAGAACTGGAAGGGAATGGTCGACGTACCCCAAGAAGAAACATGCATACCTGTGTGTCCATGCACTTCTTCTGTGTGGCAGGAGCAGGCTGAAACAATGGGTCAGCCCAGGCAGTTCAGTTTGTGAATCTTTGGGGGGAGATAGAAGCGAGCACTGCTATCAGAGGACCATCAAATTGGGGGCAGTTAGAGGGGGGAGGGGTCTTTGGGGCAGGAATCTCACGATGAAATATGGTCAGTTAACATAGTTGATACAATGGCATGATGTGCCAAGGTAGGGTCATAGTTCAGGGGGAGATTAGAGGAGGTATCTGAGAGTGGGCGTTCAACATCTGCAATTTCGAAATCAGATCACCAGACTTATTGGGACAGGCTGAGTAACACAGTCAGGGTTGGATATAAGCACATGGAGTGCAGGCTGTTCAGTCAGTGACAGGTTGGATTTGGTGAGAGGAGTGCAGAGAAATTAAGACAACCAATGTCATGTGGAGATTTCTCAAATAAAGACCAGAGCGAGGGGTCCAGGTGGATGGAGAGTGTTGCAGCTGGGTAACGGTGTATATGGGACAGGGAGAGGAATCTTGCCGAAAGAAATGGGCACTGAGGCGAAGACAGCAGAAGATCTCAACTTAATGTCATTCCTAAAATTCTTTAAAGTGGGGGCACAGAGAGGTAAAGTTCAGATATTTGCTAAGTGCAGAACATTCAGCATCAGAGAGTGGCAGTTCAGGAGGGATGGTGAATAAACGACAGGAGGTGGAGTTGGTGGAGGGCATGGAGTCAGAGGGCATGATATGGGAGGGGAGGAAGTTTCCAGTGGGTCAAGAGCATCGCCACGTTGTTGCAAATTGTGTGTCCAGGACATCTGGTTAGCACAACGAATAAGCCGGTGAATAAATTAGAATTGTGGATTGGTAAAGCCTTGAGACAATATGATGCGATGCTGCTGCACAGAGAAAATGTTGATCTCAGTGGTACTGATATCGCACGATCAATGCTCAGAAAGTAACTGATTGAAAATAATTGGGAAGAAAATCTTATTGTAACGTCCTTATTTCACTGGAGTGACATTCAAGCAGCAAGGACTTACTTTTTGTAGACTTTAGACCAATCTGAAAACACTATATATATTGATGTTATTAACAGGGCAAATTGATCCATGGTTTATGAATGCACTAGCAAGGGCAGAGTTTATTTGCCATTCTCAATAGCTCTGGCGAAAGTGTCATTGTTCGGTGAGGAAATTACCAGTGCAGAATTTCCTGCGATTCCCATTGACCACAGTTTACTCAGGATCCCGAACGTCACATGAGTCAAATACTACTTTGATGCAATGCAGGTTACTCTGACCTCACCTCAACTGACATTGGAAAATCAGTTAAATGAATAGAGAACAAAAGGCCTGCTTACAATGTTTAAGGAAAATCTGATGCATGGATTTCTGATTCTCAGGAGAGGTTTGTCCTATTTGTGATGAGGCTGTTTGGTTAAATGTTGTGACAGAGAGACAGAAAAACACTCCACTCTGTACCATGAGGAACAAAACCAGCCTTTCAAGGTGCATCCGACAATAACAGAAACCTACTATTGTCTGTTCCTTTTGGACATTCATCATCTCAATTTCATCATTGACTGATGACAAATAGCAGCACAGACGTTAGCGGCTCCCATCATCCCAGTAGGAAAGCAAAAAGGGGAAGGGATTGCCAGAGAAAGTGGGAGTAACTGAGGAATTGGTGTATCTTACAGTGGGAGTGGCAGAAGAAAAGTGTGAAGGGAGATCATAAGTGGAAGAGAATGTAGCAGCAGGAGGGGTAGTGCAAGGGAAGTGTAAGAAAAGAGTAGGACGGAGGAGGAAGAATGGCAGATGAAGTTTTAGTGACAGGGAAAATCTTGTTTTTGAGGAAGTGAGATTGGATGTGAAAACATCTCTGTACAAGAAAATCGGGATCTGGATTCCATTCAAAATTAAGAAAGGATTTCTTGTACTTTCTCTTCTATCATTTGATTTTTGTTCAGGTTGTACATGTGCTATATATTTCTAAATCTCCATCAAGTGCAGACGACATGTTTCTTTCTCCCCTATGGTGGTGTTTCAAAATTTTTGATTTTATTTGCAGTATATATTTGGTTCCAATTCAAGGTGGATATGAGACTATGATTTGATCTTCTGTAGTTTGCCCATAACATAGAATCTAATTGAATATTTATCCTCATCACACTCGCTGATTTAAACAAGCAATGAATGAGTCCATGTCCAACCTGCACATGAAAAATTTCTTCAGCTCTACCATTTGCAAGGAATGTTACAAAAAACAGTGCCACGCCAAGTGCTAATGTTCCAATGCAAGGTGCCAAACCCTAGTTTAGCCTAAATTATTTACAAGGTTTATAAATAAAACATGTAGAGGGGCAGAGTGTAAAAGGTGAATTCAACTCTGTGTCGAAAATGCTATTTGTGGCTCCCTCGTAAAATGTGTTAACTATATCACTTATAAATTCACCAAAATAGGAAAAGCAAGTGACTGGAATTGTCAATCATCCTCTGAATAACATCGGGAGAACAGGAAGGAAATCACGGCTTGTTTGTGATATTCAGAAATGACGATTGTGAGAATGTGGAGGTGGGGAGCAGTGGAATGATGACCAATGTTATGGATGACACAAAGATGAGCTGAGTGGATCACAGTCAGGAGGGAAGTGTTAGGCTACAGGAGGATAGAAACCGATTATTCAAACAGTCAGATCAATGGCCTGATTAAATTTAACACCGATAAATTGGGAAGATTCAAGTCAGAAGTAACAAGACAAGTGAGTATTCAAAAGTGAGTATGAAAGAGGAGGGCTACATTTGCTCGTTTTTCTTTGCAGCAGGGAAGGTTGAGGAGGGAACGTGGCACAGGTGGACAAGAGCGTAAGGGGTATGGAGAGGATGAACAGACAACAGCTGTTTTCCTTAGTCAAAGAATCAAAAACAATGGGACACACTTTTAAAGTGAAAGGCAGGAGATTTAGAGAGGATTTATTGAATGGAATATGGAATATGAACTGAGAGGGTGGTATGAATCTGGAATGCGTTGTCTAGGAGGGTGTTTGAGGCAGGTAACCACAAAAACCTTTAATAAGCCTTTGGATGTGCACTTGCTGGCAAAGACCTGATCAGACTGCTTTTCATTGCATGATTCTTTGCAGTGGCAGCCAAGAATACTCTGATATATTCTGAAACAATAAGCAATGGCAGTTGCTGCTTTGTTCCTTTGACTGTACTCAATAAGTGGCTTTATTACAAACCAGCATCATCTCATGGAGCTTCAGCACTTACTCAACCAAACTCAGCCCAGCCATCTCTGGGAACATCCAGTGTAATTCACATGCTCTGTGTAAGCATTGTCCAACAACAGCACTGATAATATTCTAACTGTTTGCCACCATTATTATAATCACAGCCATAACTTGAACACAGCTTTTCCTCCATTATAATACAGATCTTTAGCAATGAGGATGTTATTTCTCTGAAGAATAATAAATTAATTCCCAGGTATTCGCTTTGACAAACAGCAAGTTTTCCTGTTTTTTTTGCCAGTTGTTTGTCTCAGAATTCACCACCCCAAACTTTTCCCACGTTAACATTTTCTTGTGCACTGACTCCCTGATCTCACACACCTGACTCCCTCACATCCCCCACACTCTCCATCCTTATTGATGAATCTCTGAAAAACCTGCGCCTCGTCTCAATAATTTATTCCAACTCGCAACTCACGTTTTGGACTGATTTGATTCCTTCTCTCGGCATGGTCATTAAACTGGCCGTGTCTGATGTCGTCTTCAGCTCGACCTTCTACTCAGTTCCTGATCTGCTGATTTGGTTCTCACTCTCCTGGTTTATTCAAATCCATATGACTCGCACTAGCAAACCTCCCCACAAGGATGTTGGTGCTCATCCACATAAGATACAGCCTGTCTTTTTTGTACGGGTCCCCACCTGTTTTGGAAGAGATCCCAATGATACAACAATCTGAAACACTCACCACAGAAGGAGCATGTTAACAACATGTTAAGCTATACTGTCTTCCTCATCCTTCCCTCTTTTCCACATGGCACGGGGAGTAATCCAGACATTACATAGGATTGGTTTCTCTCTTTCTCTCTCCCTCTCTCTCTCTCTCTCTCTCGCACCACCACCCCCCCCCCCCCCCCAACACACACACATTCAGAAGAAAGACAGACGGACAGACACCACATTACTTTGCAGAAGAATACAAATAACCCTAAAATAATCGGAATGATAACGGGAATGAAGGGTTTAGTTTAAGGGAGGATGAGAGAAATTGCGCTCCTTCTGGATGTCAGTTTGCTCGCTGAGCTGGAGAGTTCATTTTCAGATGGTTCACCACTGTACTAGGGAACATTATCAGTGAGCCTCTGGTGAAGTGTTAGTGTTATGTCCCACTTGCTGTTTATGTTTTTAGGTTTCCTTGTTTCAGTGATGTAATTTCCAGTATTGGTGATTTTATGTCCTATTCTTTTTCTCAGAGAGCGTTCGATTGAATCAAAATCGATGTGTTTTTTGATCGAGTTGATGGAATGCTATGCTTCTAGGAACTATCGTGCGTGTCTCTGTTTGGCTCGTCCTAAGGCTGGAACAGGATACTGATTAGGAATGATCAGCCATGATCATATTGAATGGCGGTGCAGGCTCGAAGGGCAGAATGGCCTACTCCTGCATCTATTGTCTATTGTCTATTGTCTAGATGGATGTGCAGACGCAGTCAAAATGGTGTACTTTCTCATCTGTATGTAAGGATACTAGTGATAGTGGGTTATGTCTTTTTTTCTGGCTCGTTGTTGTTCATGTATCCAGGTGGCTAGTTTTCTGCCTGTTTGTCCGATGTAGTGTTTGTTACAGTTCTTGCAAGGCTTATTCTTCCTGAAGCAGAACAGACAAATATGTGAACTTATTGCGGTGCTCAAAAGTATGAAAAGATGTAAAACAGGAGTACTCAGTTTCCGTTAGTTGGCATTACAGCATCAAGGAGTTCTAATTTCAAGATTATCAGCAAAAGAGCCAGGAGTGAGATAAGGAAAATCTTCTTTATTGAGAGAGTTGGTCGGATTTGGAATGGAACTGCCTGGGAGAGTTGTGGATGAGCCAGACCTGTGTGGTGGGCAAGTTATTGGAGGGAATCCTGAGGGACAGGATGTACATGTATTTGAAAGACAAGGACTGATGCGAGATATTCAACTTGGCTTTGTGCGTGGGAAATCATGTCTCACGGACTTGATTGAGTTTTTTGCAGAAGTAACAAAGAAGGTTGATGAGGGCAGAGCAGTGGATGTGATCTATATAGATTTCAGTAAGGCGTTCGACAAGGATCCCCGTGGTAGACTGATTAGCAAGGTTGTATTTCATGGAATACGGGGAGAAGTAGCCATTTGGATACAGAACTGGCTCAAAGGTAGAAGACAGTGGGTGGTGGTGGAGGGTTGTTTTTCAGAATGGAGAACTCGGACCAGTGGAGAGCCACAAGGATCGATGCTGGGCCATCTACTTTTTGTCATTTACATAAGTGATTTGGATGTGAGCATACGAGGTACAGATAGTTTGCTGATGACACCAAAATTGGAGGTGGAGTGGACAGCGAAGAGGGTTACCTCAGATTACAACAGGATCTGAGCAAGATAGGCCAATGGGCTGTGAGGTGGCAGATGGAGATTAATTCAGATAAATGCGAGGTGTTGCATTTTTGGAAAGCAAATCTTAGCAGGACTTCTACATTTAATGGTGAGGTCCTAGGGTGTGTTGCTGAACTTTGATACCTTGGAGTGCAGTTTCATGGCTCCTTGAAAGTGGAGTCGCTGGTAGATAGGATAGTGAAGAAGGCGTTTTGGTTTACTTTCCTTTATTGGTCAGAGTACCGAGTACAGGAGTTAGGAGGTCATGTTGCAGCTGTACTGAATATTGGTGAGGTCACTCTTAGAATATTGCGTGCAATCTGGTCTCCTTCCTATCAGAAATATGTTGTAAAACTTGAAAGGGTTCAAAAAAGATTTACAAGGATATTGCCAGGGTTGGAGCATCTGGGCTACAGGGAGAGGCTGAAGAGGCTGGGGCTGTTTTCTCTGGACCGTCGGAGGCTGAGGGGTAACCTTATAGAGATTTACAAAATTAAGAGGGGCATGGATAGGATAAATAGACAAAGTGTTTTCCCTGGGGTCAGGGAGTCCAGAACTAGGGGACATAGGTTTAGGGTGAGTGGGGAAAGATATAAAAGAGACCTAAGGGGCAACTTTCTCACACAGATGGTGGTACTTGAATGGAATGTGCTGCCAGAAGATGTGGTGGAGGCTGGTACAATTGCAATATTTAAGAGGCATTTTGATGGGTATATGAATTGAACGTGTTTGGATATATATGGACCGGTTGCTGGCAGGTGGGACTAGATTGGGTTGGGATAACTTGTCGGCATGGACAGTTTGGACCAAAGGGTCTGTTTCCATGCTGTACATCTCTAGGACTCTAACTGGGTACGTATTTGGAAATGTGAATTTAACAGGCTGCAGAAATAGGGCTGGCAAATGAGAGGGGCTTGGGAGACATTCCTGGAGCTGATGCACACACAGTGGCCAATGGCCTCCTCCTATACTTAAAAGTTTTGCACTCTATCATGTGTCTAATGTGAATAAAAGTCAGTATCCGATTATTTCCCATTGTAAATGCTCGCGAATATCTGATTATTTAGTGCAGCATAAGCATTTAAAATTCAAGTATTGCAAGGCCAGCATCATTATATAGTTTAATTATTGGTCAGAAATTGAATATTTTAAATGTTCAAAGTTTGTGAGACGATTTGCAGCTCGGCTGCTCGTCGTTGTGGTTCTGTTCGCTGAGCTGGGAATTTGTGTTGCAGACGTTTTGTCCCCTGTTTAGGTGACATCCTCAGTGCTTGGGAGCCTCCTCTGAAGTGCTTCTGTGATGTTTCCTCGGGCATTTATAGTGTCCTGTCTCTGCCGCTTCCCGTTGTCAGTTCCAGCTTTCCGTTGCAATGGTCGGTATATTGGGTCCAGGTCGATGTGCTTATTGATTGAATCTGTGGATGAGTGCCAGGCCTCTAGGAATTCCCTGGCTGTTCTCTGTTTGGCTTGTCCCAGTCGAACTCATGTTGCATGTTATCTGCATGTGTGGCTACTAAGGATAGCTGGTCGTGTCATTTTCTGGCTAGTTGGCGTTCATGGATGCGGATCGTTAGCTGTCTTCCTGTTTGTATTGTCTCCCTCTAAAACTAAATGTGGAGTGGTCTATTGACGTGCTGTTAGTTGCAGAGTAGGAAGTAATACTTTGGTTCCAGAGGCTTCAGTGTGAAGCAGCTCAGCAAAAGTTGCAGGTAAGCTCAAGTAAAGTATTTTTAATGCTAGTCTGCCAGCAGTTGAGGTGGCAGTTAGCGCAGTTGCATGTTCCTCCTGCGGGATGTGGGAGCTCAGGGAGATTTTCACCGTCCCTGATGACTACACATGTGGGCAGTGCAACCAACTGCAGCTCCTGGGAGATCGTGGTCAGGAGCTGCACCTGGCTGGTCTCCTGATCATCCAAGATACTGAGAACTTCATAGAGAAGAGCTTTAGTGAGGTGGTAATGCCCATGTCCCCCCTTAGCCATGTTTCTGTAAAGACTATAATATCCCAGTCCCATGTAAAGATCCACGCCCTGAGTTCATATACATTACCTGTCAGCCCTGTTGCATTTAAATAAACGGAATTTAATCCAACAGGCGTTCCTTGCTTACAGCCATGTTCCAGGCAGAGAGTAGCTGAGCGACCACCAGGAATGGCAAAGGGAATAGGCAGAGAGTGCAGGAATCCCCTGTGGTCATTCCTCTCGAAAACAAGTATACCATTTTGGTTACTGATTGTGTGTGTTGGGAGATGGGGGATGGGTGTCAGGCAATGACCGTTCAGGGGAAAGTAGCAGTAGCCAGATTGGTTGCACTGCAACTGGCTCTGGGGAGCAGCAGGATAGGATAAGGATAAACAGCGTCTTAGAGATAGGAGATTCGATTGTTAGGGAGACACAAACGGGAACCCAGGATGGGGTGTGGCCTCTCAGGTGTCAGGGTCCAGCATGTCTCTGAGTGGCTGCTGAACGTTCTCGGGGAGCGGGGGTATTTGAGCTGCTTGAAGTAATTATGCACGTTGATACAAATGACACAGGTAGACATAGGAATGTGGTCCTACAGAGTGATTACTGAGAGCTAGGAGAAAAGTTAAAAACCAGAGCCTTTACAGTGGTAATCTCCTGATTACTTCCAGTGTCATGAGGTAGTGAAGATAAGAATATGAGGATATGGCAGATAAATATGTGACTAAAGAATTGGTGCAGGGGGAGGGATTCATATTTTTAGATCATTGGAAGCTTTTCTGTGACAGTTTTGACCTGTTCAAGGGGGACTGGTGGCACATGCACTGGAGGGAGTGGGGGGAACCAATATCTTCGCAGCCAGTTTTGCTCATGCTGCAAGGGAGTGTTTAAACGAGATTGGCAGCAGGTGGTATCCTCAAGAGCTGGGCAGCAAATTTGAGGTTGGAAGTAGATACAGTATTCAGAATAGTACGTTGAAGAGATTCATCAGGCAGGAATACCATAGGGAGCAAGAAATGCCTATGGATTAAATTGCAGTTATTTCAATGCAAAAGGACTAAAAGTTAAGGCCGATGAATTTAGGATGTGGATCGGTAATCGGCGCTGGATAGAGTAGCTATTTCAGAAACATGGATGAGGGATGGATAGGACTGACAGCTTAATGTATCAGGGTAAAGTGTATTAGGAGGTACAGAGATGGTGGAAAGAGGGGCTTGCATTTCTGATTTAGAGGAGTACCACAGCAGTGATCAGAGATAAAATAACTGATGAATCATCCAGTGAGGCATTGTGGGTGGAACTAAGAAAGAAGAAGGGGATGGTGACATTAATGGGGTTGTACTCTAGGCCCCAAGTAGTCAACAGGAATTACAGGAACAAAAATATACACAGACACTGGTAAGACGTGCAGAAACAATCGGGTTGTCATAACAGGGGTTTTAGTTTTTATAACACAGACGAGAACTGCCAGAGCATTAAGCCATTCGATGGGATAGAATCAAGTAAGTGCGTCAGGAAAGTTTCCTCAGCAGTATATAGAGGGTCCTAATCGGGAAGTGGCAAAATTTGACCTAAAAATAGGTCAGGACAGGTGAGTGAGGTGACAGTAGGTGTGCACTTTGGAACCAGTGACCAAAGTTCTATTAATTTTAAAATAGTTATGGAGAGGGGAAAATAATTGGTCCACAGATTCAAGTTCTAAATTGGAACAAGGTTAATTTTGATGGACTTAGACAGGAGTTTGCAGGGGTTGATTAGAGTAGACTGCTTGCAAGCAAAGGGAGCTCCAACAAGTGGGAGTTTAAGATCTATGTGTTCCTGTGGGGGTGAAAGGAAAGTTGACAGTAATGAGGAACCCTGAATTACAAGAGATGTTTAGGTTTTGACAAAACAAAATGTGGAGGCGTGGGTCAGGTAGAGACAGCTGGAATCAAGAAAATCCCTGGAGTTGTGCAGGGGATACAGGAATTTACTGAAGAAGGAAATCAGGAGGGCGAATAGGGGGTAAGAGGTAACCTGGCCTGAGAAGATCAGGGTGACTCCAAAGAGGCTGTTTAAATATATTAAAGGAAAAACATTAACTAGAGAGAGAATAGGACCCCTCAAAGACCAAAGTGGACATGTATGTGTAGCACCATAAGAGATAGGCAATGTCCTCACCAAATATTTCTCCTCTATATTTACAGTGGGGATACTTGGGAAGTTGGGGAAATTAGTGATGATGTCTTGGGGACAGTCCATATCACAATCGAGGAGGTACTGGATGTACTAGAATGTTTGAAGTTGGAGAAATCTCATGGTCCTTACCAGATATATCCAAGAACACTGCAATGCGCTAGAGAAGAATTTGCGGGGACCTTGGCTGATAATTTTGATCATCAGTTACCACAGGTGAGATCCCAGTAGACTGAATGATAGCAACTGTTGTGTCCTTATTCAAGAAGGACTGAAAAATAAAGCCTGGGAAATACACACCAGTAAGCTTAACATCTGTGGTAGGTAAATAACTTGAGAAGATTCTGAGGGATAAGAGGTGCATGTATTCGGAAAACAGGGTTTGATTACGAATAGTAGGCAAAGCGTTTTGAGTGGAAGTTCATGCCTGACGAATTTCCTAAAACTCTTTGCTGACGTGACCAGGAAGGTCGAGTAGGGCAGGCCGGTAAACGTCCAAACGTGTGGTGCTGGAAAAGCACAGCAGGTAAGCCAGTATTCGACGGGCAGGAGAATCGACATTTCCGGCATAATTCCATCATAAGGAATGTACAAAACATCGATACTCCTGCCTGACCTGCTGGGCTTTTCCAGTGCCACACTTCTCGACTCTGATCTCCAGCATCTGCTGTCGTTGAAGGAAATGTATTCCAGTTATACCAGAACAGGATGAAGCTTTTCAGCCCCTGGAGCATGTTATACAGTTACAGGAGGAGACCAATCAGCCCCTTGAGTCGATAGAACTGGACCCAGTTTAGATCATGCTGCAACTATATCCGACTATTCAGCTACTTGAAGTCAGTAACACAGGAATTAGAAGAGGCAACAAAGTGACGGGACTATGGGGTATACTGGAATAACACCAGGCTATATCGCCCCTCAAGCCTGCCCTTCCCTCCAGTAAGATCAGGGCTGATCTCTCTCAACCGCAATTTCTCTTTCATGTCCAATTCTTTGTAGCCCTCAACTCCCTGATGGGCCAAAATCCATTAACATCTCCCTGTGCCCCAAATCATTTCAGAGGTGTAGCTGTCTGGGATAGAGAAGCCCCAACAGTCGCTACCCTCTGAGCGAAGGAAAGAGTCCCCACACATATACCTTGGCCTATTGACATGATCAAAAGTTATGGACATAGCGTCCAGCAGTCAACTGGATTCATTCCTACCATTGAACAACTCGGTGGTATCCTTTACCTGTGTTCTCAACCTCACCATGCCGCCTCCTCCTACTCCCCCACCTCGCCTCTTTATCTGTACAAGCACCCCTGGTCCTGAAGAAAGGTTATAGAAGAAGAAGAAAAATGGTGTGGACTTCTTCTCCTGATGCTGCCTAGTTTGTTGTGTTCTTTTAGCTTTCTGCATTCCAACATCTGAATTTTAAACCAAAATATCTTCTTGTGGCATAGTTCAGGGAGAGTGAACGAGCTGTGCCTCTTTTATCCAATAGCTGCGATGGGCTGAATGGCGTTCTCATGTTTCCGTGAAACCAGCTTTAGATGCCGAATGAGCTCCTTGTTTTTCGTCCTGTGGAAATGTTCAGGTTCCAGTTGTACTGTTACATGTTCACAGCACGAGCTTGAATGTTGTCTAGGTTTTGATGTTTTATGCGATCTTTTCTGAGCATCCTCACTTCTGATCGAACTATGGAGGGTCAGACGTTGCTGAAGCAGCGGAAGGTGTTTGTGCCGAGGAAGCTACCTGGAAGATCGCCCAAAGAGATATCCTGGGACTAAGAGGATTGATCTCCATCAGCCACATGATGTTCTGAATGGCCCAACCAGTGGGAGTTTACAACTGATTCCCACTAGGTTCAATTTTATTCAATCTCCTTGACACCTTGTTCAGTCATGGGGTAAAAACAAAGTCTGCAGATGCTGGAAACCAGAGTCTAGATTAGAGTGGTGTTGAAAAAGCACGGAAGGTCAGGCAGCATCCGAGGAGCAGGAAAATCGACGTTTCGAGCAAAAGCCCTCCATCAGGAACAGAGGCAGGGTCCCTGCAGAGTGCAGAGATAAATGAGAGGGGGGTGGAGGTGGGGAGAAAGTAACATACAGAACAATAGGTAAATGAGTTGAGGATGGAAGTGATAGGTCAGGGAGGAGAGTGGGAGAAGGTAGCAAAGAGTCCAATGGGTGAATGGGGGTGGGGATGAAGGTGCTAGGTCAGAGGAGAGGGTGGACTGAGTAGGTGGAAAGGATGATAGGCAGGTAGGACATGTTATGGGGACGGTAATGAGCTGGAAGGTTGTCACTGGTGTGAGGTAGGGGAAAGGGGAAATGAGGAAACTAGTGAAGTTCAAATTGAAACCCTGGGGTTGAAGTGTTCTGAGGCAGAAGATGAGGCATTCCTCCTCCAGGCATCTGGGGGTGAGGGAGCGGCGGTGGGGGACGACCAGGACCTGCATTTCCTCGGAAGAGTAGGAGGGGGAGTTGAAATGTTGGGCCATAGGACGGTGTGGTTGATTGGTGCAGGTGTCCCGGAGATGTTCCCTAAAGCGCTGTGCTAGGAGGCGTCCAGACTCACCAATGTAGAGGGGACCGCTTCGGGAGCAACGGATACAAGAAATGATATATGTGGATGTGCAGATAAAACTTTGATGGATATGCAAGGTTCCTTTAGGGCCTTGGCTGGAAATGAGAGAGGAGATGTAGGCGCAGTTGGCTGGGGAGGGTGCCAGGAAGGGAGAGTGGGTTGTTGGGGGATGTAGACCTGACCAGGTTGTCATGGAGGGAATGGTCTTTGCGGAAAGTGTAAATGGCTGAGGAGGGAAATATATCCCCGGTGGTGGGGTCCGTTTATAAGTGGCGGAAATGTCGTCGGATGATTTGGTGTACGCGAAGGTTGGTAGGGTGGAAGGTGAGCACCAGGGGGGGTTCTGTCCTTGGTTAGAGGGATGGAGTTTGAGGGTGGAGGTGCGGGATGTGGATGGGATGCGTATGAGGGCATCATTAACAACGTGGGAAGGAAAATTGCAGTGTCTAATGAAGGAGGCCATCTGGTGTGTTCTGTGGTGGAACTGGTCCTCCTGGTAGCAGATACGGTGGAGGTAGAGGAATTGGGAATGCGGGATGAAATTTTTGAAGCAGGTGGGTCTATGGGACTCGGTTGGATTGGGAAATGCAGTCCTGTGGAAATGTTCAGGTAGCTATGGAATTCGTTAAAAATGTCATTGCTAAGTCAGTCATCAGTAATGGAGATGGAGGGTTCCAGGAAGGGGAGGGAGGTGTCAGAGATGGTCCCGGTAAATTAAAGCTCGGTGTGGAATGCGTTGGTTAAGTTGATGAATTGATCAACCTCCTCGCGGGAGCACGAGGTGGCACCAATGCAGTCATCAATGTAGTGGAGGAAGAAGTGGGGAGTGGTGCCGGTGTAATTACGGAAGATGGACTGTACTACGTAGCTAACAAAGACACAGACATATCTGGGGCCATACGGGTACCCATAGTTACCCCTTTGGTCTGGAGGAAGTGGGAGGATTCGAAGGAGAAATTGTTAAGGATGAGGACCAGTTCAGCCAAACGAATAAGAGTGTCGGTGGAAGGGTAGTGTTGGGGACGTCGGGAGAAGAAAGAACGGAGGGCTTGGAGGACTTGGTCATGGTGGATGGAGGTGTACAGTGATTGGATATCCATGGTGAATATGAGGAGTTGGGGGCCGGGGAAATGGAAGTCTGGGAGGAGGTGGAGAGTGTGGGTGGTGTCTCGAACATATGTGGGGAGTTTCTGGACTAGGGAGGATAGGACAGTGTTGAAGCAGGTAGAGATGAGTTCAGTGGGGTAGGAGCATGTTGAGACAATGGGTTGGCCAGGGTGATAAGGCCTGTGGATCTTGGGAAGGAGGTAGAATCGGGAGGTGCGGGGTTCCCGGACTATGAGTTTGGAAGCTGTGGGTGGTAGATCCCGTCCTGAGGTGATGAGATTCTGTATGGTCTGGGAGATGATGGTTTGTTTTTGGGGGGTGCGGGCATGGTCGAGGGGGAGGTAGGAGGAGGTGTCTTCAAGTTAGCGTCTGACTTCAGCAGTGTAAAGACCAGTGCACCAAACTACCACAGCACCCCCTTTTATCTGCTGGCTTGATGCTGAGTGTAGCAACTTTACACTATCTCATTGTGGCAAGGATATCATTCCTTAAAAAGGAGAGAAAATCTGTTCACAGTGCCCCAAATACTGTCTCAACATCACTCTACAACTTCAATAAAGTGTCTTCACTCTATTACTTCCATCATTTTTTCAAAGAAGGACAGCACACATGTACTGTGCTGATTCCGTACTGCTCCGTATGAATTCTGTCAGTGGCTCATAACCAAGGATATCCAGCTCCTTTTCACTTAGAGCACTTCCCAATATCTCGCCTTCTCATAAATACAAAATAAGAAGGATGGTATGTTTCATTGCCTTGCAAAGCGCTATGCTTTCAGCACAACACTATTGCCATGTAGATGGTTAAAGATGCTGAGGAGGTGATGGCCTAGCTGTGTTATCTCTGGAATATTAACCCAGGGACACAGGTGATGACCCAGACCTCGCATTTGAATCTCTCCATGGCAAATGTTGGAATTTGAATGCTATAAAATATCAGGAATTGAGAATCAAATGAAACAATGAAACCACTCTGTTTGTTCACCTGCACACTCATGCCCTTCAGGGACGAAAATCTACCACCTTCACCTGATTGGTCTTACATGTGACTCCAGATCCACAGCATTGTGTTTAACACACAATTGCAATTTGAAATGGCCAAGCCAGCCACTCTGTTAGATCAAAGTCTACAAAGAAATAAAACCGAGCAGATCTCAGCACTGACTACTTACAGCCCATGGACTGCAGTGCATCAGGAAGGCAGCTCCCCAATACCTTCTCAGGACAACGAGGAAAGTAAATTAATTAATAGCCCAGCATCCTATTAATGAATAAAGGAAGATAATCACACTCATGGAAGGGAGACAAAGGGACATAACTCACTTCAAACCGGGATTTTGATGTACACCTTGCACGGGCATGAATTTCAATAATATGGGAACAGGAGAAAAATAAATAAGATTAATCTGGATTTTTATTTCCATTCCAACTGATCATCAACAATCCCTTTGTTTGTTTCTTCCTCTCTATCTCACTCTTTCTCTATCTATTCAACTCCCTCCTTCTCCCCGTCACAGCAGACATCCCTGTTACCAACATCAGTCACACTATTTCCTAGTTGCGTTCAGTTTTGATGTATGGTCGTTGGACTCGAAATGTCACTTCTATTTTTCTCTCGACCTGAGGCTGTCAAATCTCTTCAGTTTCTCTGGCACTTGCTCGTTCTTTTTGTTTCTGATCTCTAGCATCATTGTTTGTTTTTTTTCAACCTTTCATATTCTTATTACATGGGATGTCTGCATCACTGGCAAGGGCAGCACTTGTTGACCTCACTAAATGCATTTTACTGTGAGGCCATTCCTAAAGGCAGTTGGTCTGACGTCAGTCTTAATCCAGACCAGATAAAAATGCTGGATATCTTTAACAAAGGACAATAGTAAAATAGATTAACTTATTGACAAAGTACTGGTGGGATTATATTAGTAAAATTCGTTTTTATTTCCTGTTCCTGTCATTTGAATTTAAGTTCTGTCATTCTCTGAAACAGGATTTGAAACATTGTCTTGAGTGTAGTACCCTGGGCCACTGAATTACGTGAACAGCGACATTACTACTCTGACACAGTGTCCCTGTCATGAATTTTCTTTACAGACAAGAACAAGATTGTGATGGAAACATTTTGTGATGGAAAGAGTGATTAGAAGAGAACTGGAACCATAAAGTCTGAATTTTACCAAGGTATAGATAATTGTTTATTTCGCACCCGCACTGACGTCAAGATGGGTCTGGGGATATCATGGAGCTGGTCGTGGGTAGCTTTGGTGATGGAGAGAATACCAAGACATACATCAATTCATGGCAAATAGGTACTTCGGGATTGTGAACAGTCTTGTTCTCAGATGTTTGTGAGGGCGGTGGTGTGGGGGGTTCTGAAATTTGTGGAGAACGAATGGATTTGCATTTGAAACTAAAGACAAAAGGTGCGATCTTTACTAAATATTGATAACAGAAATATCACTGAAGTTCGCCATGGCTCGTGGGATTAATAAATCGATAGAGATGAGGAGACTTACCAGGAACGCCAACAATAACAAGCATGGGATAGTAACCAGCCTGAATAATTAGCAGTACACCATATATCCGTAATGATAATTTGTGCCAATACCGGGAAACAAGGTAAAGACCCCAGGATAAACTCCTGTCCATTGTTCCACCATTCCATTCTATTTTTCTTAGATTCTGAACCGCTGGTGCGACATTCCAGTCTACTGTTCTCAGATTCTGATCTATTGTTGGAACATTCCACTCTGTTGTTCTCAGATGATGATCCATTGTTGGAACATTCCAGTCTATGTTTCTCGGATTCTGATCTCTCCTCTCCCTGTCTCTGCTACAGCTGATCCCTGTTAGTGTTGGAGGTGATGCATCCGCAGCTATAATGGGATAAAGCATTGCCAGAAGCCTTTTACATATAGAAGAGGAAAGCCATCCAGTGATATAATTAGGATCCATGGAGACTGACATCAATCACAGTCACAGAACAAACAGATCCAGTTAACTCCTTTCAGTATGCTACCTTCACTTCACAAGAACAAATGGATTGAATAGAATGTTGACATCGCTGGATAATGGTGGATAATCCCATCAGCAATTACTGTCGTGAACTTAGTTGTGAGGGAAAATGATGGATGCTTTCTTGTCGCAGGCTCGATGCTTCTGCTGTGTTGTCCATTTGCAATACTGTAACTGCCTGAACGCTCCACCATGATAACCCAAAATAACCGCAATCTAGATATTGTTAACATGCTGATTTCGTCTCGACTAGAACGGGTGCCTAGCAACAGGTTTTCAGTGGGCATATTTGCCCTGAACATGCACAGGAAATGCGGATCTGCCTGGACATTCCTCTCATTGCTCTAATAAGACAATGTTGAATCTTCAACACACAATACGATTAAGCACTGTTTTCTGTAAACTCACGAACACCTTAATACACTTTATTGACTTCAAAGCAGTAAGATTTACGTTTTTGGAATTCAGTCCAAAGCCAAATGTGGAAAGTTTGTCCCAAAACCAGTCCTTGATTGTCCTTGATTTCTTTAAATAGGCTCTAAATGACCCAAGATTCTAATATGTCAGAATTTTGAAAGGTTCGTTGGTACCCTTTTGTTTATACCTAACAGATAATGCCTCATCCAGAAGCCTTTCATGTCTTTAAAAAGAAACCTGTAAAGTCAAGAGGACGTGGCCAGCTCCCTAGCTGGACAGGTTGAATCAGTTCTGGGATTAGTTGAGTCAGGGTCACTGGACGCTCTCTACCTCCTTCTGCGCTTCTGACCTTGTAACCTGTCAGCAGTTGTGTCAGTTTTACACTTGATGCTAAGGGGTTTGTTTATTGGGATTGTTGCAAATATTCTGGAAAAGCATCATTAAGTCAGAATAGCCTGCTGGTTTCAGATATGATGCGTTATTCAGGAATTCTATTTTCGGTTCCTTATGTTTCATTTGGTAAATTGGTAAATAAATGTTATGTATTTAAAATTCGGCGGTCTCACCAGCTAATTCTGGGAATATCAGCTACACAGTAACCTTCAACAAGCAGCAAAGTTATGGTCTGGGCTACCTGCTTAAAATGTTTTGAGGGATTGGTTTTGGCCCATAACAGACTGGGGGCCCTTTCCAGTATTTAGATAGCGAGTGGCAGGTGTTAGTGACTCTTATTTCGTGCATTGATTGGCGAGTAAACAGAGCTTCAGATGGCGATGGTTCTTGCAGGAACCAAGCTTATTTTGGAGGTGCAAAAAGTGAGCCTGGGGGTTTTACAAAATGCACATTAGTCCAAGCAGCGAGAATTAGTAGACGAAGGGAATTGAAGCTACCTCATAATGTGAGGAAAGATGAGATGATTGCAGCAGTAGCTGAGCATTCCGATTTGCTGGAAACTCCATCAGTATCTGTAGAGATGACTAAACTTCAATTGCAATTGAAGCAGCTTGAGTTAGAAACAGAAATGAATCAGTGTGTGCTACGACTAACATTAGAAGAGGAAGAAAGAGAACAAATAGGTTTAGCGGAGGAAAGAGAAAAAAATAACAACTAGCTTTCGCAGGAGAGAAAGGAAAAGGGAGAGCATTTGAGCTTCAGAGATGGGCACTTAGAGAAAATGGCTAATCATTTTTAGTGGCCAGTGACCAAGTGGGCTTTGTTGACCCAAACAAAACTTGTAGGTAGAGCTAGTGAAGTATTCACAACACTATCAGAGGAGGGATCTGGGGTGAATGAGGAGGGGACATGTGCATATGAGCTTGTGCCAGAAGCCTACAGACAATGTTTCAGGAATCTAAGGAGGGATCCTGGTCATATTCATGTTGAGTTTGAAAGGATCAAACAAAGTAATTTTGATAGATGGATAAGAGGTTTATAAAGAGAGCAAACCTACGATGCTCTTTGAGAAACAATTAAATTGGAAGAGTTCAAAAATTCACTATGTGACATGATGCAAATTCAATTGGAAGACTGGCCGCTGAAGTGGCTAATGATTATGACTAGTGATTAATGATTATAAAACTTGTTTTGGCTTCCAGAATCAATTTCAGTCCATGATGGATAGAAACTGGGGCAAAGAGAAATCCCCACGTAGATAGGGAAAGGTAGATCTCGGTGAAGATCGAAATGATAACTTTCCACAGGGTAAAAAGGAAATACTTGAAGGGGACAAAGAAGTTAACGAGCTCTGGTGTTTTCATTGCAACAAATTAGGACACATGAAATCACTGTGTTGGTGGGTTCAGGAGAGAAAAAAAACAGACGCAGGAAAACGGGATAAGCCTGTGAGTTTTGTAGGAGTGGTAACAGAAAACATAGTGGAAGCTAGAAATCTGCATCAGAGTGTACAAACTGATCACAGGTTTGTTAAGAAGGAAGTGACAGATTAGATTAGATTAGATTACTTACAGTGTGGAAACAAGCCCTTCAGCCCAACATGTCCACACCGCCCCGCCGAAGCGCAACCCACCCTTACCCCTACATCTACCCCTTACCTAATATTATGGGCAATTTAGCATGGCCAATTCACCTGACCTGCACACCTTTGGAGTGTGGGAGGAAACCGGAGCACCCGGAGGAAACCCACGTAGACACGGGGAGAATGTGTAAACTCCACACAGAGAGTCGCCTGAGATCTGCTCAGAAAAATATACCTGCAAAGGGAAAGTCTATTCACATAGGGCAGGTAAAGAGGATGCAATATGAAGGGACACCGTATCCTCTCATTCTATGCTTCTGAAAGATGAGGAGATATGTACTCCTGAAGAACTGTTTCCAGAAAATGTACTGCTAAAGGGAATTCATCTTGAGACAAAAAGTGCAACATTTTGTAAAGCGAGGATAACATATTCAGAAAAATGTGGAGCAATTGTTGGAGGGGTATTGGACAAACTCTCAGCTCCAGGAATGTAATTTATCCTTGCAGAAAATATAGCTGATTCACCGGTAGGAGTTCTGCCTACTCTGGTTGAAAAGCCAGTGGAGACGCGGGCAACTGAAGCATTGCAGGAGTCTTATCCTGGAAACTTTCCAGATTGTGGGTTAACAAGTTCCCAGTGTCACCACTTGAAACAGGAAACATCAAAAATGTAAAGATAAAGAAGCTTAAGTGGCATTAACGGAGAATTTGTTCCATCAGATAGCTGATACAAAACAGGAGCAAGTAGAGTATCATGCATGTATTTTGAGTTCAGCTAAACTAATTGAGACACAGCAGAAAGATAAAAGATTAAACCAGTTGCATCAAAACGCATATACGTTAGGAATTTTGAATGCATCCCTGAGTGTCATTACCTAAAATGATGTCCAGATAAGGAAATGGAGACAATCATATAGTCAAAGAGATGGGAAATGGATAGAGATTCATCAAATCATTTTGCCAATCGTGTATAGAAAGGAGGTGATGCGAAAAGTGCATGAGCTACCAACTAGAAGACATTTAGGAGTGACAAACACACAGGGTGAAGTACAGAGACATTTTACTGGCCTGGACTGCAACAGGATGTAGTTGAATTTTACGTGTCATACAAGTCAGGTAATTGGAAAAACACAGGCGATAATAAAACCTGCACCTTTCTTAACTATTCTGGCATTTGAGGCACCTTTTCCAAGAGTCTTAATTGTTGGGTTGGGCCCCCAAAACACAAAATAAAGTGGGCACTAGTGTTTGGAAACAATAATGGATGCATAGACACGATTTCCAGAGGCAACCCCAAGATGCAATATCACAGCTAAAAGAATTGCAGAGGAATTATTCCTTTTTAAAATAGATAAGAACCACCAATAGAGCTACAGTGAGATTTAGGGTTCAAAGAACATATATAAATTATTCACGATAATGTCTTCGGGATAAAGCAATACAAATCTACTGCGTACCATCCAAAATTACAGAGAGCACGATAAAGGCAACATTAAACATTATAGATCATGTTGAGGGCTTATGATCAGGATTATCCAGATGATTCGGTTAAGGAAGTTCCATTTGCCCTTTTTCTGATCAGGGATACACCAAATTAATAGGGCAAATTCAATTCATTTGAATTAGTGTTTGAGCCATTAATATTGATTAAGGAGAAAGTAGTAAATCAGAATTGAATGGTCACACTTTGGGACTATGTTTCTATTTATTTGGGAAGGATTAATAGCGCTGGGGAATTGGCTGGACAGGATTTAAAAGTATTGCAGCATGCATTAAAACAAGAAGCGGACAGGAAATTTAAAATTTGCAATTTTGCTATCGGGGATAAGTTCTTACTGTTGCTTACAGTGATAGGTGAACATTGAAAAGCAAGGTTTAGTGGATCTTGTAAAATAAAAAGGATATTGAGTGGGGTAATTATTTGATAAGGACTCCAGACAATAAGCCATCTCGCAGCGTATGTCATGTGAATATGCTGAAAAGGTATTTTGACAGGGTAGAAAGGAAAGCAAGGGGAGAAGCGGTTAATGATTATGGCATTCCTTAAATAAAGTGGACAATGAGGTAGTTGTCTAAAACTTGGATAAATTATTGTATTACTTTTCTGAGAAAAATTGTAATGACTAGAAAGAGTTATTACTATTACACGGGAAGATAAGCAGAAATTAACTTGGAAGTACTAACCCAATTGAGCATAATGTAACTATAGGTGATGCTGTTATGAGTAAGCAACATCCTTACGGGCATAATCCTCTAAAGTTGGCACAGGTTCAGAAGGAGATTGAATGCATGCTCTAAGATGACATAATCAACGTGCGTTACAGTGACTGGAACTCACCCATAGTCATGCTGCCAAAGCCAAAAGGTACCCAACGGTTATGTGTGGACTATTGTAAAGTCAATGCAGTTAAAAGGATTGATCTGTGCCCTGTTCCGCAATTGGAAGACTGTGTTGAAAATGTGGGACAAGCACCTTACATTTCGTATGAAAAACGTGCCAGCCACATTTCAGGGGCTAACCAATAAATTACCAGATTATCCAATGTGTGATGGCATTGATGACCTGGTGAATTTTAATCAGTCATGGAAGGAAAATTTACAGCATTTATTGGATTTGATTATTTGGCTTCGGAAGGCAGGCTTGGTGGTAAACCTGGCAAAAATTGAATTTGCCAAAGCACAAATCACCTTCCTGGGCCATGCTATTGGACATAGATAAACGGTGTTATGGGATGTAAAAGTGAAGGCAATTGGGGAATTTCCCATACCGTTGACAAAAGGAGCAGTACTCTGGTTCCTGTAATTGTGTAGATTTTATCGAAGAATTGTGCCTCATTTTCGCAATGTGACTGCTCCACTCACTGCATTGTTGAAGAAAGACGAGATGTTTCAGTGGACAGAGGACTGTCAAAAGGCATTTGATGGCATGAAATATGTATTAACCACTGCCCCACTATCAGCCACACCTTATTATGCTCAACTAATCAAGGTGGCTTTAAATGTGAGTGATGTGGGTGTCGGTGCTGGGCTCCTGCAGGAAAACGACGAGAAGACAGAAAGACCTAATAAGTATTTCTCCGAGAAGTTGAATGTTCAATGGTAGAAATATTCAACAGTTGTGAAATGACTGTGAGCTTTGTGTTAGCACTACAACGTTTCAGCATTTATATTAGCAGCAACACATCTGAGACAACCATTTACATTGATCATAAACTATTGACGTTTTTGGAGAAATTTAAGTACAAAAATGCGAGACTGTTTTGCTGGAGCCTGTTGGTGCAGTCATTCAATAAGAAAATTGTGCATGTGGGAGGTCTTGAAAACATGAATGTTGATGCATTGTCAATACTTGAATGACAGATTGAGGCACTCAGTGATGGGAATACCACACACTGAATCCGGATGTAGTTGTGCATTTTTGCATGTTTATAGTTAATGTACGTACATCCGTATTTTAACCACAATTTCTTTTGGGGGGGGGGGGGGTGAGGTGGGGGTGTGTGTGTTGAAACCTGAAGACATCTTTGGGTATTGATGATTCAGTTATATATCAGGGGAGTCGTCACAAAGGTAGCCACTTTACAAAGTTATGTTGTTCTTGAACTGTTTTCAGAGATTTTCTAACCATCCCAACGTTCCAACATGTCTCAATTTTGAATGCTTCATTAGGGTGCTTTAGTTTTTAACAAACAAATAATGTCTTGTGCAGAAGGCTTTCAAGTCTCCAACAAAATACTGGTGTAATCAAGGGGATGTGGCCAGCTCTCCAGCTGCACAGGTCAGTACAGTTCGAGGGTTAGTTGAGTCAGGATCATGGTTGAATCTAGACGCTCTCCTCCTCCTTCTGCCCCCTGACTTTGTAACCTTTGTAAGCTTTTTCTGTGTAATTTTTACTTTTTGTGCTCAGGGGTTTGTTTACTGTGATTATTGCAAGTAATCTGGAACAACATCATTAAGTTGTGTCAGCCTGTCAAGTTCGGATCGGATGAATTAATCAGGTACTGGATTTTAAGTTCGTTATGTTTCATTCCATACTTTTGTAATTAAATTCTGTTTGTTTAAACGTCGGCAGTCGGACCAGCTCATCCAGTCTGGGAATATCCACCATACACATACTTTCAACAAATAACAATATTGCAGTCTGGGCTATTTGCTTAAAAATGTTTTGAGGCGTCGGGCCTGCTCCATAACAAGGTACCAAAGCTTTGTTCATTAAATGCCATGAATTAATGTGTATGGGAAGGAATGAATATTATATTGGCTATGAGACAGAAAGGACTGGGGCCAGAGGATTGAGATAGTCAGTGTGTAGATGATATATCCACTAGTCATAGAGACTATGACAAAATGGCACAGTTTCGCAGAGAAAAAGTGGGCTGAATGGCCTCAATCTATAGCAATATCTCATGCTCTTATGGTCATGTGGTCTATTATTCTTTGCAGAATTGTAAGTCTCTGAGCAGCTCTTGTAACACTTTTATTTGTATGTTGATTTGACTTCACGTTCTGTTCACTAGTAACCCCTGTGATTTGGACGATGGGAGGATTCAGTGTCGGCCAGTAGTCTATTAAACTTTGAATATACACAGCTATGTGTGAGTCTTATCTGGCGGGAGTACACTGTCTCTCAAATGATTGCCATTTTCAGACTGGTATTTTCGAATGATCGATCCTGTTATGCCAGTATTGTTGAAATTAACAAAACAGATGCGATTTAACACAGCACACAGCAACAATAAGTTATCGAACACTGAACACCCTTCTAATAACAGAAACGTTGATAACGTTCTGCATAAGAAACATTGCTTTCCTGTTCATGCTGAAATCAGATAACCTGTCCTATCGAGAAGCTCAACTTGGAACTATTTTTTAAAAATCTTTTTTTGGATGCGGGCATCGCTGGATGGGCCCACCATTTCTTGTCCGCCCCTCATTGCCCCGTTGAGAATGTGGTGTTGAGCTGCCTTCTTGAACCGCTGCAGTCCACCTGCGGTGTGTAGACTCTCAATGCTATGACGGAGGGAATTCCAGGGTTTTTACCAGTAACAGTGAAGGAATGGCGATATATTTCCACATAAGGATGCTGATTGGTTTGGAAGGGAATTTATACGTGGTGGCATTCCCATAAGTATGCTGGCCTTGTCATTCTAATGTAAGTGTTCATGGGATCGGAAGATGCTGTCTGAGGATCTTTGGGGAATTTCTGCATTGTGTCTTGTAGATAGTGCATACTTCTGCTCGTGAGCGCCGGTGGTGAAGGGAGTGAATGCTTGTGGATGTGATGCCAAACAAATGGACTGTTTTGTCCTGGATGTTTTTAAGCTTCTTTTGTCTTGTTGTGTCTGCACTCATTCAGGCAATGGGAGAATTCCATCTCATTCCTGACTTGTGCCTTTTAGATGATTGACAGGCTTTAGGAAGTCAGGAGGTGAGTTACTCACGCAGTATTCCTAGCCTCAGGTCTGCTCTTACATTTATGTGGTGAGTCAATTTGAGTTTCTAATCAATTATAACCCCCAGGATATTGATCGTGGGGAACAGAGTGATGATAATGCTGCAAATACTAAGTTGTTATATTGTTTCTTATTGGTGATGGTCATTGTCTGGCATCTGTGTGGTGCAAATGTTTCTTGCCACTTGTCAGGCCAAGCATGGAGAGGGACAGATCTTGTTGCATTTTAGCATGGAATGCTTCCGTATCTGAGCATTTGTGAATGGTGCTGAACATTGTGCAGTCATTGTCGAATATCCCCACGCCTGACATTATGATGGAGGGAAGGTCATTGATGAAGCAGCTGAAGATGCTTTGATCTAGGATTAATCCAGAGAGTCGTTGAAGGCGTTGTCTTGTGTGTTGATGAAATATCTGATAATGAAACTTCCAGTTCAGCGAGCTAACCAACATCCATATTATCCTGACGGGCTACTGCAGAGACGTTCTGGAGCTGAGATGACTGACTTCCGACAGCAATGTCCATCTTCCTATCTATCAGATATGACTCCAATAATGGAGTATTTTCCCGCAATACAATTTTTGCTCGGGTTTCGTGAAGCCACGTTTGAAAGAATGTAGCCTTGATGTCAAGGCCAGGAATTCAGCTCTTTCTTCTATGTTTGAACCAAGGCTGTAATGAGGTCAGGAGTTGAGTGTCACTGGCGGAACCCAAACTGGATGTCCCTGAGCAGGTATTGCTGAACAGGTGCTGGCTTGATAGCACTGTTGATGTCCCCTTACATCACTTTCCTGACAATGGAGAGTAGACTGATGAGGTGGTATTTGGCCGGGTTGAATTTGTCCCGCTTTATATGTACTGAACACACTTGAGCAGTTTATTTTCCGCATTGTTGGTTTGTAACCAGACTAGAACAGCTCGGCTCAGGGTGCGGGAAGTTCTGGAGCACAAGCCTTCAGAACTATTGTCAGCATATTATCAGGGCCCATAGCCTTTGCAGTATCCAGTGCCTTCAATCGTTTCTTGATATCAGTCAATTGAATTTGGTGAAGACTGCTATCTGTAATGATGGGGACCACGGGAGGAGTCCGAAGTAGATCATCCACTCGAAACTTCTGAGTGAAGAATTCTGTGAAATCTTCAGCCTTATCTTTTGTGTTGCTGTGCTGAGCTCCTCCATCATTGAGGTTGGGGATATTTGTGGAGCCTCCTACTCCGGTGAGTTGTTGAATCGTCCACCACCATCCACGATCAGATTGGCAGCTTAGAACTGATGTGTTGGTTCTGGGATCGCTTAGCTCTGTCAGTCCCTTACATTTTATGCTATTTGGCATGCAAATAGTTCTGTTTGGAAGTTTCAGCAGATTAACATTTTATCTTTATGTATGCCTGGTTCTGCTCCTGGCTTGCCCTCCTGCACTCTCTTTTGAACCAGGTTTAATCCTCCTGCTTGATGGTAATTGTTGAGTGCGTGATATACTGGGTATATGAGGTTAAAGGTCGCAGGTTCTCCCAGAGCATGGACCGTCTGACTCTATCGTACTGAGCTGCCTCCTGTACCGGATCGGTCCTGCCTTTGGGACAGGATATATCCAGGGATGGTTATGGTGCTGTCTGGGTTATATCTGTAAGGTAAAATTCCGTGAGTATGCCTATGTCAGGCTGTTACTTGATTGGTCTGTCAAACAGTTGTCCAAATTTTGGCACGATTCCTCACTGTTAGTAAGGAGGACTTTGCAGGTTCGATAATGATGTTTCTAACGTTCACCGTTCCGGTTACCAGGTCAATACATCCGGTTTCATTTCTTTGAGATTTTGTCGCACATCGACTGACTCTCTAAACCATTTCAGAGGGCGATTGAGAGTCAATCACATTGCTTTGCGTCTGGAGTCAACGGTCGGCCAGTCCAGATGAGGAATGGAAGATTCCTTCACTGAAGGATATCAGTGACCCAGATGGATTTTTCTGACAATCGGCAACGATTTAATTCTCATAGGTAGATTCTTAATTCCAGGAATATTTTAAAATTATTGAATTGAATTTTCACCATCTGTAGTGACGGGATTCGAACCTTGGTCCACAGAACAGGAGCTGATTTGCTGGATGGATAATCTTGCAGTAATACCATGAAGCCGATTTGGAACCACAGGTTGTAGTCAACTGTTATTCGTTGTGTTGTCCTGTTTTTCTATCATTGTTATGTTATTGTGGAACCTCATCCTTCATTAAATCCTGATTGAAATGCACGGTGATGAAAGTCATCCCGAATACTCGAATTCCATTTCGTCTGTTTTGTTTGAATAAACATGTCAAGGCAGCTGCACATCAGAGAAGAACATAAAGAGATAATGGTAATTGTGCACTGTAGCTTTCACCGAACCAGTGTGTCTGTCCAGACACCGAAAGTATTTATTGTGGGTCAGAGAACCGCGGAATTATTATAGCACAAATGGGAGTCAGTCAGCCCATCGTGGGGTCACAAGCTTGTCAACAGCACAATTGGAGCTAGAGAGAGTATGTGGAGATAACTTTTGTGAGAAAGAAATTAACAGAGAGAAAGAAAGCGAAGAGAGATAAACTGAGAGAGAATAGAAAGGGGAGCGACTAATTGAGTGAGAGATGAAGAGATGTTAGATGAGGGTGAAGTTAAATAGATCAAAAGACAGCATGAATGAGGATAGATATGGACAGACAGAAGTTACAAGTTATATTTAGAAATACCTCTGTACTGCAAGCCCTTTGTCTCGGTATCATGCACTGTGAGCAATGTGCTGATACTGGCTTAAGCCCAGATCACTTGTTCCCAATAATATTACAGAGCTAGGTTACTAACAGCGAAACAAAGTCAATTCGGCCAATAGATTAGTATCATAGAGAAGGTGGATTTTTTAAAAATAGACTATTCCAAGACCAGCAGGGAATGATGACAACCCCCACTGTGTGAGAGACTGGTCCAGGGAATCTCAGTCAGTTGGATAACTGACTGTCATGGAAATTAAAGTGACTGGACTCAGATGCGAACAAGAGCAAAGAAAAAGCTTTATTTTTACCCACTGCAGTAGGCCAATACACTTGGCAAAAACGCCTTGTGTAAGGGCACTGAACATAATTAATGTATTCCTTTTATGCTCTTCTTATCACACGCTCAAGGACAATGGCTGGAAAACATTCGAGTTCTTGTTTTCTCATCCCCTTGCTGTGGACATAACAGCCTTTATGTTTTCCTTAGCTTTTTCTGCTGAATTCGACTGCTCGCCAGGCCAAGTTGAATGTTTCAAAAGTTCAGCAAAGACAAGCTGTCTCTTCGATTGCAGAATTCAGCAAAGTGCAACATTCGGAAAAGTTTTAAATTTAGCACAGCATTTGCTTTCAGATTTCCCAGTAAATGTTAATTTGGTTAATTCCCTCTTACAATTCCCTTTTTTTTTGTCATTTTATAGCAATAAGGACAAAGAAAACAGAGCCAGAATTAAAAAAGAAATGTCCAAAACAACATTTAAAAAAAATACAGAGCCAGATATCTGCACATCGGCGATCATAACAGCTGCCGTGTTGCCAGGAGCACTAGAAACGGTCCCAGTCACCTGTTCGCCTTCTAGCTTTTCCTCCTGAGGTTTTTCACCACTATCCAGTCTCCAGATCGTGCAACTTCCCCTCTGCTAATTGGGTTAGTGTTGCTTTCACTTTATTCGATGCTTGACACAAAAGTGTAGAGAGTTTTACACAGTAACACAGCATCTCATCCTCACAGTGGTCTGTTATCTGTCTTACCTTAGGTCATGGGCTCATTCCTGTAATTGGTGGCCTACTAAACAAAATATCAAACCGGCTAAGATTAGCTCTTCCTCTCCTCCTAGATCTCATATACGTTAGCAAAACTTTGTCCATATCAACCCTAGTTCCTCACAACATTTCGTCAATTTATATGTTTTAGGGTAGCATTTTCTCTTTCTACAGCCCCACCGCTCGCTGGGTGGTAGTCACAGTGTTGTCTCATGTTTATTCCCAAATAATCACGGATCTGCTGCATGGCATTATTGACAAATGGGGTCCCATTGTCACGACAAAGGCCTTATTTCAGTTAGAAAATCCAAGGCACTGGCATCCTGTTTTGACATGGGGAACACTTCCAACCATTTGAAAAGCATATCAACTATAATCAGACAATATATGTTTCCTCCGCTGGGAGTTAGTTCAAAGAAATCCATCAGTAAATGCTCAAAGTGTCTTTGGGATTGGGGGTGTGCTGCTTGTCTCGTCTGTAATCCCCTCCCCACATTATTAGTCGCACAGATAACACATCGTTCACAATATTTCTGGGATAAATGCGTAAATCCCTTAGTGTATCAATGTGCTGAAATACTGTCGTGCATCCCCCATTTTGACACATGTTCCTGACTGTGTGTCAGTTTTGCATACAATGGAAATAATGATTGTGGTAGACAGGCTTTATCATTAGGGCCACAGCACACCCCTTCATTCATGCTGCACACTGTCCTTGTCTATTCACGCTTCTCCTCCAGCGTTGCCTGTGACTGTAATTCCCGTACGTCTGGTGTTGGGGTGCAAATCTTTGTCATACACATGTCAAACTGATCACTTCGCGGCTGCTCGGCTGCCGACCTTGCTGCTGTGTCTGCCTTCGCATTGCCTTAATAAATAGAATCGTTTTTTTGTGGGAGCTTCACATTTACATACAGAAATTAATTTGGGCAGTAGGACCACTTCCAGGAGGTCAGAAATCAGACCACAGTGTGTGATGGGCTTTCCGGTGGAGGTGAAGAAGGCCCTGTGTTTCCATCGGGTTCCAACGTCATGTACAACCCCGAATGCATATCTGCTGTCGGCGTAAATTATCACCGGCCTTCCCTCAGCCAATTTACATGCCTCAGTCAAGGCAAATGGTGAGAAACGAATGATCCCACTTTGACTACCACGTGGGTCGTCATTACAGCAGATGCAACACATTTCTGGCCTGTCTCCTTGCTCCTGAATTTTGGCCCATCCACAAAAGTCTCCATATCCGGATTCTGAAGTGGAGAATCCTGCAAGGCTGGTCTAGGGCTGCAAATTTCATTCGTTACAACAACACACTCATGTGGGTTTCTGTCTCCTTCAGTGGGTAGAAGGCTGACAGGGTAAAGGACGTTGCATCACTTTATTGCAATGTCAGGCGTCTCCAATAATACAGTGTTATATCTGAGCCAACGTGCTGACGACATGTGTGCTGTCTTTTACTCGGAAAACAGTAAGGATACTGCATGTGGGACCAATAGGATTAATTCACCATTGCTGACTACATCCCTGGATGCTACACAGCCTTTTCAGATGCGGCCATGGTTTGCAAGCATTTAGGCAATGTTGCCGCTATGGGGTCTAGTTTAACTGAAAAATAAGCTCCTGGTCTTAATCGCTCCCCTATAAGCCTGCAACAGGGCAGATGTCATGCAGCCACACTTCTCATCTACCGTTTGTCAAAAAGGCTTGTTTGGATTCGGAATCACCACTGTAGGTGTAGTTAATGCTGCTATCAAGCAATCATCTACACACTGCAGAAGCGCTGACCCTAGGGTTAAAACAAAAGTCTCCAGACTCCTGCATAGAGCCTCATTGTATATGATGGGGGACTCACAATAACCTTGACAAAGTCATGTGAAATTATATGATTTCTCCTTGAATAAAAAAAAACAGAATTGATTATCTGAGGGCACCAGTGCACTTAAGAAGGTATTTGCTAAATCCACAACAGAGAATCATTTGCTGTCCGGTGGAATTTGATCTAATATAGTGCAGGGGTTAGGAACAGTTGAGGTGCACGGAACAACGTAGTTATTGCCTGAAAAGGGGGATTCAAAGACTGAAGTAATCCCTGTTATAGCCTCAGGTTTTAAAGGGTATTCTGTTCTGCAGCGTTGCCGTACATCTCTCTCGTAGCACAACTCCTGATGCACCCATTGAGTTCAGGAACATTCCACTCAACTTTATTGGCGTTGACTCTCTGAACTGGCTTGATTTCATGACTCAATATGCTGCCCCTGTGTCTACTAAAACAAGTAACTGGTGTATCTTCCACATATAATTTAGTGGTAAGCATCGACTTATCGGCATCGTTGTTATAATGAACGTATTGTCCACGCTTCGTAATTGCAGTGCTCAATGTCGAGGTGGGACACATCTCAGGGCCAATAAGGTTGGTAAAAGAGATTAGCATAAGTGAGTGTTCGCGGCCAAGCATAAAGGAAAGAGGCTTACTTGTACCTTGTGGGATGCCGACATCCAACTCAGTCTTCCCCTGCCAGTCACACTGCTGCCTAGCCTCCAGGGCCGAGTGAGCCTGTCATGCCCAGTGGTCCATTGCTCCACAAACTAAGGACCCGCCAGATCGACCTCTGCCAGCATTTCTTCTGCAACCCCTTCCATTTCCACTTCCGCAACCTTCCACTCTGCGTCGTGTTCTTCATGCCTTTTATTTTCATTTCTATGCCGGCTGACACGTGGCACCGGCAGTAAACCCGAGATCACTACCTTTGAGGTCTACCTCTTTAATTCTGTCCCATCTCCCTGAATTCTTCCATCAGGTCCGCATTTCGTTTTTGTCGTTGATGCCTGTATGCACCAAGACAACTGGCTGTTCACCATCCCCTTTCAGAATGTTCTGCCGCCAATTGGTGACATCCCTGACCTGAGCACCTGAGCGGCAACATAATTCCTCAGCATTTTGGATGCTCCACAGTGAGTCCATCTGCAGCTGCAGAGTCGTCATGCAGTCAAACAAATGCTGCAGCTGGACATACTTCTTACAAGTGAAAGTTTAGAAAACCTTTAAAGCATTTGCAATATTTGCACAGTTTGGACAATCGCGAGAAGCTGAATAGGCATTGTCGGATTCCCTGGAGCTTCAGGCCTGAGAGATAGCATCAAAGAAGCTTACAAAAATATGAGGAAGACAGACAGAGTAAATTGTCAGGGAGCACTTTTTCACAAGTGACGTGAGTTAAAATCTACATAGCATACGTTTAACGTGAGAGAGGTAAAATTTAAAAGGGAAGTGAGGGACACATGTTTTTCACACAGAAATTTTGGGTGTTTGGAATTAATAGCCACATTTAGTGGCAGAATCTGGTGCACTCACAACATTTCAAAGGCATTTGAATGGGTGTATAGACAGGAAGACTTCGGAGAGATAAGGCACAAATATTGGCAAAAATGTTTCAATAAATTTCGTTTATCTGTTCAACAAAAGCAAGGTGGATAGCAGGACCTGTTGTGCTCGACAACTCTGTGATGCTCCAGCAGCTGACAACGGTTTGAAGACACCATTTGCAAAAAAAAAACGCATGCTGTTTGTTACTCAGTCAGCACGTTTGGCTATTTTGTTTGGAGGGTGGATGGGCCCAACTGATCCAGAGATGAAGGCTTTCTGGACTTTTGCTGTGAATGACCATTCTTCTTGACATGTTCCCCAAGTTCGCAGTCAAAGATTTTTGCTGAAGAAAAATACCTCACATGCCATATTACCCATTCAGCTCTCCACCGAATCCAAAAACTGACAGCTCTTAACGTGGAAGCGACGAAAATCTAAAAAGGAAGACCATGATCAGACATACCAAGCTTAAATGCTGTCCGTGAGGCACTGTGAGTTGTCTCTGCCATGAACTGCTCACACAAATCGCAGCGAGGCAATTCCAAATATTTAGTGGAGATTTAGTGTCTTGCCAATTCCCAAAAAGTGCTCAGGTATCATAAAACAAAACAGAACAACAATGAACCACTTGGGTGGCATGGTGGCACAGTGGTTAGCACTGCTGCCTCACAGCGCCAGAGACCCGGATTCAATCCCGCCTCAGGCAACTGACTGTGTGGAGTTTGCACATTCTCCCCATGTCTGCATGGGTTTTCTCCGGGTGCTCCGGTTTCCTCCCACAGTCCAAAGATGTGCAGCTCAGGTGAATTGGCCATGCTAAATTGCCTGTAGTGTTAGGTAAGGGGTAGATGTAGGGGTATGGGTGGGTTGCGCTTCGGCGGGGCGGTGTGGACTTGTTGGGCCGAAGGGCCTGTTTCCATACTGTAAGTAATCTAATCAAAAGTGAAGATTACCAATTATAGCCTTGATTAAATTATTTCAACACTGTGCTGGTGCCTCCATCTGATCGAGAGAGCCAATCACCTTTCGCCCTCACCAGGACAGTAGTGAAGTAATGGAGAGAAATTTAACAACTTTCGCATCGCGAATGCCCACCTTTTCGCCACAGCATCAACAAACAGGATCTGCTTTCCAAATAATGGTGAACAATCTGTCTCCATTTACTTTCAGAGTAAACGGTGAACAACGCAAGTTGTCTGGAATATGAACCGCCAGCATAGACTGCTTTGGTCGCGGATTCTACTGCTGCACAGACCTTCATATGAAAGGATACTTTTCAAAAACAGTTTTTGTGGATGTCCATATGACAATGTCAGCTGTTGGCCTCGCTATCACTACCTTGGTAGTGTAGGGATTGATATCTCCACCTTGCACGCAGGTGTTCAGTGTACAATTCTCTGCTGCGAATAACCAGAGTGTTTTGGAGCAGAAAGATGAGGAGCTCATGTGTGTCGTGGAGGTTTTTTAAAAATATTTGGCGGACAAGGGAAGATGGTTGGCAGCCTTTATCTCACCATTCTGGGTGACATCTTCAGGGCAACTGAGCTTGTTGTGAAGTAGCGCTGTCCTGTGGCAGTTGGAATTGATTTTGTTTCATTCCCGCTCCTTCCCATTCTTGGGGTTGCAGATTGGGTCAGGATCAATCTGTTTTTTGATGGAATCCGTGGATGAGTGCCCCGCTTCCGGAAATTTTCTGGCTGCCTTCTGTTTGCCCTGTCGTATTAAGCTTGTGCTCTTCTCATTGAATTTGTAGTCTTTGCAACTTGTATGTATTGCTAATGGGGACAGTTGGTCGTGGTAACTAGTGACTGCCACACAAATTCTTTGCCAAAAATGGATAGTCCCGCAATTTGATTCGCAGATACCTGGCACACGAACTTCGCAACGAGGATATGCCAGGTGGACATTTTAAAAGCATGCTTCGATCTATTAAAATCAGTTACTGGAACTGACAGCCAGTTTCCTCTGTTCACTCGGTATTATGACAACAATTAAACCGACAGCCTCGCTCAGAGAAAACAGACAAGACCTAATGCCCATCATGTGCAGGACAAACATAGTTGACAAGGTTGCACACAGGGACTGCACAGAAAACTATACAGGAGAAGCAGGCAGACAACCAGCGATCTGCATTCATACAGTTCAGTTACGCCGTAATTGCCAAGGACAGCTGTTCCTTGTAGGTGTATGCAGGGCACTGAGTGTCTCTGATTTCGGGGCTTAAAACTTGGATTATATGACCGTCTGCAGCACTAGTTACTTCCTGGTGTGAGGTAACTCCTGATGGAACACATGTAAAACTCGATTGCTCATTGAGAAATACATCCAAAATAGTAGCCAAGAGAAATATTTCTGTTGTGTTTCCGGTGGTGTTCCTGACATGCCTACCAGTACTGTACTTATTCTGTGCTTCCTGATGGGTCAGTGCGTGCATCCGCGATCGTATTGTGGGTGGTAATCTGCGTTTTAGATGCAATTTTGTGCGTTTGAAACCCAGGTTCACCTGCCTCTATTTTGTTTTTCTCTTATTATGTGCAATTGCAACACAGTAAGGTATCAATTAATATTGGAGGATGACACACACAGGCGTGTGCGAAATGCCCAGGTTTTAGTGACATTTATGCAATGCTTAGAGATTATTTTGATACAGGAGATAAGGATGTAAAATGTTGTTTGTGTAGAGATGAGGAACAGTGAGGGAAGAGGTCACCAGCAGGTGTAGCTTACAAGCCCACTTACAGTAACCACAGTGTAAATTAAACCGTACAAGTAAAACATTACTGCATGCGAGTGATTAAAGATGGCAAGACTTATGGGCGATTTTCATTTCCACTCTTCCACTCCCGTTTGATTAGTAAAGGAAGTTTGGAGAAAAATAATTAATAAATCATATCAGTCTCATCGAACAACGCGCGCTAACCTTGGTCATCGATTAGTTTTCATGTGACTTAATCTCTTTCTTTTATTTTGAACCATCTCTTTCGTTGGGAGCATCAGGAAAAAACATTTTCTTCGACACAAAAAGCAGTAAACATGTCACTGACATTTGTTTTTTTCATGTCCAAATACACTCAGATCAATAGCTTCCTTGATCAGCTGGTCATGTTCGCAGAGATCTGGCAAATCACCAAATATGGCTTCCCTTTCAACAACAAATTTTGACTCAGTGTGACTGCAATCATCATGTCCTAACTTTGTGCTTTTCTTCTTTTTCAATGTTGGCTATCATCTTGCAAATGACAGCAAATATATGAGAGGAGATGGAAGCATTTAGCCCATCAAGTTGGTGACAGCTTTCAATGAGATCACGGCTGATTTGGGTAATCCTCAACTCCCCTTTTCAGCCTTATCTCCGTGGGCCTTAATGTCTGTCTGTCTCAGGCTTAAATATACGCAGCCTTCGCAGCCCTCTGTTGTAAAGCATTCCACAGATTTGCTACCCTAGAAAAGGTAGAGTATTGTCCTCGTCAGAGCCTTACATGTTTAAACCCTTCCGCTGTGAGAAAGCCCTCTGGTCCCACATTTTTCCAGGAGTAAACCAGATCATATTCACTAATGCAGATAGCTCTGCACTGTCCAGTGCCAACTGTGTGTATTTGCACAATTTTCATATTTTGATCTAGTAGAAAAAAATGAACCAGACTTTCATATTAGATTTGCCAATGTTGAATATTTTCAGCAACATTTGAGTAGCTGTAATTCAGCTGGCAGTCAACGCGTTTGACAAATACAATGACATTTTTCATTATCAATCTACTTCTGTGTTTATTAATCTCTCTACACATGAAAATGGATCCTACCCATCCATTTTAACATTTATCAATATGTATGCAATTCGAATTGACCTCCGAACATCCTTCTCCTTTCTGAACCAAGTGACGGTGACAGTGAATACTGGGGTCATGCTGCAGACAGGACAAACCAAATACTGGTATTACAGGTTGGAATACTCCATTCCATACATATGCAAGGTGTGCTGTGTGGCCATGGCCGAGTGGTTAAGGTGATAAAACAGCAGTCTATTGGGGTTTCCCTGCACAGGTTCAAATCCTGCTGACTTCGTTATAAATGATTCCGTGCAATTTGAATTTTAGCCCAAAGTTCAGAAAACCTATCTCACAAACGAGACCAGCAATTTTATGAGACTTGGAATACTCGAGTTCTTCATCAGAACTGTACTGTACTTAAAACATTCCCTCGGTTTCTCTTTTCAGATGCACTGCGATACAAATTGGGTTTCTGCAGTATTCTTTGAACGTCGTGTGCAGAAGTGCTGTTTTTCTTTAGGTTCCTTTAATCGCAGTGCTCTGGTCACTGACTCTGGTCACTGCCAACACTTCCTCCTGCTCGTCAAAGTGCCTATGCCTACCGCTCCCTCTCCCATCATTATAAACAGCCGCAGGAAATTGAAGCTCACCAGCCTCAGGAATCTCTCCACAAAACGGGAGTTATCATTCCTGGACATGGTGAAAGGTAGAAGGTTGTGAAGAGATACTGTACAAAATGTTGTAAATTGGCAGTTGGAAAAATGTTAAAGAGGCAAAGCACATAACCAGTCTCCAGCTTTGTGAATCTTGAGAAACTCTGGGAAATGGAATCAGAGGAGAATGAACAAGGGTGCACTGTCGGACTAAGCAAAAGACAGGACATTGACTCTAATGTTCTTGGGACAGGAACTTACCTGAGACATTGAAAGAATTCTCGCTCTTGTATATGAGTAATAGAAACTTCATCTGGACTCTGGGATAATGAAAAACTCTGGAACACAAAAGTCACTGAGATGCTCGAAGGGAGATTGTCCCTCTTTGAGAAGAGCTGGTTTCCAGTGACATGAGAGTATCTTTAGTAAGTTGGATCAGACAGTTACCATGTCCCCATAATGAATGGTTCAGCTTTTCGTTTGGAAAAGTAAAACTGACGAAGGACGGTAGTCGTTCTGGCAAGGGCAGACTGAATTTGGAAGTCAGTCACGGCCTGCTTTCGAGGATTGTCCAAGATATTAGGTTGGACGTTTCAGCGGATTCGACTGTTAACTGAAATGCTACTGGCTCCAGAGCCTCCAGGGCGACAGCGATTGATATTCTTACTGCATCTGTTTCCTGCGCTGCACAGTTTCGTGTTTCTAATGGCGTCAAGAAAATGTTATCCAAATGGAAATCTTCCGTGTGACGAACAACATAGAAGTTCGGAGCAGCGAGAGTCGGGAGCCGGGAGGAGGTGACATTGGTCCGAGATGATTGTCAGGAAGGCTGGTAAGTATATTTAAACTGCTTGCCTCCAGGCCAATGGTCCACTTTGTAGCAGCGACAGGTGGGAGGAGGTAACGTTGGTGCGAGGTGAATGTAGTGAAGGGCGTTAAGAATATTTAAACTTCTTACCTTCTGGCCAGCGAGGGAGGAACGAGCAAAGGACTTCTGGGAAGGATAAGTAGAACAGTTTATATTAATGTGATTGCGATCACTATTCTGTCAGGTTTACTTTAGTGATGGAAAGGGGTAGGTGTACTCCACCGAGCAAGTGTTACAGCTGGGGGAAGGGAAATTACGATGCAATTAGGGAAGATTTAGGAGCGTAGAATGGGGAAGGAAACTGCAGGGGATGAGCACGTTAAAATGTGGAGCTTATTCAAGGAAAAGCTCCTGTGTGTCTTTGATAAGTATGTACCTGTGAGGCAGGGAGGAAGATATAGAACGTGTGAGCCATGGTTTACTGAGGAAGTGGAATCCCTGGTCAAGAAGAAGAAGAAAGCTTACGTTAGGAAGAAATGTGAAAACTCAGTTAGGGCGGTTGAGTGTTACAAGGAAGTCAGGAAAGACCTAAAAGGAGTGTTCAGAAGAGCCAGGAGGAAACATGAGAAGTTGTAGGTGGATAGAAGCAGTTAAACCTAAGGCTTTCCATAGGTACGTCAGGAATAAAAGAATAACGAGGGTTAAATTAGGGACAATCAAGGATTTTAGTGGGAAGTTGTGTGTGGAGTCAGAGTAGATAGGGCATGCACTAAATAAATATTTTTCGACAGTGTTCACGATAGAAAAGAAAATGTTGGCGAAGAAGAAACAGAGATACTTGCATCTGGACTAGAAGAGATTGAGGTTAACAACGAAGAGATATTAGAAATACTGCAGAGTGTGAAAGTGGACAAGTCCCCTGGGCCGGATGGGATCTCTCCTAGGATCCACTGGGAAGCAAGGGAAGATATTGCCAACCTTTGGCATTGGTCTTCAAGTCGTCATTTTTTACAGGAATAGTGCCTGAGGACGGGAGGATAGCAAATGTGGTTCCCTTGTTCAGAAAGGGAAGTAAAGACAACCCTGGTAATTACCAACCAGTGAGTCTCACTTTAGTTGTTGGTAAAGTGTTGCAAAAGGTTAGAAGAGTAAGGATTTTTAACCATCTAGAAAAGAATAATCTGATCGGGGCAGTCAGCACGGTTTTGTGAAGGGTAATTCGTGCCTCACGAATCTTATTGGCTGTTTTGACAAAGTGACCAAACAGGTAGATGAGAGTAAACCAGTTGATGTGATGTATGTGGATTTCAGCAAGGCGGGCGAAAAGGGTCCCTTTGAAAAATGTATGATAACAGTAGGCTATCATACAAAATGTGGAGGAATGGGATTGTGGGAGATGTAGCAGTTTGGATCAGTAATTGGCTTTCTGAAAGACAACAGAAGGTTATAGTTGATGGAACATGTTCACCTTGGTGTCCAGTTACTAGTGACGTACGGCAAGTGTCTGTGATGGGTCCGCTGCTGTTCATCATTTTTATAAATGAACTGGATGAGAGCTTAGAATGGTGGGTTAGTAAATTTGCGGACGACACTAAGGTCGGTGGAGTTGTGGATAGTGTCGAAGGATGTAGTAGGTTGCAGAAAGACATAGATAGGATGCAGAGCTGGGCTGAGAGGTGGGAAATGGAGTTTAATGAGGACAATTGTGAGGTGATATACTTTCGACGGAGTAATCAGAATGCAAAATACTGGGCTAATGGTAGGATTCTTGGGAGTGCTTATGAGCAGAGAGATCTCGTTGTCCATGTACACAGATCCCTGAAATTTGTCACACAGATTGACAGGGTTGTTAAAAAGGAATACACTGTTTTGGCCTTTATTAATAGAGGGATTGAGTTCCGGAACCATTAGGATATGCTGCATATGGAAAAGCTCTGATACGGCCACACGTGGAGAATTGTGGACAGTTCTGGTCACCGCATTATTAGAAGGATGTGGAAGCTTTGGAACGTGTGCAGATAAGATTTACTAGGATGTTGCCTGGTACGGAAGGAATGTCTTACGGGGAAAGGTCTAGGGTTTTGAGGCTGTTCTCGTTAGAGAGAAGAAGGTTGAGAGGTGACTGAATAGAGACATACAAGATAATGGGAACGTTAGATAAGGTGGACAGGGAGAGCCTTTTTCCAATATGGGAACGGCAAACACGAAGGTACACAACTTTAAAGTGAGGGGAGATAGGTATAAGACAGATGTCAGATGTAGTTTCTTTACTCAGAGAGTAGTAAGGATATGGTATGCATTACCTGCAACAGGAGTAGATTCGCCAATCGTAAGTGCATTTAAGTCGTCATTGGACAGGCATATGTATGTGCATGGAATAGTGTCGGCGGTATGGGCTTCAGATTAGTATGACAGGGCGTCGCAACATCGAAGGCCGAAGGACCTGTACTGCGCGTTAAAGTTCTATAACTTTCTACTTTGCTTTAATGGTTAATGTAAAGAACTGAGGATTCTGCCAATCTGAAAAAAAAACAGAAACTGCTGTCAAAATTAGCCGGTTTTGCAGTGCCTGTGGAAGATTACCGAGTTCTGATGAGGTTTTGAAATATTGTCTCTGATTCTCTCGGCAACGATGCTGCAAGGTCTGCCGAGTTTCTCCAGCGATTTCTGTTCTTGGTTTTGACTGAATGTCCACATCATCCATCAGGATTACACAACCAAACCCACCATGCTCGGAAATTTCGCGCTTTTGAAAACTATGAAGTGATTGGATTCAAACAAAGACGATGATGATTCACCCTTCCTCAGGTCCACAGGGAGAGAGAACTGGAAAGTGAAGAGGTCAGTGTGGTTCTGTAGTCGTGTAAAGGTGGTTACTGCATTTGACATTTAATCTTGGCGTTCCCCTCACAGCCTGGAATCCTACTGATTGCAAATGAGGAATGTCAACAAATAAAAAGGGAGATTGCACACTGTCTTTTTCTTTCTTATTCAAATAACATGAGAAGGAAAAACAAGACATTTCAGACATTTTTGGGAATCGTGGGAATCTTCAACCCACTGCATGTCTGGGTTCAACTGTTGGAAAATGAGACGAGAACAGTCAGGTCCCGTCTTCGACTGGTGCAGACTTCATGGGCTGAAGGACGTTTTCTGTGCTGCAGACCTATTTGACTACCTGCATTGAGCTGGTCGGAGAAACTGACGAATGTGAAGCATATGGAACGTGACTAATCCTGAGCCTCTGTACGTCTCCCTCTGTGCGTGAATACGAGGATGAGTTCCGCAGGGAAGTTACAACATAATGTGTCCATATCAAACTTCAGTTCCATTGTTGTGGCACTTAAGATCACAGGGAGAAACCCATTGAGATTCGCCCTGGTAATATCAGAAAGGTAAGGTTTTGGGCCATTTGCTTTAACTGGGACTCAAATAGGTGGGTTTTCAAGGAATCGCACTGCAGATGGGCCGAAAGGCATTTTACACGTTGTAATAATTGGAAGAAAGTAGAAACTGATCTGCAGCTTAAACTATCACAGATGAAAGGCAAAAAAACGGCATCATTAAGAAGACACACATCATCATTTCTTTCCTTTCTCTTGTCGTCTATTGCTGAAAGTTCACTTTTGTCACTGTTTCACCAAATGGAGTTTTCCTCTGATCATTAATCATGGGGACAGCCTTTTCGTTGCAGTGGATGAAATATGGAGTTGTCAATTGATCGAGTTTTGTTGCAAACATGATTCAGACTAAATTTAAGCAAAGTAACTGCGAATACTGGAAAACCGAATCAGAAACAGGAATTGACAGAGAAACTCAGCAGACTTGGCCGATTCTGTGGTGATAAACCGAGTTAATGTTTCAGCTCGACGGAACCAGGCTAGCTATGCATTTTATTGTTTTAATGCTAGGGTAATTGTCAGTTTTATTTATCACATCAGCATATTTATCAGAATATTTCATTAGCCGACAGACGCCAACTTTCGGAAATGTCAACTGACTTTTTCGATCATAATGCTGATTCTGTTGCCCTGAGCTGGCGAACGGTTAGCCTTCAATCGTTCCTTTTTCCTTCTCCTTTCTGTCAGTGAGCACCAATGTTGAATGGAGAATCTCTGTTTTCAGCGTCTACCTCAATATGCCTCTCTATTTGTCTATCATTTTATGTGTGTATCCACCTCACTCTGTTCCACAGTCTCCCACTCTCTATTTATCAATAACCGTCATTTTCCATTTCTGCTCTTTGAAAAGTCTAATATTCAGAGATAATTTGAGAGTAGACCTGCTAATGGGCTTTCTGAACCCCTGGCTATAGTGTGTCCGACTTTACTCACATTTTCCGTGTGTCGTCTCTGTCACTTAGGCCTGAGGAAATGTGACACTTCTGCACTCTATCATGAGCTTTACAATTCTTAATAGAATTCATAATCCACCAAGCAAAAAACGATTTCACCCCAATTATAATATTTCAATGAAGCCTTTGCTGTTTGGGTAAAATCAATGAATCGTGACAGCAGAAAATGAGGGATATCATCTTGCGGCGTATAAGTCATTACCACAATATTGTGGGGATATCTGCAATGTCTCCGACCCCACCTCGTATTTCCCAACATGTGGCAACGAAGGAGTGAGAATAAAAGTAGACGAGACGTTGACATCCTTGTGGAACATAGTAAAAAATGTTTCCGTTGATCTTGCAGGGTCGAGCATTGACTAATGGGGCCACAGCAGGCGGCAGGAAATGGTAACACGGAAGAAACATGGGCTGAGGTCAAACACAAGATGCATGCTGAACCGTCTCTTTCAGTATGGTGGATCAAAAATATGGAATTTTCAAGAAGTTTAAGCGACGAACCTTCAATGTACAGGACATGCAAAGCCAGGATTTGACGCCACACCAGGCGCTTTAACTAATTAATCCACGGTGAAAGCGGAGACAATGTCGGTCAAATCCATATGTGTATTTAATTAACTATTCAATCACAGTAACTTGGACATTTGTTACTTTGATAAAGTTTCTCCGTGAGAATTTGAACTAACCTCCCCTGATACAGAAAAGAAAAATTCACAGCTGGACATGCTACACTGAAAATGCACAGAAAGAGGCAATCTCTTCTTGCGTTAGTTTCATACTGATAAGTTCATCTGTTCAAAATGACAGGATAAAGAAGATGCGTTCATTCTCTCGTGGCCCATTAACCACGTTAATATGCACAGAGGGAATATCACACCAAGGGAACAGTATCATTGTGGTGAATTGATCGGCAGTATTGTGTGAGTCGTTGTAAACAGTGGGCAGTATAGGCTGGCCCATTAGTTTCAACAATGAGCCTTGTACCACCAGCCCCTCTCTCACACACTGCACCACGCCTTCCAGTCATCATTGCCTTTGAAATTGTTTCAATCGCCCTCCTCCACTTCTCGCTTCTCCCACTCGCTTGTGGGCGTCCACGTAGAACCTGCAGGTGTTCGAAACTCATTCGTCGCGTATGGACGTCACTCAATGGGATAGGAATCACTGCCCATCCCGAATTACTTCAGTGATTCAGATGATGAACTACTTTACAAAACCCTGAAACAACTCAACAGAGGTACACTCATGATGCTGTTAGCGAGGGAGTTCCAGGATCTCGACCCAACAACACTGCAGGAACAGCGAGATACTTCCAACTCAGAAAGGCGAGATCCTTGATGGGTGATTTGCGGTTACAGTTTTCTCGTGTATCTGCTGTCCTTGTCCTTCGAGATAGATGCAAACAATCACAGGATTGATTCTGGAAGTATCCAGGTCATTGTTCTATGCGTAAGCAGGAGTTAGTTTTCATTCAGATAACTCACAAGAAGAGAAATAAATATTCATTTCCGGACTGGGAATTGTCTCCCTGTCTGAAAAATGCAAACTCACACTACGAAGCAGGGACTCGATTGATGCTGACAGTATAACTTGTGACATGACTTGTCCAAACTCTTATACATGCTCCTCACGTCATCATTATCTTCAGCAGCAACATTTCTCTCGATAAGTTTCCAAACAATTCATATTGTCGCCCTGGTTTCCATGCCAAGAAAGCAGACCTGTGTTCACCTGATGTTACTCAACAGAAGTACTGCAGGCCGGTACAGAACAGTTTAATACTGACAGTGGCTCGTTTTGAGGCGTTGATCTGCGGTGATGAGGCGGCAGCAATCAAGCCTTCGTTCAAATCGTTTGATTTTCAATTCCAGGCTGGAAATGACCAGAGATTTCTCGCTGAATTTGTTAACAAACTTGACTGGAAGAGAACCTGAATATAAGTATAAAAGAAAGTTTTACAGGAGTGCATCTTAAATTAGCGTAGGGACTGTGAATATTACGCTGGTGACGTCTAGCAGAAGAGCAGGCGACAGTGAAACAGGCACCTGAGGACAAATGTGTTTGCTTTGCCTTCGAAAAGCCCTGCTACACGAAGTGGATTATCTTTGCTGGTTGATCACCTTGCGAATGCCGTTTACCCCGATGTCCACGTTTACATTACAGATCCAAAGCTGTCGAGAATGTGCATTTGCATTTGACCAGTGACGCAACAGAAAAAACATCTAACTTTGGGTCAGAAATTAGTAGGTTTATGTCCTACTGGTCTCGAATGGACTGTGCTACTTCGATCCAATTGCACATTGTCAGTTGTTGTTTTCTTAGGTTCTCTGGAGCTACAGGGATGGCATTACTGTGTTTTCAAAATTGATTGTTGCGTTTGGTTCTATTGCAACTCAGTATCAGACAGGTGTATGGCAAGTCCTGTTTTGACTGGTTCTGATGATCTGAAGAGTTTGTATCAATGTGTTTTCGAATTGGAAACTTGCATTTGGGCCTATTGTCTATTTTGAATTCTGGCTCACTTCAACGTTTGCCATTGTCTGTCAAACTGGCTGGTGTTCTGCCTGAAGCTGCCTTTTGTCAGAATTTGTGTGGTGCGGAGGGCGGAAGTTAAGCACAAAGAGCTGGTGTAGTGCTGAGACATCTGTTCCATTCGGGATTTTTTTGTGTGTGTGTCTCCCTCGGTGGGTGAAAACGGGGATGAGTTCCTCAGGGGGGGTGACAACACAATGTGACCAGGTCAAACCTCAGTCAAATTGTTGAATCTTTTCAGTTCACAGTGAGAACTGCATTGATATTTGCTCTGGAAACTTCAGTACACATAGTCGTGGGCTGAAACTCGAAACTGGGACGATAATACGTGAATGTCGGATGAGCCGCAATGCACGATGGGCCGAATGGTCTCTTCCCGCTCTTTGACAACTCGAAGACAAGGAGAAACTAATCTGCTGTGAAGCTGATCAGAAATGAGAAGGCAAAAGCAGTTTCATTAAATGCAAGAGCGGTTGTCGCCTTCACTTGTAATCTAATAGTGAGCATTTGACGCTCTCAACGCCACGGCAAGGGTTCTATTCGCGGTCCGTTGTCACTAACCAAGTCTCAGTGTAGTTGCTTGACATTGTATAACATCTGAATTGCACATTCTTGACTATCGTCAGATGTACAAATTGAAAGTAGAAAGGGATAATTTTCAGACAGAGCGGAATGCAGATTGTTGCAACAACCACGGTCGCAGTTTTCTTTGTGCAATATTTTGTTGTCAGCTTCTGACAACAAATGGCCACATATCGGGAAAGGAGACCGTGACGGTGAACCAGACAAAAAATATTCATACACGCATTTGGATGCGTGTATGAATAGGAACAGTTTGGAGAGATCAGGGCCGGGTGCTGGCCGGAGGGACTAGATTGGGAAGGGATATCTGGTCGAGGTGGGCGGGTTGGACCGAATAGTTTGTTTCCATGCTGTATATCTCTATAACTCTATGACTCTATATAACTTAAGTGACAATAACCATAAGATCGGCAGTTGCCATAACCATTACGTAAGGAGTAGTGCAAGGGATAAACACCACCCTTTTCCCAGTGAAAGGATTACATTCACTGGGAGACAAATGGGAGAAGATTCAGTGAATTACTAATCAGAGCTTCGCCTTTCCTATTCCAGAGATCAAAAATAGCACATTACCACGAAAAATCAACACATTGTGTGAGTGGAAGAGATTAGAGGTGAGTGAGTTTTAATTTTAAGAATGTCATACCCACCTCAGATTATCCCTCAGCCCAATCCCTTCAGATTAGACATGATCGAGTTTGGATAGACACTGAACACATGACCCTTCCAAGGAGAGCAGAAGAGACTCTGTGATATAAGACCATAAGACCATAAGACCATAAGACATAGGAGTGGAAGTAAGGCCATTCGGCCCATCGAGTCCACTCCGCCATTCAATCATGGCTGATGCGCATTTCAGCTCCACTTGCCAGCGTTCTCCCCGTAGCCCTTAATTCCTCTAGACAACAAGAACCTATCAATCTCGGCCTTGAAGACATTTAGCGTCCCGGCTTCCACTGCACTCCGTGGCAATGAATTCCACAGGCCCACCACTCTTTGGCTGAAGAAATGTCTCCGCATTTCCGTTCTGAAATGACCCCCTCTAATTCTAAGGCTGTGTTCACGGGTCCTAGTCTCCTCGCCTAACAGAAACAATTTTCTAGCATCCACCTTTTCAAAGCCATGTATTATTTTGTACGTCTCTATTAGATCTCCCCTTAATCTTCTAAACTCCAACGAATACAATCCCAGTATCCTCAGCCGTTCCTCATATGCTAGACCTGTCATTCCAGGGATCATCCGTGTGAATCTCCGCTGGACACGTTCCAGTGCCAGTATGTCCTTCCTGAGGTGTGGGGACCAAAACTGGACACAGTACTCCAAATGGGGCCTAACCAGAGCTTTATAAAGTCTTAGTAGTACATCTCTGCTTTTATATTCCAACCCTCTTGAGATAAGAGACAACATTGCATTCGCTTTCTTAATCACAGACTCAACCTGCATGTTTACCTTTAGAGAATCCTCGACTAGCACTCCCAGATCCCTTTGTGCTTTGGCTTTATTAAGTTTCTCACCATTTAGAAAGTAGTCCATGCTTTTATTCTTTTTGCCAAAGTGCAAGACCTCGCACTTGCTCACGTTAAATTCCATCAGCTATTTCCTGGACCACTCTCCCAACCTCTCTAGATCCTTCTGTAGCCTCCCCACTTCCTCAGTACTACCTGCCTGTCCACCTAACTTCGTATCATCGGCAAACTTCGCTAGAATGCCCCCGGTTCCCTCATCCAAATCATTAATATATAATGCGAACAGCTGTGGCCCAAGCACCGAACCCTGCGGGACACCGCTCGTCACCGGCTGCCATTCTGAAAAAGAACCTTTTATCCCAACTCTCTGCCTTCTGTTAGATAGCCAATCCTCAATCCATCCCAGCAGCTCACCTCGAACACCATGGGCCCTCACCTTGCTCAGCAGCCTCCCGTGTGGCACCTTATCAAAAGCCTTTTGAAAGTCCAGATAGACCACATCCACTGGGTTTCCCTGGTCTAACCTACTTGTTACCTCTTCAAAAAATTCCAACAGGTTTGTCAGGCATGACCTCCCTTTACTAAATCCATGTTGACTTGTTCTAATCAGACTCTGCTCTTCCAAGAATTTAGAAACCTCATCCTTAATGATGGATTCTAGAATTTTACCAACAACCGAGGTTAAGCTGATTGGCCTATAATTTTCCATCTTTTGCCTTGATCCTTTCTTGAACAAGGGGGTTACTACAGCCATCTTCCAATCATCCGGCACCTTCCCTGACTCCAGTGACTCTTGAAAGATCTCAACCAATGCCTCTGCTATTTCCTCAGCAACCTCTCAGAACTCTAGGGTGTATCCCATCGGGGCCAGGAGATTTATCAATTTTAAGACTTTTTAAACTTTTCTAGCACTATCTCTTTCGTAATGGCAACCATACTCAACTCAGCCCCGTGACACCCTTTAATTTTTGGGATATTACTCATGTCTTCCACTGTGAAAACTGACGCAAAGTACTTGTTAAGTTCTCCTGCTATTTCCTTATCTCCCATCACTAGGCTCCTTGCATCAGTTTGAAGTGGCCCAATGTCTACTTTTGCCTGTCGTTTGTTTCTTATGTACTGAAAGAAACTTTTACTATTATTTCTAATATTACTGGCTAGCCTACCTTCATATTTGATCCTCTCATTTCTTATTACACTCTGTTATCCTCTGTTGGCTTTTGTATCCTTCCCAATCTTCTGATTTCCCACTGTTCTTAGCCACTTTATAGGATCTCTCTTTTTCTTTAATACATTTCCTGACTTCCTTTGTCAGCCAAGGTTGTCTAATCCCTCCCCGGTTAATCTTTCTTTTCTTGGGAATGAACCTCTGTACAGTGTCCTCAATTATACCTACAAACTCCTGCCATTTTTGCTCTAGTGTCTTCCCGGTTAGCCTCTGCTTCCAGTCTAGTTTAGTCAGTTCCTCTCTCATGCCCTCAATTACCTTTATTCAACTGTAACACCATTACATCAGATTTTGCCTTCTCCCTTTCAAACTCCAGACTGAACTCTACCATATTATGGTGGCTACTTCCTAAGGGTTCCCTTACTTTAAGATCTTTTATAGAGTCTGGTTCATTACAAAGCACTAGGTCCAGAATAGCCTGCTCTCTTGTGGGCTCCATGACAAGCTGTTCCAAAAAGCCATCCTGTAAGCATTCCATGAATTCCCTTTCTTTAGATCCACTAGCAACATTATTTACCCAGTCCACCTGCATATTGAAGTCACCCATGATCAATGTAACCTTGCCTTTCTGACATGCCTTCTCTATTTCCCGGTACATGTTGCGTCCCTGGTCCTGACCACTGTTAGGAGGTCGGTACACAACTCCAATTATGGTTTTTTTGCCTTTGTGGTTCCTCAATTCCACCCACACAGACTCCACATCATCCGACGCTATGTCATTCAATACCATAAATTTAATTTTGTTCTTAACTAACAAGGCAACCCCACCCCCTCTGCCCACCTCTCTGTCTTTTTGATAAGTTGAAAAACCATGGAGGTTTAACTGCCAGTCCTGACCACCCTGTAACCAAGTCTCTGTGATGCCTACTACATCATAATCAATCACTATTATCTGCGCCATTAATTCATCGGCTTTGTTATGAATGCTACGAGCATTCAGGTAAAGTGCCTTAATGCTAACTTCCTTATTAGAGATGTTGTAAGTCATATGTCCTAAGTTATCCTTGCTTTTTTCTGCATTCTCAGTCTGCCTCAATTTTAAATCCGCCTGGAAACATGCTATCCTGCTGCTTATCTTTCCATTTACCTCCATACTCCCTGTCGCTTTCACTTTCCCTTCCCCCCAACTCAGAAGTTTAAAGTCCTACTGACCACCCTATTTATCCTCTTCGCTAGAACATTGGTACCTGATCAGTTCAGGTGGAGACCGTCCCAACGGTACAGATCCCCCCGTTCCAAAACTGATGCCAATGCCCCATGAAGTGGAATCCCTCTTTCCCACACCAATCCCTTAGCCACGTGTTTACTTGCCTAATTTTCTTGTCCCTATGCCAATTGGCACGTGGCTCGGGCAGTAATCCGGAGATTATGACCCTTGAGGACATGTGCTTCAATTTCCTGCCTAGTGCTTCGTAATGCCCAAACAGGTCCTCCACCCTAGTCTTGCCTATGTTGTTGGTACCAACGTGGACCACAACAACTGGATCCTCCCCCTCCCGCTCCAATATCCTTTCAAGCCGGTCAGAGATGTCTCGCACCCTGGCACCGGGCAGGCAACACACCATGCGAGACTCCCGATCCGGCTTGCAAAGGATACTATCTGTCCCCCTAATTATAGAATCCCCTATAACCACTACTTTTCTATTAGCTCCCCCCTCTTGAATGGCCTTCTGCACCATGGTGCCTTGGTCAGTTGGCTCATCCTGTCCAGAGCCCTTTTCCTCATCCGAACAGGGAGCAAGAATCTCGTACCTGTTGGACAAGGTCAAGGGCTGAGGCTCCTCCACTCCTGAACTCTGGTTCCCCCTACCTGCCTCACTTACAATCACACTCTTTTGTGCCTGATCATTAGCTGAGTGGGAATTAATTAATCTCCCAGGTGGGACTGCCTCCTGAAACAAAGCGTCCAGGTAACTCTTCCCCTCCCAGATATGCCGCAGTGTTTGAAGCTCAGATTCCAGATCATCAACTCTGATCCGGAGTTCTTCCAGCAACCAACACTTGCTGCAGATGTGGTCACTGCCGTTCACAATGGGATCAGCCAGCTCCCACATCATACAGCAACAGCACATCACCTGCCCAGCCATCTCTGCTTAGTTAGTTAATTACTTACTTTGTACAAGTATGAGTTAGAATACCTTCTGATACCTCTCTGCTATAGTTTTTTTTTACCCTAAGTAAGGACTTGATGTATACACACAAAAAAAACGAAGTAATTTTTTAACTAGTCCCCAGTAAAGAAATAAAAATTCTTACCTGAAAAGAAAAAACAGAGTAGTTAAGAAGGTTAGAGGAGGAGGGCGGGTGGGAGATACTACAGGTGTAGAATCACGGGTTTAGCCGCCTTCCGGACTTATATACTCACTTTTCCTTCCCGGCTGCCCCTCTGCTCGCCGTCACTTCCTCTGCAGCTCCCGCTCTTTCTGTGGAGAGAGAGGGGAAAAAAAAACACCGCTGCCCGCTACAGGTAAGCAATTTTAAAACAAACTGTATTACCTTTGCTGTAGTCTCCCGGGTTCTCTTTTACTTCGACGCTGCTCCCGCTCAAATGACCGTTGGTGTCCGCCTTCCGGACTTATATACTCACTTTTGGTTTGGTTGCAAAGTAAATATTGGAACCTATTGAAGATTTTTAACTTCTATATTCCAACACTGCCAGGATGAAAACTTGTTCCCAACCCAGTCATAGGAATCATGATTTGGTGATGAAAGTGTTGAACTGGGGTGTACAAAGTTAAAAATCACACAACATCAGGTAATTGTACAACAGGTTTAATTGGAAGCAAGCGAGCTTTCGGAGTATCGCTCCTTCATCAGGTGATTGTATTTTTCAATGTATAAATTCAATGTATACATTTTTGAATACATAATGTATACTTTAAATTTTTTCTATAAATTCTGTGATAGGATTGGGCCCTCCACTGTCACCTGATGAAGGAGCGATGCTCCAAAAGCTAGTCTGCTTCCAATTAAACTTGTTGGACTATAACCTGTTGTTGTGTGATTTTTAACTCAGTCATACGAATACTTTGAACTGTCGATAAATCAAATGCTCCTCCCCCCCCCCCCCCCCCCACCCCCATTCTCCTTGGAGCAAATCATTCCTGCTCTTAGCACTGAAGCAAATTTTGATCAGAGCCACAACAGAAACAGGAAGCAGTTCGTCAGAACCTGGGTAAGATTTCAAAAAGGACTAAGGTGGCATGGTGGCTTAGTTGTTAGTTCTGCGGCCTTGTAGGGATCGGGTTCGATTGCAGCCTCAGGCAATTGTCTTCATGGAGATTGCACATTTCCCTGCCTCTGTGTGGGTTTCCTCTGGGTGTTCCAGTTTCTTCCCATCGACCAAAAATGTGCACCTTAGATGAATTGGCCATGCTAAATTGTTCATAGCGTTCAGGGATATGCAAGTTAGGTGCATTTGTCAGTGCAAATGTAGAGTGATCGAGTCGGGGATTGGATCTGGGTGGGTTACTCTTCGGAGGGTTACTATGGGCTATTGGGATGAAGAAACTGTTTCTACACTGTCAGAATTGTAACTTGAGTCCACGTGTCTTACACAAGTGAAGTATAACAGATCATGCAGGGACAACGTCTGAGTGTTTGCCTGCAGAGTGATATTTCTACTGTAATCAACACAGCTAGACATGGCAAATATCTTGACGTGCAATGTTCAAGATAGCAATTTATCATGATTTGAATCTCCTGACCACAGGCTGTAAGGATGAGAATTTCCACAAGAGATGATTGTTAGATCAGGTTTTACCAATCAAAATGGATGCATGTCCTTCAATCCTTTGCTTAACAAAAAATAACTACCTTATATGAATTGATCAACCTGCCCAGCATCTACTGCCGTTTGTGGAAGAGAGTTCCAAACCTCTCCAAAATATTGTGTGTAGAAGTGCTTCCTAACATCTGTCCTGAATACTCTGAACCTCATTTTCAAACTCTACGCCCTTATTTTAGAATCCACAACCAATTGAAATAGTTTATCTCTTCCTTTTAATATTTTGCATTACTTCTCTCAGGTCACCACTTAACGCTTCGTTTGTATACCAAAAACAGAAATTGCTCAGCACGTCTTGCAGCATCTGTGGGAGAGCAAGAAGAGTTAATGTTTCACGTCTTTTGACCATTCTTTGAAACTGATTTGCCTAATGTCTTCTCATACCTACAAGCGGCATGAAACCGGAACAAATGGCAGAACACTGAGATCAGGAAGTGCTGCATTTGTAGTGATGTTGGGAGTCTCTATCGGTGGAGAATTCTAAGGAGAATACTGCTCAGTATACTGCTATCGCTCTTCCTGTGTCTGAATATGGTAACCAGTCAGTGAAATGGAGACTTCATTGCTCAAAACCAGAGACCAGATCAGCAGCAGATTAAAACTAGACCAATTGTCATAATGCCATACCAGAAATGCCAATGAAGACCAGGATGGTGAAGATCACCTTCTCCACATGTTGAACTATTTGAAGCAGTTTTTGGTGCAAGGTTATCTCTCCGTTCAGGAAACTGACAAGCTTCTTGTTTGAAAATCTGAGCTGATGCATCACCAGAGATTTGGCCTTGTACTGTGTGGAAGCAGCTTGTGGAGGTTGAGACTGCAGCATTGCTCAGATTTGTTGTTTTTTTTTTTCAAATTTCCGAGAAATGAAGAAGCAAAATATAACAACAAGTTCAATCCCAGTTTTGGAGAAGCATTGCTCATCAGTACGTCATAATCAGCTCACGTGAAGATATTCCAGAATTGTTATCAGAGACCTGATTCAAACCCTGCAATGATAGATGCAATGATTTCTAAGTTGAAGTTCTATGTCTAATGCCTATTAACCCATTATCACTTATCATAGAAAATCCTTTCCGATTCGATAATGCCCCTTATGGAACGAAAGCGTCTATTATTTTCCCCAAGCTACATGTGACTCCAGACGGACACAAACTGGTTTGGTTGCTGCAGGTCAGTTATCTAAACTCCAGGACCACACTGCAGGAATTCCTCAAGTTTCTGTTCGCTAATAATTGCCCAGTGGCCAGCAGCATTCTAACCTCCTCAACTCCTGAGGCATTCCATTTCACAATGCAGCAGAATTCTGGAAATGTAAAAGCCTGTAGACAAGTTAAATTAATTTAACACATTATGAGTAAGATAACCTTATCAACACCTCTCTGAGTCTTCACGATCAACAGCCTGGGAGTTACTATTAATCCCAAACTGAAGTGGCCTCACTACGTAAAGAATGTGGCTACAAGAGCAGGCCAGATGGTAAGTATACTGCTATCATCAATGGACTTCCTGAGTCCAAAAGCTTCTCTAATACCAAGAACTCACACTTAAAGAGTGTGATGGAATACTCCCCGCTTGACTGGACAAATGTATCGCCAACATACCTCAAGATGTTGGACAGCGCCATTTTAAACATTCATGAAAAAGGACAATGCCACGGGCATTTCATACCTGAAATGAAAACAGAAACAGCTTTTTGTGTCCGTAATAATTTCCTTTAGACATCCACTAACTCCAAAACTACTATCATCCTTCAGACAAAGGAAGTAAATGAATGGGAATACCATTATCTTTATGTTCTCTTCCAATCTACTAACCATCCTCAATTGGATAGGTAGTTCTTCACTCAGGTCATCACCGTTCCAGTGGATCACAGCGTTTCTCTCCCCTCTCCCCCATTTCAAAGCAGCCAAATAGTTGAACGAACTGTTTAACTAAACTTTATCAAACTCAGTTGTTAGGAGGCCAACAGTCTCTGGGAGGTGAGAAAAACTTCACAAAAAAAATGCAACGCTTGAGGTGCAGAGTTAGGAGGAGCAGTTTGGAAATATGCATCCCTGTTTTCTTGCAGCAGATCCATGCAATCGGACATTTGCCATAAGTTGACTCAGCAATTTGCCATGAATAGAAATGCGGAATTTGGTGATGAATTTTCACAGTATGTATTTTCCAGCAATAATTCTGTTTCAATGAAATTTGTATTGGCGTACAGTTCCAATTGAGATGAACAGTTGCCAGCAAACCTTGTCATCGATAATCAGCGTAAATCCAACATTCATTATTTTACAAGTAAGCTGCTGAGTTATACCATGCCTTACTCTGTTTGGAAGTATAATCCCTACAGTGTGGAAACAGGTCATTAGGACAAAGAATTTCACATGCAATCTCTAAAGCGTATTCCACCCACACCCATTCCCATACACTGCTCCTGACTGACACATTCTGGAGCACTACATACAATGTACCATGGTAAAAACAGTGACTGCAGTTGCTGGAAACCAGATTCTGGATTCGTGGTGCTGGAAAAGCACAGCAATTCAGGCAGCATCCGGGGAACAGTAAAATCGACGTTTCAGGCAAAAGCCCTTCACCAGGACGTCCAATTCATCTAACCTGCATATCTTTTGACTGTAGGACGAATCTAGAGCAACCCGAAGAAACCCATGCAGACACAGGGAGAATGTCTGAACTCCAAACGGTCGTCTGAGGCTGGAATTGAATCCAGGCCCTCTGTGCTGTAAGGCAGTAGTGCTAAACACTGAGCTACTGCATCTTTCTTCAAACTCTAATGGAGCCTTTCTTCTGAAAACGCCTGAAAAAAAGATGAACACGTCACCATAGCCATTTTACAGCAAAAAGTAGTGTTTTATTCACAGAGACAGAAGTAGTCTCGTCATCCTCCAGCATATCGCTGAAGGTTATCAGTTGAAGGAAAGCTCTTTTGGCACCCTTTCTTAGTAGCTGACTAAGCTGCGGTACAGAAAGGCTGCAGCAGCAAGTCCTCAATCAAATTTTTTCTTCATACCATTCTTTCTGCTAGAAATTAGGTATTTATCTTGATTTAGCCTATGATATATATGCTTAGTTACACCTTTCTCGTATTCGAAGCCATCCCCCAAAATTTCATTTAATGTCTTTGCTTGTTTGAATTTTGGAATGTCTCTCCGATACTGCTGAAACCACTTCAAGACGTTTCCCCTCCCACAATCAGCTCTGGTCTTCTACCTTCCCTTCAAGATCAGTGCTACTCCACAGAAACCAATCGGAGACAAGGTACATGTATGATGTCAGCGAACAGGCCATCACTGCACCTCACCCTCTCCTAGAGAGCAGCACAGCTCAGTGTTGGTGATCAATGCCTTTCACATCCACTTGTAATGATGGTAAGTGTGGTTGTCATCTACTTATCCATAATCAAAATGAACCTGAATCTGAGAAATTACCATTCCAATAAGTTTGCAAGTCTACGTGTTAAAGTTAGATAAATAAGACTATTTCGACTGTGTATACCATAGATGAAGAAACAAAAGATTTGATCTTAATGGTAAAAACCTTTGAGTTCTGAAGTGTCAGCACTGAATGCACAGATTTAAACTGTTTAAGTGCAGATTTCAAAGCGCTGTTCCTGTGGGATGTGCGATTATCGTTTGCAGACATCAGAAACGACATTTTGTTACAACATTTGTCTTTCAGACTGACTGGCAAATTGCACGCTTATAATAATTTTCATAAAATCCCTACGGTGTGGAAGTAGACCGTTCGGTCCACCAAGTCCACACCAACCCGTTGAAGATTACCCCAACAAGACCCATTTTGTCCTCTATCCTCTTACAGCTTCTCATAACTAAATAACCTAAACTATACAGACCTGGACACATTGGGTATTTTCCATTGGACAATCCACCGAAACTACATATATTTTTAACTCACGCACACATGGGAGGAATGCAAGCACCACACAGACAGTCACCACAGGCTAGAATTGAACTGGGTCCCTGGCACTGTGAGGTAAGAGTGCTAAGCACTTTTATTCTTCCATTAGCTCACTGGGTTCAAAACAAATGCCATTCAAACACCTCATCCAAATATTTGAAGCATGTAACATCTCTTGAGGTAAGTTTTTCTTTGAAACTGAACGACATTCAAAAGTTTATACATTGCAAAAGACGCTTGAAACTTAAGCTTTCATCAAGAACAATCACAAGTTCAAAATTACATGCGGCTCCACAAGTAAATGAGTCCGATCACAGTGTGGATGTCTACTTGCGTATGGTGGTATTCCCGTGTACCAGCTGTGGAGGTTGCGGTTTGGAATGAGGTGAATATAGAAATCACACCAGTTTAGTGTCGACCAGATTTATTTAAAATAATAAGATTTTGGAACAAAGACCCTTCGTCAGTTGAAGTGAGAGTGAATAACACAGAACACAGAATTTATGGGCTGAGAGATTAAGGACAGACAGATCAAAAGATCAGACAAATTGTGAGTGAAGTATCGAAGACTAAGACTCTGCAGGTGAACAAGAGTGTTAGACAGTGTGAGTAAAGTGTCAATAACTGAATATCAAACGAAGGGACGACCTCTAATCCAAAGAAATGAGGCACAAAGATAATTACAAAATATTAAAATAAGGTCGCACTGGAGACAAATCAGAGGACTGGAATAACATGGAACAGAAGCAGAAGTCGCTGGAAAACCCCTCCACAAGAAAAGCACCAGAGGTAGGGTCAACAGACCTAAAACATTAACTCTTATTTTTCTCTGCAGATGCCACTGGACCTGTGAAACTCTTGCCCCCTCCACTATGGCAAATCGGAACTGGCGATCAAACAGCTCAACGTGTATACCATCAACATGAGGGTATCCTTCAAAATCTTTGGTTGTCTGTCGCATTACTCCTCATCTGGGCCGTACCTGTGCAGGTGCAGCGCCTGACTTTAGGGTATGGCTACTTTAATATATTTAGGGTGGAGGCTGGAGAAGTGCAGCACCGTGTGGTTATCCTTGGGTTTGCGGTAGAGTGAGATACTGAGGTGATATTCTTTAATTTTAGTGCATGGTGGATCTGGTTGTATCATCCGGAGAGAGGAATGGATAGACAGTTAAAATCGAGAAGAGAAAGAACAGGAGAAACTCAGCAAATCTTACAGCATCCATGCAGAGAGAATCAGAGATAATATTTGAAAACTTCATCAGAACTCAGTAATCTCCCACAAGTACTGCCAAACTGATTAGTTTCAACAGCAGTTTCTGTTTTTGCGTCAGATCCTAGAATCCATCATTCTTTATATTAACCATTAAAGCAATTCAGAAACTTTTTTTGTGATTCGTCATACCAAAGATTTCTGCTTGGAGAACATTTTGACCCCATTAGAAACATGAAACTGTGCAGCACAGAAAACAGATGCAGTAAAAACATCAATCACTGTCGACTTCGGGCTCTTGAACCAGTAACCTTTCACTTAACGGTCGAATGCTCTGAAACTTCTAACCTAACACCTTGGACGATCCTCGAAAGCAGTCTGTGACTGACCTCCAACTTGATTCTGCCCTTCCCAGTACGACAGCTGTGCTCTATCAGTTGAACTTTTCCAAAATAAAGACTGGAACATTCATTGTGGAGTCATGGGAATAGTCTGATCCCACTCACTACAGACACATCCATATCACTGGGAATCTGCTCTTCTACAAACAGGACCACCTCCCTTCGAGCGTCTCAGAATCTTGTGTTGTCCCGAGCATTTTCATTGTCCCGGTGTCCAGATGAGGTTTGCATTCCTCATGTACAGAAGCACGAATTCTTTCAACATCTCCAATCAGTTCATGTCCTGAGAACATCCGATTCAATTTCCCAACCTCTGAAAGAAGAGGAAGGTGCCTTGACTGGTTCAGCTCAGTCCGACAGTTCACCCTTCTTCATTCTCCTCTGACTACATTTACCAAAGTGTTGTAGTTGTAGTACAACAGAGGGTTATAGTTAATGGAACATGCTCATCTTGCTGTCCAGTTACGAGTGGCATACAGAAAGGGTCGGCGTTGAGTCCACTGCTGCTCGTCACTTTTACAAATGAACTGAATGAGTGCTTTCGAAGGGTGGGTTAGTAAATTTTCGGACAACACTAAGGTCGGTGGAGTTGTGGATAATGATGAAGGATGTGGAAGGTTGCAGAGAGACATAGATAGGATGCAGAGCTGGGCTGAGGGGGGCATATGGAGTTTAATGTGGTCAAGAGTAAGGCGATACACTTTGGACAGAGTCATCGGAATGCAAAGTACTGGGCTAATGGTAAGATTCTTGGGAGTGCAAATGAGCAGAGAGATCTCGTTGTCCATGTACACAGAACCCTGAAAGTTTTTACACAGATTGACAGGATTGTTAAGAAGGCACACAGCATTTTGGCCTTTATTAATAGAGGGATTGAGTTCTGGAACCAGGTGGTTATGCTTCAGCTGTACGAAGCTCTGGGACCGCCACACTTGGAGTATTGTGTACAGTGCTGGTCACCGCATTATAAGAAGGATGTGGAAGCTTTGGAAAATGAGCAGAGGAGATTTACTAGGATGTTAACTGGTACGGAAAGAATGTCTTACGAGGGACGGCTGAGTGCCTTGAGGCTGTTCTCGTTAGAGTGAAGAAGGTTGAGTGGTGACTGAATGGAGACATACAAGATAATCAGAGGGTTAGATAGGGTGGACAGGGAGAGCCGTTTTCCAAGTATGGTTATGGCAAACACGAGGGGACACAACTTTAAAGTGAGGGGAGATAGGTATAAGACAAATGTCAGAGGTAGTTTCTTTACTCAGAGAGTAGTAAGGGTATGGAATGCTTTGCCTGCAAGGGTAGTAGATTCGCCAAGTTTAAGTGCATTTAAGTCGTCATTGGACAGGCATTTGTACGTACATGGAATAGTGGAGGTGGAATGGGCCTCAGATTAGTATGACAGGACGGCGCAACATCGAGGGCCGAAGGCCCTGCACTGCGCTGTAATGTTCTATGTTCTGTTTCTGAAGATTTACAAAACTGGAGACTGGGTTATGTGGTTTTTCTCCTGAATATTTTTCCACCTGCCACGTGACAATATTTTTCAAATCTTTTCACAATCGTCTGTCTTGCACCATGACCTGGGATGAGAAGTCCCGTTTTGTGAAGAGGTTCAGAGGCTGGTGAGTTTCGCTTTGGAGCAAAGATGGTTAACAGGCAATTTCCTGCTGCAGTTTATAATGATGGGAGGGGCAGCGTTCGGGATGGGCAATTTGACGAGCAGGTGGAAGTGTTGCCACTGAACAGAGTCAGTGAACAGAGGACTGAGATTAAAGGAATCTCATGAAAAGCAGCACTTCTTTTCTGGACATTCAAAGAATACTGCAGAAGCTCGATGGGTCTAGAAACATCTGTGGAAGAGAAACAGAGGTAACGTTTTTAAACATAGTGTATTACTGATTAAGAACTCGAGTTTCTGAAGTCTAATCAAATGATTGTCTTGGTTTGTTGAGATGGGTGTCTTGAATTAGTCTTGCAGGGAATCAATCAAAATGTAGTCAGCAGGATTCAACGCTGCAACCGATGTTTAATCCATGGCGTTAAACAATTGGCCATGACTACATGAATGGAAGCGTTGCTTAATATACTTTATAGAATGGAGAATGCAAACCTCAAACTCAAATATTTGGCTTTTCCTGTCCGCAGAATGACTCCAGTGTTCGCTGTCACCCTCTCTTGGTTCAGAATGGAGGAGGATGCTGGGCTATCAATTTGAATTACACACACATTGACGACAGATACATTGGATGGGAAAAGACCATTTACATGTGCTGAGAGATTAATAAACAAAGCAGTGGATTCACAGCTAGCTGAATTACGGCCAATGAAGTTCTCTTGAAAAGATTCACCATTGGCAAATCTAATGTGCAAATCAGGTCGATTTGCTTATTTAGAGGTCAAAATCTGAAAATGTTTCAAATACACACACTTGGCACTGGATAGTGCAGACCTACTCTGAGGGTTTATTCTGCTCTGATTTACACTTGGGACAATGTGGGACAAGAGGGCTTTCTCACAGCAGAAGTTGTCAAATATTTAAGACTCTGATGATGAGGATATTCTCTCTTTCAGAGGGTAGTAAATCTGTGGAAATTTAAAAAAAAACAGAAGTCTGTCAAAGCTGGGCATATTCAAGGCTGAGATAGACAGATATTTAGTTAGTTCGCAATAAAGGGCGAACAAGATGAAGCTGAAAAGGGAAGTTGGGCATTACTCAAATCAGCCGTGATCTCATTGAAAACTGTCGCAGATGTGATAGGCTAAATTGCTTCCATCTGTTCTCATAGTTTTGCTGTGATTTGGAAGGTGACAGACACCATTTTATACGAAGAAAATCAGAAAGTTAGGAAGAGAATATTGCAGTCAAACTGAGTCAAAATTATTCATTGAAAGGAAAATCATACTTGGCAATTTGCCAGATTTCTTTATCAACATGTCCAGCAGAGCTGATCAAGGCAGTTGTTGGTCTGAGTGTTCTTGCACATGAAACAAACAAAGGTTAGTGACACGTTTTTGTTTCTGAAAAAATAATTGGTTTTTCTTGTCGCTCACAATGAAAGAGATGATTTCGAAGAAAAGATGTAGACTAAGTCGCCTGTGAACTAATCTATGACTAAGATATGGCTCGCATTGTTCTATGGGACGTTTATGATTTGTTGACTATTGTTCTCCAATCTTCCTTTATAATTGAACCGTGAGTGGGAAAGGGGAAATTAAGATCGCCCATGATTATTGCCATCTTTTAATCACTCACACGCAATATTTATTTCTTGTACATTTTAATTCACATTGTGCTTGTAAACTGCGTCTTCTGGTGACTTCTTTCCTGACTGTTCCTCCTCTGCAACCAAACTGATTTTACATCCCGATCTCCTGAATCAAAATAATCTCTAACAATTACCTAAATGTCACTAAAATATCGGTATTTCACACGCCTCTGTATGTCATCTTCTAATATTAATTGATACTTATCTGTTCTGCAATTGCGCATAATATGAGAAAAACATAAAACAAAACAAAAACAAAAATCCAGGACTGGTGGATCTGGATTTCCAACACACGTTATTGCAATTAAAACGCAGATTATGTTGCGGAGAAAATATAGAGAATCACCAGGAGACGCAGTGAGTTCTTCAAGAAGTAGGTATTTTATTTGAAAACAAAAAAATCGTGACACCGCGAAAGCAGATTCTCGAATGCCCCTGAACCTCAGGGTCTGTGGATTTTTATAATTTTTCTTTCTATGTTTCTGTTAGCTTATCAGCATGTCCAACTATATAAATCAAAGTACCACACGCTAACTACACAATAAACCTGTGATGTTAGTTCCCATTATCTCTTTAGTTGTACATTCTACATAATGTTAATCTAATGTCACGATTAGATATTTATTGCTAATTGTGCTACAATCATCTTTTATACCAGACCCTAATTAATATTTTCCCATGGTTTGCCATTTTCTATCACATCTGCTACAGTGATCTTCCATTGCAGACTAACCTGTCATGATAGATCTTTAGCTATTCCATCTAATACAATAGTCTCCTGCCTCAAGCAGACTCAACTAACTACTAAGCAGATATTTTAATGTCATGTCCCAAACATTTATGGTGCCAATAATGTCACAATAACACTTAATGGAGAAACTTGCTTTATTACTTGTGTTATCTCATCTCGCCATAGTGAACTTTCAGTATTACCTTTACTCTGCCAATTGGTGAGAGTGAGTTCCACTATGGTTATCCCATCCTGCCTTCCACAGATCAGAAATTCCCAGTGGTCTTCATGCTTTAACCCTTCCCATGCTTTCATTTTCTTTTTTTTCCATATTCCCCGCTTTGAGACCGACTGGTCTCACCCAGAGAACGAAGACAATAAGCTCAGCCTCTCTTGTGCCCAATACAAACAATATAGGCCCCAACACGAGAGAAATAATTTTCGGAGTCTTAGAAGTAAAGGATTTTTCCTCCATTCCTGGGGTCCCTTGGGCCAAACACCTCTCCTCCAATAACCAGAACAGGAAAAAAATTACCCAAGATCCCTCACAATTTAGGACTCGTTTCTTCTTCAGAAGTATCATCTTCGTTCCCACGTGGAATATTTCTTGCACAGTGGCGGTTTCCAGATCATAATAGCAGAGTAGTGGGGTTCCATCCGAGGAGTAAGCACTTCCTTGGGTAGTTGAAATGACCACATGTTGCCGTGTAGCGACGCGAAGTAAAATGGACTTAATGAAAGGTAAAGCACAACAAAGGACGAAGTCAACAACAATCAAAACCGCACCTACAATAAGACCAATCTTGACAAATCATGCACCAAAAGACCCTAATATATCATTAAGCCAATCAAATCCCTGATAACCAAACACCGCATTGCCTTTTAGCTGCTGTCTTAGATTCATTAGCTTTTCCATTGCTGTAGTAAAAGATCGCCCAGAGCTAGTGTTGTTAGGTATAAATGTGCAGCAATTTTCCCCAAACATCACACAACCCCCACCTTTTTCTGCCAGTATCTAATCTAAGGCCTGTCGTTTTGGTAGTTGCATCCAATTGTTCTCCCAAGACCACAAGTGCATCGTCAGTATAATTTATAAATCTCTGCTGGTTGCGACAAATGTCAGTAATCCATTCAGCATTCTTGCTAACTCCAACCACTGGGATGAGAGCTTCCCAGCGGCAATTTGATTGCAGGCCTTAAACTCATTAGGAATACCTCTTGGCCGTCCTATGCTATCAATCCAAATTGTTAGATCAGGAACATACCATCGCTTAATTCGGCGGAAAACTCACTGCAACGAAGCATACAGCTGCGTGTGTGGTGATATAACTACCTCATGCAGGAGCATTACACGGGCACAGGTGCCACTCCAGTCAGTGGGCAGCGTCGGGCGCAACCCTACTTTCTTAACATACAGCCACCAAGTATCTGCCAGTGGGACGCGCTGAGAATTCAAAACCGCCCCAAATGTGCTGTCCCCTTCGAGTTCAATCACATTCTCGCAATGGCCCTTAAAATAGCTGACTGGTGTGGAGCCATTTCACTTAAAGCATTCAAAACTCAACCCTTCCCGTATCCTGAAAGCAGATACGGGGAGTGTGTAATTAATCTTGCCGATGGACCATCGGGTACAATAGACAAGCCACCATTGGAGTTGATGCCTGCCCACGTCATCCTGCTGAGAGAACGTAGAGGTTTGAAGTTGGAGGTACCAAAATAGAAAATAGAATTGCCTGTAAATAGATGAATCATCGGGATTAAGAGTCCGGCGAGAGTGTGACAAATGCCATGTCGAGTTATAGTGCATAGGCGCAACATAGTATGAGGCGTTACCTTAGTATACAAGGAAAAGTCCTGTCTAGCCATCATTACAGCTGGATAGTTTCCCACTGCTTATATTGAATGTCATGGGTGCATACCTATGTCAGGGCAGCGAGGTCTGCATTTCTCATACGTCTTTGCCTCCCAGCCTGTGCGACCCTGGTATTACCAGTTCAGGTCTGCCAAATTAATGGTCTGCAAGCATGAGTATGCAGGCCTGCATCAGAGCGGGGGTATCATGGACATCACCCATGTCTTCACCATTCCCTCTGCCAGAAGAACTATGCTCCACATCAGTATCCCCAAGAACTTTACCTGTACCTTATTTGAAACCGTGCTGAGGGGAAAGAGCCGCCTGTGTGCCCTGCCTGTCTTCAAATTCCTCGGCCTCACCTCCACTTACCTCAATGTTAGAGTTAGTCTGTGCTGGTTGGAGAGCTTTAGTGCAAGGATTAAGCTGATAGCATATGTGTTATCCTTCCACTTGGATGGTAGTAGTTGATGCCTTAGTCATGACGAAAGGTCCCTCTCTCCTCAGCTCATTCCAGCGTCTTCAAAAAGCCTGCACGTACACCCATTCTCCGGGTTTAATGGGTCCTTCCTCGTTGACATGTGGCGGTTCCCTTTATGTTTCCTGCAGGTGGGTAGTCTCTTGTATCATAGTTAGCTGCTGCATATATTGCTTAAGTTCTAAGCTTAACCACTCCAAGCTAGGCCCTTTGTATGGGCCTCTCCACCTGGGTACTGACATAGGTCTACCTGTGAGCATCTCATGCAGTGTTAAATTGGTCATGCGATTAGTCTGCATGCGATAATTCATTAGCGCCAGTGCATCAACTCAGTTAAGGATGGTGATTGTGCAGATCTTGTTTAATTGGCTTTCAATGTCCCATTAATCCTTTGCAACATACCCTATGACTGGGGATGATACACACATCAAAACCTCTGTTTGATTCTCAAAGACTGCAACACAAATTTAACGACTTTCTGAATGAAGGCAACCCCAGTGTCTGAACTAATTTCTGACAGTAAACCAAACCTTTGAATAACTTCATTCGTCAGAAATGTCACTAATCTCCCAGCTCCTGGTGTCAACCTTATATCCACTGGGCTAAATAATTTCACTCTCCGCAGATCTGTATCATACTGCAACCACAACGTGGCTGGTAATGCATCCAAATGCTGATTACCATACTGATCATCTTCCTCCACTGTCATTGGCATGCTCCGCTGGGGTGTTACCTTGATTTCCTTCGGATTCCCTGTTAAGGTGCAGCGTACTAGGATTTTAATATACCTGCCATCCCCAGATTCCCAAACCGCCTGTCGTGAGCATATGCCTTTCCCTAACTGTTTATACATGCCTGGCCATAGATCCTAAGTTGTTAGATTTATATCCCTTATAAACAAGTAAGGTTGCATGTGGTGCGGCACCTGGTCCTCTATATCACTTTTCCAGGAACGCATTTCCCTCCATTTGCAGGATCACTCTCTGCTCCCCTCATACTATTACTTCACTTCTCAAATGTTGCAGAGCAGTGACTTCCTGCTGCCACTGCCTCTCTAACACCTCATCCTCAGACAGGTCTGATATAACTATACAGGGTAGTTCAGACATGGGTGGTCTTGTTTTAGTCAATATCGTCAACACTTCTGCTTCATAAATTCCCTAAATGTCATGAATATCACTTACTGTATCCCCTATCCAATAAACATTAACATCTATAACTTCTTCCATCACTAACTGTGCATTGGCCTTTTCTATGAACAAGGCCTGCTGTGTGCATTCCAATCTTACCTCTAACTGTAGTAAAGAATTCCTGCATAACAAGTTAATTGGTGTCTCTTCAGACACTATTATTCTCAGAACTATCTCGCTACCTTCCATTTCGAATTTAACTGGAGCTGTAAATCGGTTTAACTGATAATTCCCTGAGAACCCTCCGGTTTGAACAAATTTACTTGACATGGGAAGGTGAGAGGCATACCGCGGCTGTCGACCAGTGTATGTAGCTCCAGTGTCTATCATCGCTGTTGTCTGCCGGTCTTAACCCGTACTACTGTTTCTTGATCAGCCTCCCATGCTACTAAAGGGTAGCGTCCCTTTCCAGCCAGGTTCTCAGGGCATCCCTAACACATCCCATACGGGGTAACAACCCCGACACGACCAAGACCGGCAGTGGGAGCGAGGGCAACAGCTGCCATTGTCATATGGACAGCCACAAACACTCTCTTTGAAAGATATATTTTCATATAAAGTCTATGCAGCAGCATTATACGGGACCCAAGCAACCTGCGCTGGGTATTCATATTCCAGACAGTTTGGGTTGTTCGCCGTTTTCTCCAAAAGCGACAGGAGATCGTTATTTTATTGCTGATGTGAAACAAGATCGTGCATTGAATCTGCTCGCCGATTTTTGTTTTTGTGGCGAAAAGGTGGGCAATCTCGATGTGAAACGTTGTTATATTACTCTCATTTCCTTTATTACTGTCCTGGTGAGGAAGGCTGGTGATTGTTCCGCTCAATCAGATGAAGGTACCTGCGCATTGTTGACCTAATTTAATACAGAATGTAATGGGTAATCTTCACTTTGCATGGTTTATTGCTCTTCTGTTTCGTTGTATGTTTCTTGGCCACTTTCTGTGACTTGACAATGCATTAAAGCTCCAGTATGTTTGGAAGCATAGTTTGGGATTGCCCCGCTGCCGTTTGTGTGAGAAATACATGACATAGACAACTTGCACTGCCTCAAAGTCAGCATGCATGCTACAGTGTGTCTGGCAATGGTTCTGCTTTTTCTGTTTTGCTTCTACTCCACATCATGAGTTCTCAGTTTTTCGATTCACTGGAGATCTGAGTGGGTGACATGATTTGTGAGATATTCTTCTTCAGCCAAAATCTTTGATGGCGAACTTGGGAATGTGTCAAGTAGAATGGTCATTAGCAGCAAAAGTCCGGAAAGACCTTCATCTCTGGATCGGTTCGACCCATCCACCCTCCAGGGAAAATAGCCCAATGCGCTAACTGAATACCAAAAATCGTGTGATTCAGAAAATGGTTGACTCAAGCTGGTGTCAGCTGCTGGAGCATCTCAGAGTTGCCGAGCACAGAAACAGATCCTGATATCCATCTTGCCCCTGCTGAACAGATAACCGAAATTAATCGAACCAAAATTGCCAAAATTTCTCCCTCATCTCTCCGAACCCTTGCCGGTAAATACTAAATGTGGCAATTCATTTTGCACACACAAAGATGTCTGTGTGCAAAATAAGTGTCCCAAATTTTACTGTTCTCACATAAAACGTATGCTATCTAGCTTTGAACTCGCATGCCTTGTGAAAAATAATGCCCTGATTATTTACTCTGTCCATTTTTCTCATTATTTTATAAAATGCTGAAAGGGATTGCTCCAGAAAAAAAAAAACTGTCGAAGCCTATTCAGCTTCGTGCTATTGTCCGAACAGTGCAAACCTTGCAAACCCTTGTAAATATTTTCTAATTTGCACCACTTTCGTTACTGAATACGCGAGGTGTGAGTTTCTGTAGTGAAGTGATGCTGAAACACTAGTAATGACATATTCGGGCGTGTGCTTTTGCGTGGCAGTGTGGCCGAGTGGTCTCAAGCGCTGGGCTTTTCAACTTCCCGTCTTTCGCGCGTCGTGGGTTCGAATCTCTCCCCGACCAATAGTGTGATTGGAGTACTGCAATCTAATGAACGTGAAAGGTCTACACGAGTCCTGCAAGTGTTCATTGTCGCGTTTGCAGCTTCTGATATCTTCGACGATAAAAGCGGGAAAATTAGCGACTGACTCTGAAAACAGTGATAGCCCCTGCTGTCCAAAGCCTCCTCAAAACCACTGTGCTTTCGGATATATGCCGGGCCAGTTTTGGTGCCGGTTTCTGTGTCTCAAATAGTCAGCGCATTTGGCTGTTAGTTTGGTGGTTCGAGATCAGCCTGAGCACAGAGCCTTAAATATTTCAGTTCAAGCATTGAAACCGACCTTGTACCAGCACTGTAACCACGAGAACTCATTCACGATTCACTCCGAGTCAGCAGTTTGTGAGACGTTTCTACGCAGCAGGATACGACCACAATCTCTTCAAGTCCCTGCTGCCAACAGAAAGTGGCCACTGCAGCTCCAATCAGCGGCTTCCTGCCCAGCCCTGTGACACAGCTCAGAGAAAATCCTTCCTCCGGTTCGACCATTTCCGGTTGAAAGTGGGAACAAATTTATTTGATACTCATTGTTCCTTGTTCAGAATATGTGTGTACGTTTCCAGCACAGATGATCACGATTTTAAGAGTGTGGTCGGCGGGCTCTGGTGCTTTCAGAAGAGTAGAAGCATCAGTTTGTGCTGAAAGTGGCCCTGCTCAGAGCTGAGCAGAAACATTCTCGTTCCTTCATTACGGGTGACAGTCTTCCAGATCATGATTGATGGGGCAGTGACAAGGAGAGCTTTCATTTCCTCCTGTCACAGCGAGGACTGAATTCCTGATGTAAGTCTGTGTAAGTATCGCAAAGTAGGCACTGAAGAGCCTCATTTGGACGCGATCTGGGGTTTCTCAACCTGTGTGAAATAAAATCAGTAATCCTCAGTCATGTTTTGGAGCAGATAACATATTCGAGTTTCTAAACACAAGGCACGGTTACAGCTCATTTAGTCAGCAACAGGAGTGAAAAGATTTACATACTCAGTTGAACTGCTTGACTCATGCTCTCATACAGTCACTAATATTACTGAGTGGTCAAAATCCTAAGCCATATTGTAAATGAAATTGAGGAAATGACGGGCAGGCTCCCGAATGACTTTGTATCCATTTTGTTTTCTTGTATCCATTTTTTTTTCTTGATATCACAGAGTTGCAGGAAAATATGAAGAGGGAGGGAGAGGAATGTAAGTCAAGTGCAGCTCTGGTGAAACACCCTCTGTCTGATTCAGTCATCAACAAAAGACGTCAATGTGACTGAAAAGGGAGACCTTTTCACACCTCGAACAATGATCAATCACGTACAGCGAGCGGCTATTTGACATCGCAGGTCACCTTCGACCTGCCAAGAATTTGTGCAGAAATTTATTTTCGTAAATCTTTAAGTAAGAATTGTTTGATTTACGAACAATAAGTGAGTCGCATCTCTTCGAATTTCACATAGACTTCCAACTCATCTGGCAGCCAGCTGGCAGTTGATTGTGGCTGTGCTGGAAAATGCACGGTTAAGGAGAAAGACAAGGAAAGTTTCAACTCTTTTTTGCACCGCATTTTGAATAACGTCGCTATGTGTTCTTACATGCTCAGATTCCAGTGCGAAATCATTTTTTTTTCAGATGGAGGAATTTCTTTCTTCCGCTTATTCGGCAGAATTGGTGCAGTTTCTGTGAGTATGCTGCAGGTTATCATCAGGTACAGAAACTTGGCTTTCCGGGTTTTGCCTGTGTGTTAACTGGTATCAGGTTCCATTTCTCTGGAACGTTTGGTTCGAATCCCTGTATTGCCTTTTGTTCTAACGGATTAGGCTGGCAACACTTGGTGGGGTGAGTTGTGTTGCAGATTGACAGAATAAACCGCAGTAATTTCTTCTAAACCACGCTGTGACATGGCACAGTACAAAGCAACCAATGTGTCAGTGTCCACGCTATGTTCCCATGCTCCTGTGGATATCAGGTTGGTCTCCAGCTCGAAAGGCCCACAGCATAATACAGGACCTGAGCAGGCTGGTTTTCACATTCCAGGCAATTTGTGTTGTTCACCGATTTCTCTGAAAGTGAATGGCGATAGCTATTTACCAGCTGTTGTGAAACCAAATCCTACATTGAATCCACTCGCCGTCTTTTATTGTTGTGGCGAAAAGTAGGGCAATCAAAATATGGAACTTCGTTTCCTTCATTTCTGTGCTGAGGAGGGAGGCTGATGACTTGCCATCTCAATCTGCGGCAGACACCAGCCCATTGTTAACCAAATCTAATCGAGCTGTAATTATTAAACCTCACTTTTCAGGGGTCATTGTTAGTCTGTTCTGTTTTATTTTACTTGAGCACTTTCTGGGATGTGGTGGTGCAAGAAGAAACCAGTACGTTGAAAGCACCATTTGGAATTGCCTCGCTTTCATTTGTGTGACCAGTTCCTGACCCAGATGATTCACAATGCCTCAGACAGCATTCATGCTTAGGTGTGTCTGAAAGAAGGTTCTCCTTGTCAGTTCTGCTTGTGCTCCACATTAAGAGTTGTCAGTTTTTGGATTCGCTGGAGAGCTGAGGGGGCAACACGATTTGTGAGGTATATTGTGGTTCTGTTCGCCGAGCTAGGAATTTGTCTTGCAAACGTTTCGTCCCCTGTCTAGGTGACATCCTTAGTGCTTGGGAGCCTCCTGTGAAGCACTTCTGTGCTGTTTCCTCCGGCATTTATAGTGGCCTGTCTCTGCCGCTTCCGGTTGTCAGTTCCAACTGTCCACTGAAGTGGCCGGTATATTGTGTCCAGGTCAATGTGGTTGTTGATAGAATCTGTGGTTGAGTGCCATGCCTCTCGGAATTCCCTGGCTGTTCTCTGTTTGGCTTGCCCTATAATGGTAGTGTTGTCCCAGTCGAATTCATGTTGCTTGTCGTCTGTGTGTGTGGCTACTAAGGATAGCTGTTCGTGTCGTTTCGTGACTCGTTGGTGTTCTTGTATACGGATCGTTAACTGTCTTCCTGTTTGTCTGATGTAGTGTTTTCTGCAGTCCTTGCATGGGATTTTTTACACTACATTAGTTTTGCTCATGTTGGGTATCGGGTCCTTTGTTCTGGTGAGTTGTTGTCTGAGCGTGGCTGTTGGATTGTGTGCTGTTATGAGTCCTAGTGGCCGCAGTAGTCTGGGTGTCAGTTCAGAAATGCTCCTGATGTATGGTAGTGTGGCTAGTCCTTTGGGATGCGGCATGTCCTTGGGGATGTGTCAAGAAGAATGGTCATTCGTAGCTAAACTCCGGCAAGCTTCATTTGTGGGTGGTTTTGAACCAACTATCTTCCACAGAACCACTCCAACGCGCTGAGCGAATGATAAGCTCCCTGGTTTTCTGTCAAGAACCAGTTCAGACTTCTGTTCACCATTGCAGCGTCACAGAGGGGCAAGCACGTAAACAGACCCTCTGACCCAACTCGTCCCTGCTGACCAGATAATCGAAATTCATCTCCCCATTTGCCAAAATTTGTCCTTTATCTTCCTTCACCCTTCCTGTCTATACGCCAGACCTTTTAAATGTTGTGAGTGGACCAGACTCCACCACTAAATCTTGCAATCCATGCCTAATACGCAAAGATTTCTGTGTGAAAACCAAGTGTATTTCAAATCCTTTATAAAACTTACCGCTCTCACCTTAAACCTGTGCATTCTAGTTTAGAACTCGCCTGTTTTGTGAAGAAACATTCAATGACTATTTACTCTATCCGTCTTCTTCATGATTGTATACATTCCTGCAATGCCATGTCTCCGCCCTGAAGCTACAGGGAAACTTCTCACAGCCTATTTAGCGTCACACGACAATCCAAGCTGTACAAACCTTGCAACGTCCCCATAAATATTATCGAACTTACGCCAAGTTCGTCATTGAATGTGTGTGGGAGAAAGTGCCTGAGGTAAGGCGATGCTGAAACACTAGTCACGAGAAACGTGTTACGGGTTTTTGTATGGCAGCGTCATAGAGCGATTGAAGGCGCTGAGCTTAAACTGTAGTCTCGATCCAATTATTGGTTTAGGTCCCAACACGACCAGAACCACGGGTGAAGTAGGTTACTCTGTTCTTTATGAAAGACTAACGCAGGTTGTAATGACGGGATATGAATCCATAATCGCCTATTTATTGACAGGAACTCCAACAAACTTAGGTACAGCAATTGCCCAAAGTCGGTGTTTCAATTCCATATGTGCATTTACTTAACTATTCAATCACAGTAACTCGGACACTATTTTTTCTGTTACACAGTTGCTCAGTGAAACTTTAAATCAAACTCCTCTTTTGCAGAAGAGTTCATTGCTGTAGATTCTCCACGAAAAATGCAAAGTTGAAGACAATCGCTTATTGCTTTTGTTTTAAACTGATGCCTTCGCCTCTTTAAACTGACAGGATAACGATGATGCGTCCATCCTCTCGGGGCACATCAACTGCGTTAATCTGCACAGAGAGAACATCACACCAAGTGGAATGGGCTCATTGTGTTCAATTGACAAAGAGTGGTGAGTGAGTCAGTGTGAACAATGGGCAATCAGTACTGACATCGACACTGAGCCTTGCACCACCAGCTCCTCACTTACTTGCGGTGTCATGCCTCCCAGTCATCATTGGCTTTCACTTTTTCCCCTCCCCGTTCCACTTTTCAACTTATTCCCGACTGCTTCGGTGTTCCGTTAAAAACTGCGGCTTTTAGAAACCTATTACTCGGATGAACTCATCACTCAATTGGATAGCATGCACCGTCCATTCCTAATTACCCCAGAGATTGAGATGGAGAGTTACAGCAGCTCGCTGGATGTCCTCAGTACCGAGGAACAGCCATGATAACATGAGGGAAGGATTTTGTCCCGGCGACATTGAAGGAGCAGCGAGATATTATCAACTCGGAAAGGCGAGATCCTTGGAGGGGGAATTGTGGTGATCGCTTTCACGTGTATCTGCTGCTATTGTTCTTCTCGGTTGAAGCAAACAATCTCTGGATTATTCTGGCAGGATTCATTTGTGTGTTATGTATGCAAGCAGAAATTAGTTTTCATTTGGATAATTCACAAGAAGAGAATTAAATCTTCATTTCCTGACTGGGAATTATATCCTGGTCTGGGTGATGAAAACTCAGTCTCCTCAGCAGGAATCACCATTTATTCTGACAGGAGCATTTGGGTCCTGACCTGTACAAACTCTTGTGCCTGACCTTTACGTTCATCATCGTCTTCTTTAGCAATGTTCCTCTCTCCAAGTTTCCAAACAGTTCATAATATCGCCCTGGGTTTCAATGTGAAGAAGGCAAAGTTATGATAATCAGATGTTGTTCAGCTGATATACTGCAGGGAGGTAAGAAGAAGCTGATGCTAATAGGAACTCGTTTTAAGCTGCGCTGATGTGCCGACAGCAATAAATATGTCGTTTAACTCGTCTCATTCTAGATGCTGGGCTCGAAATGACCATTTTTTTCTTTGAATTTGTTCAGGTTCTGGACTGTAAAAGACTCCAAATGCGAAAGTACGGTGAAAGTCAATATTTCATAAAGTGGGACCTTCCAAATGAAGCAGTGCCAAAAATAATGTTTGTTGATTTTTTACCTTGTGAATGCGGTTTTCCCGATGTGCAAGTTTACATAATATTACAAGCTGCCACAGCAGCGCCTGGTCGGTTGGCCAGTACTTATTGGGTGAAGCGTCTGACGTCGGATTAGGGGATTGTAGGTTCTAATTCAACATCCCGAGAATGCAACGTACCAGTTCGTCCTCATTACCTGTTCTCTGTCAGGAACTGAAGCAGTTGGGTTTTCGAATTTAAAGTTGCATTTGCGTCTTTCGTCCATTTTAAACCCCAGCTCACCGCAACGTCTCTCATTGTCTGTAGAACTGGCTTGGGTTTCACCAAAAGCTTCCTTTTAGCGAATGAACTTGTGTGTAGGGGCAGAGAACGGATGTGAAGCTCAAGGAGCTTGTCAAAACATGAAAACTGTGACACTCTCGGGGTATGTGTCCGTTTATCTCCCTTGGTGGGTGAAAACGAGATGCGTTCCTCATGGGGATTATAGCACTGTGTGACCATGTCAAACTTCAGTCCCATTGTTGTGTCATTTAAAAATCAAAGCGAGAATCTTATCGACATTTCCACCGCAACAAACAAAACACATGGACCAATGTTGGTAACTGCGAATACAATAGATGGCTGTCTTTATAATGGCTCTGCACCATGGGCCGAATGAGCTTTTCCAATCTGCAAAACATTGATACGAGTTAAAACCAATCTGCAGTGAAACTGATCAGAAATGAAAAGGTAAAAGCCGTTTCTCTGAGAATAAGTTCAAGAGCAGCTGTCTTCGTCCCGTGTAATGTAGTCGTTAGGATTTGGAGCTAAAACCACAGCAGCATTTTTACCACTCTCGATCAGGACATCGAATTATTTGTTATGGAAATATATCGTGGTACCAGTATTTCTGACCGCTTTTCCGAAGCTTGGAGGGGATTGGTTTTGTGCCAAACGATATTCACTTAAACAGAATTCTAAAAGATGCAGGTTTTGCAAATCTGAACTAAAAATGAGAATTGATATAGAAACTCAGTACACCGAGCAACATCTGTGGGGATAAACAGATTTTTTTAGATGGAGATAATCAGCTTTGTTATCCACTTTCTGATAATAATGTTAGGAAAACAATACGTTTTACCTGTAGAATCAGGACATTTATCAAAATATCTCTCGAGGTAACAATCATCGAAGTTACTAATTTAAAAGGATTGAATCAGCTGTATTGCTGCTTCAATTTCCCCGAGCTGGTGAAAGACTTTAATTGTTACCTGTTTCTTTTCCTTTCTGTCAGCACGCAGTCGTGTTGAATGCAGAATTGTTTCTTTCACTGTCTTCCTCAATCTATGTCCCTGTTTTTTTTCTCTATTTGTCTCTGTATCCTCCTGAGCCTCTTTCACATTTGCCGACTCTGTCTTTGCATATCCCTCATTTCCCATATTTGTTATTGAACAGCCTGACTTTCAGAGACAGTTTGCGAGTGGAACTTTATGGCCCCTGCATGGAGTCGGTCGAAGTAGGCTCACATTCTCCCAATAATGCATCTGTCAATTCTACCTGAGGAAAGGAGACTTTTTTCCCTCAAAATATAATGACACTTTCGAAGTTAAAGTTGAATTCCTTATCCAACAGAAAAAAATGTAATTATATGGCAGCTGCAGGACAACAAGAGTGTAATTACTGTTGGTGTAAAACATATGAATGGCGACAGCAGAGAATGTGGAAGATCAGCTCGTGGTGTTTGTGCCACTACCACAACATTCACCGGTAATTCTGCTGTGTAAAAGCAATGATTGCAGATGCTGGAAACCAGACACCTTTATTAGTGATGTAGGAAGAGCACAGCAGTTCATGCAGCATCCGAGGAGCAGTAAAATCGAAGTTTCGGGCAAAAGCCTTTCATCATGAATAATGGCAGAGGGCCTGAAGCCTGGAGAGATAATCTAGAGGAGGGTGGGGGTGGGGAGAAAGTAGCATTGAGTACAAAAGGTAATTGGGGGAGGGGATGATGGTGATAGATCGGGGGCGGGGGGAGGGTGGAGTGGAGAGGTGGAAAAGAAGATAGGCAGGTAGGACAAGTCATGGTGACTGTACTGAGTTGGAAGTTTGGAACTAGGATGAGGTTGCGGAAGGGGAATTGAGGAAACTGTTGAAGTCCACATTGATGCCCAGGGGTTGAAATGCTTCAAGGCGGAAGATGAGGCTTTCTTCCTCCAGGCATCTGGTGGTGAGGGAGCGGCGGTGAAGGAGGCCCTGGACCTCCATGTCCTTGGTAGAGTGGGAGGGGGAGTTGAAATGTAGGTCACAAGGTGTTGTGGTAATTCCGCTGTGCCTCTGCTTCACCTCTTGTCTTTGACCAAGCTGGGAATGAAGCGAAGAGAATAGGAGGAGGAGAAGCAGAAGTGCTTGTTTAACAGCTTGAAGAATTTAGAACATAGAACATAGAAGAATACAGCGCAGTACAGGCCCTTCGGCCCTCGATGTTGCGCCGATCAAAGCCCACCTAACCTACACTAACCCACTATCCTCCATATACCTATCCAATGCCCGCTTAAATACCCATAAAGAGGGAGAGTCCACTACTGCTACTGGCAGGGCATTCCATGAACTTACGACTCGCTGAGTGAAGAACCTACCCCTAACATCAGTCCTATATCTACCCCCCCTTAATTTAAAGCTATGCCCCCTTGTAATAGCTGACTCCATACGTGGAAAAAGGTTCTCACTGTCAACCCTATCTAACCCCCTAATCATCTTGTACACCTCTATCAAATCACCCCTAAACCTTCTTTTCTCCAAAGAAAACAACCCCAAGTGCCTCAGCCTTTCCTCATAGGATCTTCCTACCATACCAGGCAACATCCTGGTAAACTTCCTCTGCACCCGTTCCAGTGCGTCCACATCCTTCCTATAGTATGGCGACCAAAACTGCACACAATATTCCAGATGCGGCCGCACCAGAGTCTTATACAACTGCAGCATGACCTCAGGACTCCGGAACTCAATTCCTCTACCAATAAAAGCCAGTACGCCATATGCCTTCTTCACTGCACTATTTACCTGGGTGGCAACTTTCAGAGATCTGTGTACATGGACACCAAGATCCCTCTGCTCTTCCACACTACCAAGTAGTCTACCATTAGCCCAGTAATCCATCTTTTTATTACTCTTACCAAAGTGAATCACTTCACACTTAGCTACATTGAACTCCTTTTGCCACCTTTCTGCCCAGCTCTGCAGCTTCTCTATATCCCGCTGTAACCTGCCATATCCTTCCTCACTGTCTACAACTCCTCCGACTTTCGTATCATCCGCAAACTTGCTCACCCAACCTTCTAACCCTTCCTCCAGGTCATTTATAAAAATGACAAACAGCAATGGTCCCAAAACAGATCCTTGCGGAACACCGCTAGTGACAGCACTCCAAGATGAGCCTTTGCCATCAACTACTACCCTCTGTCTTCTTCCAGAGAGCCAATTCCTAATCCAAACCTCCAACTCACCCTCAATGCCATATCTCTGTATTTTCTGCAGTAGCCTACCATGGGGGACCTTATCAAACGCCTTACTAAAATCCATATATACCACATCTACCGCTTTCCCCTCATCTACCTCCTTAGTCACCTTCTCAAAGAATTCAATAAGGTTTGTGAGGCACGACCTGCCCTTCACAAAACCATGCTGACTATCCTTGATCACATCATTCTTATCCAGATGTGCACAAATCCTATCCCTTACAATTCTCTCTAAGACTTTGCCCACAACAGAAGTGAGACTCACTGGCCTATAGTTACTAGGATTATCCCTACTCCCCTTCTTGAACAAGGGAACCACTTTTGCTAGCCTCCAGTCCTCTGGCACTAATCCTGTCGACAAAGAGGACACAAAAATCAAGGCCAATGGCTCTGCAATCTCCTCCCTTGCTTCCCAGAGAATCCTAGGATAAATGCCATCAGGCCCAGGGGACTTATCTATTTTCACCCTTGCCAGAATTTCCAACACCTCTTCTCTACATATCTCAAAGCCATCCATTCTACTTATTTGTGCCTCAGTATTCATATCGACAACAATGTCCTGTTCCTGAGTGAATACTGACGAAAAGTATTCATTCAGCACCTCCCCAATCTCTTCAGCTTCCACACTCAACTTCCCATTACTATCCTTGATTGGACCTATTCCTTCCCTCGTCATTCTTTTATTCCTAACATACCTATAGAAAGCCTTAGGGTTTTCCCTAATCCTACCAACTAAGGACCTTTCATGTCCCCTCCTTGCTGCTCTTAGCTCTCTCTTCAGCTCCTTCCGGGCTACCTTATAACTCTCAATCGCCCCTATTGAACCTTCACGCCTCATCTTTACAAAGGCCGCCCTCTTCCATTTAACAAGGGATTCCAACTCCTTATTAAACCACGGCTCCCTCACACGACCCTTTCCTCCCTTTCTAGATTGAAATCGAACATAGAAAGAACAAGATTCACTACTGGAACTAAACCAGGAAAAACTAGCGGGAATGCCAAATCTGAAAAGGCTGGATCTCAAGCAGAACGCTGTGTTCCTTGATCAGTAAATTTACACTTGTGTGAAGTTGAAATAAGGAGCTTTCAATACAATGAGCAGACACGACTGATGGGAGCTGCTATAATCAACTAAACAACAAGGCCAGGCAAAACAGGGAGATTTCTCGTCAGTATGTGCAGTTCTTTCACCAGTTGACCACAGGAATTTGAAAATATATTTGCTGTATCAATATTGCTCAGTATGAATAGCAATCCAACTCCACTTTTGCGAAAAGACAAACATTTCACGGCTGAGCATTCTCCACTGAAAAGACACAGAAAAAGACAAACTCCTCTTGCATCGGCTTCCAACTGATTTTTTTCACCTGTTTGAACTGACAGAATAAAGAGGATGTGTTTATCCTCTCGGGACCCATTAACCGTGTTAATACACGCAGAGGGGTCCTCAAACCAAGTGGAGCAGCCTCACTGTGATGAATTGACCAGCAGTGGTGTGTGAGTCATCGCAAACAGTAGGCTGTAAAGGATAACCCAATACCACTTGGACAGAGCTTTGCACCACGAGCTCCACACTCACATCCTGCCTCATGTCTCCCAGTCCTTAATGCCTTTGATATTTATTTCACTACCGTGCACCACATCTTAACTAATTCCCGACCGCTGCAGTTACTGAATTAGGACCTGCACTTAGGACTATATTTCTGGAACAAAGATTTCTTTCAATGTGATAATATTCATTGCCCATTCAAATTACCCAAGAAGTGGAGGGGGTGGGTTACTTTTATTAACTCTTAAACTCCTTCGCTGGGAGGACCAGACATGTCGCCACTGGCGATGGAGTTCCTGGATTGAGAACCAGCGACACGGAAGGAAAACCGAGATATTTGCAACTCAGAAAGGTGATTTGATTGCAGGGGGATTTGACTTGGTAGTTTTCCCATGTATGTGCTACCATTGTCCTTCTAATTAAAATGCAACAATGACTGGACTGATTAAGGCAGGATCTGGATGGATGTTCTGTGTCTAACGAGGAACGTGTTTTCATTCAGATGAAATGAGATAAGTCTTCGTTTCATGATTGAGACTTGCATCCTTTTCTGAGTGGTGCATATTCGAACGCTTTCGGAGGAACCCGTAGTGATGCTGACAATAGCCCTTGCGACCTGACTTGTACACACTCTCGTTCCTGTGCTTTACATCATGGCCACCATTAACAGCAATATATCTCTCGGCACGTTTCCAAACAGTTCGCCTTGGGTTTCAAAGTGAGGAAATCAAGCTGTAATAATCTGATATTATTTAGAAAATGCACTGCGGGAAGGCACTGTGGACATGAGAGAGGAACTGACGAAAATAGACTGGAAACAGATCCTAGCAGGGAAGGCAGTAAAGCAAAAATGGCAGAGATTTGTGGGTAAAATTGAGGACACTGTGCAGTGGTTCATCCCCAAGAAGAGAAAGTTTATCCGTGGAGTGATTAGACAGCCATGGACGACAAAGGAAGTCAGGAAATCTATCAAAGAAAAAGAGAGATCCCATAAAGTGGCCAAGAGTACTGGGAAATCAGAAGATTAGGAAGGCTACAAAAACAAACAGAGGATAACAAAGAGAAAAATAAGGAATGAGAGGATCAAATATGAAGGTAGGCTAGCCAGTAATATTTGAAATGATAGTAAAAGTTTATTTCAATGCATAAGAAACAAACGACAGGCAAAAGTCGACATTGGGCCACTTCAAACTGATACTGGAAGCCTAGTGGTGGGAGATAAGGAAATAGCAGGAGAACTTAACAAGTATTTTGCATCAGTCTTCACAGTTGAAGACATGAGTAATATCCCAACAATTAAAGGGAGTCAGGGGGCTGAGTTAAGTACGATTGACATTACAGAAAAGAAAGTGCTAGAATACCTAAAAGGTCTTAAAATTGATAAATCTCCTGGCCCCGATGTGCTACACCCTTGAGTTCTGAGGGAGGTTTTTGAGGAAATAGCGGAGGCGTTGATTGAGATCTTTCAAAAGTTACTGGAGTCAGGGAAAGTCCCGGATGATTGGAATATTGCAGTTGTAACCCCCTTGCTCAAGAAAGTATCAAGGCAAAAGATGGAAAATTATAGGCCAATTAGCCGAACCTCGGTTGTTGGGAAGATTCTGGAATCCATCATTAAGGATGAGGTTTCTAAATTCTTGGAAGAGCAGGGTAGGATTAGAACAAGTCAACATGGATGTAGTAAGGGGAGGTCGTGCCTGACAAAACTGTTGGAATTCTTTGAAGAGGTGACAAGTAGGTTAGACCGGGGAAAACCAGTGGACGTGGTCTACCTAGACTTCCAAAAGTCCTTTGATAAGGTGCCACACGGGAGGCTGCTGAGCAAGGTGAGAGCCCATGGTGTTCGAGGTGAGCTACTGGTATGGACTGAGGATTGGCTGTCTCACAGAAAGCAGAGAGTTGGGATAAAAGGTTCTTTTTCGGATTGGCAGCCGGTGAAAAGCGGTGTCCCGCAGGGTTCAGTGCTGGGGCCGCAGCTGTTCACATTATATATTAATGATCTAGATGAAGGGGCTGGGGGCATTCTAGAAATGTTTGCTGATGAGACAAAGTTAGGTGGACTGGCAGGTCGTACTGAGGAAGTGGGGAGGCTGCAGAAGGATCTAGACAGTTTGGAAGAGTGGTCCAGGAAATGGCTTTTGGAATTCAATGTAAGCAAATGCGATGTCTTACACTTTGGAAAAAAGAATACAAGAATGGACTACTTTCTAAACGGTGAGAAAATTCGTAAAGCCAAAGTACAGAGGGATCTGGGAGTGCTAGTTGAGGTTTCTCTAAAGGTAAACATGCAGGTTGAGTCCGTGATTAAGAAAGCAAACGTGCAATGTTGTCAATTACCTCAAGCGGGTTGGAATATAAAAGCACCGTTGTGCTACTGAGAGTTTATAAAGCTCTGGTTAGGGCCCATTTGGAGTACAGTGTCCAGTTTTGATCGTCACACTTCAGGAAGGAGATACTGGCAGTGGAGCGTGTCCAGCAGAGATTCACACGGATGATCCCTCGAATGGTAGGTCTAACATTCCAGGAACGGCTGAGGATCCTGGGATTGTATTCATTGGAGTTTAGAAGATTAAGGGGAGATCTAATAGAAACTTACATGATAATACATGGCTTGGAGTGGTGGACGCTAGGAAATTGTTTCCATTAGGCGAGGAGACTAGGACCCGTGGACACAGTCTTAGAATTAGAGGGGATAAATTCAGAACAGAAATGCGGAACATTTCTTCAGCCAGAGATTGGTGGGCCTGTGGAATTCATTGCCACAGAGTACAGTGGATGCTGGGACGCTAAATGTGTTCAAGGCAGAAATGTTTAAAATCTTGATGTCGCAAGGAATTAAGGGCTATGGGGAGAATGCAGGTAAGTGGGGTTGAAATGCCAAACAGTCATGTTTGAATGGAGGAGTGGACTCGATGGGCCCAATGGCCGAACTTGCGCTCCTATGTCTTATGGTCTTATGGTCTTAAATGTGTCTCCTTTTGCCAGTGAAGGGCACTGCTTCACAAAGTGGAAGCTTCGAAGTGAAGCAGTGACAGTGATTATCTTCGCTGCTTGTTCACCTTTTTAATTCTGATTCCGTGAATGTCCATTGCATTACATATTGACAAGCTGCCAAGGCAGAACATATCACTTTGCCAGTGGCGTAATTGAAAACGGATCTGACTTCGGATCAGAAGATTGTAGGCTGGAATCCTGCCTGGCTGGAGAGCAACGTCTGTCTTTAGCTGTGGTCCATGTTGATGCTCCTCTGTGAGGTGCTGTAGGAATGAGTTCTTAGCTTTTTCAAACTTAAAACTTGCATTTTTCTGTTGTCCATTTTAAATTCAAGCTCCACACAACGGAGACCTCTCACCCTCGGGGTAACGGTCTGTGTGTCTCCCTCTGTGCGCGAAAATGAGGGTTAGTTGCCCAAAGGGATTGCATTACGTTGTGACAATGTCAAACGTAGAACATGGAACATAGAACATTACAGCGCAGAAGAGGCCATTCGGCCCTTGATTTTGCTACGACATCTCACACTAATCTGAAGCCCATCGAACCTCCTATTCCATGCACGTCCATATGCTTGTCCAATGACGACTTAAATGTATTTAAAGTTGGTGAGTCGACTACTGTTGCAGACAAAGCATTCCATACCATTACTACTGTCTGAGTAAGGAAAAAACGTCTGACATCTGTCCTCTCTCTGTCACCCCTCAATTTAAAGCCATGCTCCCTCGTGCTCACCCTCACCATACTTAGAAAAAGGCGCTCCATGTCGAAACCTCTGATTATCTTACATGTCTGTATTAAGTCACATCTCAACTTTCTTCTGTCTATCGAAAACCGCCTCAAGTCCCTCAACCTTTCCTCGTAAGGCCTTCCCTCCATACCAGGCAACATTCTAATAAATCTCCTCTGCACCCTTTCCAAAGCTTCTGCATTGTTATTATATTGCAGTGACCAGAACTGTACACAATACTCCAACTGCAACCGCACCAGTCTTTTGTAAAGCTGTAGCATAACCTCATGGTTCTGGAACTCGATCACTCTATTAATAAAAGCTAAAACACTGTATACATTATTAATAACTCTGTCAACGTTGGTGACAACTTTCAAGGATCTGTGTACCTGGATACCGAGATCGCTCTGCTCATCGACACTAGCAAGAATCTGACCATTAGCCCAGTACTTTGTATTCCAGTTACTGTGACCAAAGTGAATCACCTCACACTTGTCTGCATTCAACTCCATTTTCCAACTCTCAGCCCAGTTCTGCAGCTTATCTCTGTCTTTTTGTAACCTACAACACCCTTCGTCACTATCCACAACACCACCGGCCTTAGTGACGTCTGCAAATTTACTAACCCACCCTTCTCCGCCCTCATCCAGGTCGTTTATAAAAATGACGAACAGCAGTGGCCCCAACACAGTGACCCTTGAGGTACACGACTGGTAACTGTACTCCAGGATGAGCATTTTCTATCAACCTCCACCCTATGTCTTCTTTCAGCAAGCCAATTACTGATCCAAACTGCTTTATCTCCCACAATCCAATTCTTCCGCGTTTTGTACAATAGCCTGCTGTGGGGAACCTTTTCAAACGACGAGCTGAAATCCATAAACACCATATCAGCCGATTTAGCCTCATCTACCTGTTTGGTCACCTTCTTAAAGAACTCAATAAAGTTTTTGAGGCGCGTCCTACCCTTCACAAAACCGTACTGACTATCCCTAATCAAATTGTTCTTTTCCTAGATGATTATAAATCCTATCTCTTCTAAGCTTTTCTAACACTTTCCCAACAGCTGAAGTATGGCTCACTGGTCTATTATAACCAGGATTGTCTCTACTCACCTTCTTGAACAGGGGAGCCACATTTGTTATCCTTCAGTCTTCTGGCACTATTACTGTCGACAATGACGATTTCAAGATCAAAGCCAAAGGCTCGGCAATCTTCTCCCTGGCTTCCCAGAGGATCCTTGGATAAATCCCATTCGGCCATGGGGACTTACCTATTTTAACATTTCTAATATCTCTTCCTTGTGAACCTCAATCCCACCTAGTCTAGTAGCCTGTATCTCAGTATTCTCCTCAATAAAATTGTCGTTTTCTGTAATGAAATCTGTTGAAAAATATTCAGTGAGTGCTTCCCCTATCTCCTCTAACTCCACACACAACTTCCCATTACTATTCTTGATTGGACCTAATCTTACTCTCGTCATTCTTTTACTCCTTAAATACCGTGAAAACATGAAAACACACAAGACTTTGGCCAAAGTTGGAAACTGCGACGAGAATAAATGGCTCTCTGAGAGTTATTGGAGCACACGGAGCGGGTAGAGTTGTGATTCGACTCGAAAAATGTATAACTAATCTGGCTGTGTAGAACTTAAATATTCGCTCTGAATCTCTCCATAGATGTTGCCAGGCTTGCTGAGTTACTCTACCAATGTTCGTTTTTGGCGTTGATTTCCTGCAACTGCAGCTGTTTGTTTTATCTTAATCTTAATAATGTTTCAGACAAAACCAATGACCCTCCACCATCGCAAAATCGGTCGGAATTAATGGTACGCCGAAATATTTGCAGAACAAAACAACTACTCCATGAGTGGGAATAGGATTCGGGCCCCGGTGGTGAGAGTGCCGCATCCTAACAAGTAAATAACAAGACAAGGCGGTAGATACTGTCGTATCTTGGTTTTTAGTTTCTGAACATTTCCGTTGCAGATTATATTCAACTTGTCTACGAAGATTTCCAGAGTGAACAAAGGCCATTATGCCCATTGTGCACTGTCGCTCATCATAGAGCCATCTATTGGAGTCCCAGTTTCCAGCTTTGGCCCAATGTCTTGCGTGTTCTGATATTATCAGGGCAGATGGCAATGACGTTATCCTGTGTTCGTAAATGACATAACAATGGGACAGAAGATTGATAATGTCACAACGTATTACAACCCCCTCGAGGAATTCATCCTCTTTTTTACCCACAGAGGGAACACACAGGCAGATACCCAAGACTGACAGAGGTGTACGTTGTGGTGAGCTGGAATTTAAAATGGTGAATGAAACAAACGCAAGTTTTAAGTTCGAAATCTCCAAGAAGTTATCCAGACAACAGCTCACAGGGGAGCCTCAACATGGACCACAGATAAAGATGGGCATTGTTCTCGAGCCTGGTAGGACTTGAATGGATAATTTTCTGATGCGAACTCAGACACGTTATTAAGTAGGCCACTGGCCCAAGGCGCTCGATCGGCAACTTGTCTATATATATATATATATATATATATATATATATATATATATAAAACTTTTATGGAAAACGAATTAAGAAGGTGAACAAGCAGCGAAGATAATCACCATCTCTGCTTCACTTCTAAGCTTCCAATTTGTGAAGCAGTACCTTTCCCTGGAAACTGAGACACATCTGACCTCAGCTGCATGTTTCGGGGTCGCCTCCTTCTCTGCTGGAAGTTGCCATCGTTTTATTCACCGTCACGATTTCATGATCCACTCCAGTGAAAAGGTGTCATGGTGTCTTCCAAGCAAGACCCTACACAAACTCAGCGAGAAACCTCTGGTCATGTCGAGCCTGGGATGTAGAATCAGACGAGATGAGCGATACTTGGATATTTCGAGAGACAAATATTGCTGCCAAAGGTGTTTATGGTATGAAGAACAGGAAAGACAGTGAGTACAAGTCAGCTCGCAAGCGCTATTGTCAGCATCAGTGGCGGTCCCTGCGAAATAGTCCGAGTTTGAATGGGCCAGAAATGGATGCAATTTCCAGTCAGGGAATGAAGACGTTTCATATCATCCGAATTAAAACACGTTATTGGTTAGATACCGAACACAAACCCGGATCAGTCCAGTGATTGTCGTAATCTATTTATAAGGACAGTGGCAGCAAACACACGGGAAAACTGATAAGGCAAGTCCCCCTCCAAAAACTCACCTTACGGAGTTGCAAATATCTCGGTGTTCCTTCAGTGTCGCTGGTTTCCAATCAAGGAACTCCATTTCTAGCGGTTTCATGTCTGTACCTCCATGCTTAGGATTTGAAGAGTGAACAAGAGTAACTCATCCCCACTATCTCTGGTTTTCAGTTGGCATGCTCTTCTTTCTGTGTGTGTATATGCACTACTTAAATAGAGGTGGTTCAAGAAGGCAGCTCCCTGTCACCTTCCCCGGAGCTACTGGGGATGAAAAAATTATCTCTATCCTTGCCTGTGCCATCCAAAATCATGGATAGCTTTGTCCTGTTCAAGGTGCATTATTTTTTCACAGTTAGGTCTTATGTCTCAGTAAAGCAAGATCTTGCTCATTGACTGTCACCCCGGCGAAATAAAAACGTTACAATTAGATTCCGATTCCGATTTCTTTCAGTCATAGTGACTTTCTGAAGACTGATCATGTGATGTCGATGTCACTGATTTCAACATTTTCTCTTCCCAACATCACGTCCCATTGGCACAAGGCTACCCCACTCCGCAATCCTGTTTGATTCTCCAACTCCCTCACAGTGGAAAGTGGAAAATGTTCCTTATCCTTTCAGGCATCGAGTCCGACAATATCCAGCAACTTATACATGCCCATGAGCCTCTGAAATCTGCCGCCCCACCCATTTCCTGTAACTCCATCTGCTCTCCCAACCACACAATCTGTCGGGTATTCACCATCCCTCGTAACCTTCCACTTTTTGTTACTGAATGTTAACTGTTCAGGAAAATCGGGATCTGGTTTCCAGACAAAATTAAGAAACGATTTGTTGTGCGCTCTTCAACTACTTGATTCTTGTTCAGTTTGTACATTCACTCTGTATTTCTGTATATCCATTCTGTGCAGACAACATTATTTTCTTCCTTCGTGCTGTGTCTCAACATTTTTGAAACTATTTTGTACAGTATCAATAATAGTGGGCGTGTCTTCTAATCATTTACTTCCAATTCAAGGTAGACATGAGAATATCATTTGATCTCCAGCGGTTTGATCATAATGTAGAAATGAATTGAATTTTTATCCTTATCACACTCGCTCTTTCAAACGAACAGTAAATGAACCTGTGTCCAACCTGAGCATGAAAATTCAAATCATCTTTTACTATTGCAGGGAATGTTACGAAAAAGAACCTATCCCAGTGTCACATAAACTGCAGTTGTTGCAGTACAGGATGCCAAACCCTAGCCCATCGGAAATTATTAACAAGTTTTATTAAAATAGCATGTATGGAGGCAGAGTGTAAAAGGTGAATCCAGCTCTGTGTTGAAAATGATACTTGTAGCTCCCTCACAAAAGATACAAATTGTATCACTGTAAATTCACTGAATTAAGAACATTTAGAGACTGAAATTTCTAATTGTCCTTCCGTGAATAACATCTCGAGAACAGGAAAGAAATCATGGTTTGCCTGTGATATTCATAAATTGAGAATGTGAAAAATGTAGAGTAGTGGAATGATTGATGAAGTTGTGGATGACGCAGATTAGCTGGGTAGTTCACAGAGGGGAGGAAAGTGCTCGGTTACAGGACGATATAAACACAGTATTCAGATAGCCAGATCAATGACCAAAGAAATTTATCGCTAATTAATATACGTGATATACGTGAGAAGTAACCCGACAAGGAAGTACTCAAACTATGAAGACGGTTTAAATTTGCTTGTTTTTCTTTGCAAAAGGGATGGTTGAGGAGGTGTACAAGATCGAAAGGTGTAGGGACAAGCTTAACAAACAGCCGTTGTTTCCCTCAGTCGAAGTGTTTAGGAATACAGGAACACAGTAGTAAAATGAAAGCCAAGATTTTGAGAGGATTTGTGCAATCTGTTTCAAGTTGAGAAGATGTTCTGTCTCTGGAATGCTCTTTGTCGGTGGTGATCGAGGCAGGTAACACATAAACTTTGAAAAAGAATTTGGATATGCACTTGGAGGTGCAGACTCAATTGGCCTCCTTTTTATTGTATGATTCTGTGTGATGGCAGCCATAAACATTCTGAAACATTCTGAACAAATAACCAATTGATTTTCTGATTTAGTCCTTTGCCATACTCAGTAAGTGGCTTTATTACAAACTAGCGTCCTTTCATGGAACATCAGCACTTACACAATCTGGGGCAGACCAGCTATCTCTGGGAACATAAAGGATATTTCCCTTCCTCATTGCAACTGTTGCCCAGTGTCAGCACAAAAATTCCAGATGTTTGCCATCATTATTTTAATAACATCAATGATATAGATACAGTTTATACATCATTATAATAATCTTCCAACTGTAATTTTTTTTCCTCTGAAGCATAATAAATTCTGCCCCACGTATTCTCTTTGAAAAACGGTAAGTTTGCCCGGCAGTATTCATCACAGCGTTCACCACTCAAATCCCACCCCAACCGCCAAGGCCCAATGACTTTCTATCTGTTTCCTTGATGTATTTCCATGTTTCTGTAAATTGAAAGTGTCATTACAAATAAAATATTGGTAGTTGGGACAGGTCACATAGAGAGTGGAGGATAACACCAGTGCTCCAGTTGAACCCGAACCCAATCTTCAGCACGATTTCATAATCCTCAGGTACTGCAGCAGCCTGTGTCAATTTTCCGAAGTACGCTGACACCGTTTAGGTTTAGCTAATGAGCGGCAAACAGCAATAGCTGTTTACTTTGACCAGGGAGTAAATATCTCAAACAGAAGAGAATCCAAACGCTTTCTCTTGTTGCCAATAGCATAATCAATATCCAAACACAAATATCCTGTAACTATGGCCAGATATTTAACTGGATCAGCCATTTTAAAACAACATTTCAGATGCTGACAATTCTGTGGTAAGTAACTCACCTCCTAATACTTCACAAATTCCATCCATTATCAATATTCCGCAACGCAGGGAGTGTAAAGGAAGACCCTCTGGTACCTTGGTGGTGCCACAACGGTACTCGAAGAGAAATCAGGCGGCTTGTTTAACTCTCCATCGATCACCACTCATACTGACTCACTGCAACACCGACACACAAATGCATTGTGGGACACTGTCCCAACAGCACTGTAGATTATCAACACCAACTGGACTTGAACTTCTCAAGAGCAATTAATGCTGGTATAGCTCTGTTAAAACCCCAAATTAATTAAACAGAAAACAGAATTTTCTAGTAATTATTGAACAATGCAGATATTTTGATTAATCTGATGAACTTGTCACTGTCTCTGAAGTTGTTGATGTATTTGCGGAAACCATTTCATTCACAAATTAAAAGAGAATGTGACAACCACGCTCACAGTTAATTCAAGATAATACAGCATTTGAGAAGCAGCTGATTGATTTGATTTTTTTTTCTTGACAAACCAGCGACTGCAATTTGTTTTGACCAAGTGTTGCACTGTTACCTTGCTCAAGACTCTCTGTGCTTTGTCAGTCCTTGCTAGCTCTTCAACTCTCTTAAATGGACAGGACCTCAACACGTTCATAACCCCTCCTCCTTAATAAAAAAAAGAAACATCATAATGAGAAGATGACTGCGTGCTCTTTTTTTCTCTCTATTCCTTAACCACAGTATAATGAGTTACATATGACTTCAATCTAATTTCGACTTAACGTCTTCCATAAAAAAACATAACACTGAATAGACACCAATCTTATTTATACTTTATCAGTTAAATTCGCGATAAAGCATCTGTTATTACGTTCTTACGAGGGGCAACACATACGATTTGTAAGTTATAAGTCTGGAACATAAGACTCCAACGAAATAGTCACACATTCTTTTATTAAAACCTTTGCAAGAATGTAAGAGGATTGTGATCCGTACATAATCGTCTCTGGCACGTCGTTTAATGACGTACTAAAATATTGTAATGTCTGTAACAAACCCCAATAGATCTTATTCGATCATGAGGCATTATCTCTGTGATCCGTGTACACAATCATCTCCGACACATTGTTTTATGACATATGTATTAAAATATTGTAATGTCAACACCAAACTCTAAGAGATCTTATTCGATCGTGGGGTATTTTCTCTGTTGGATGTTGAGTTTTTTTTAGAAAAGTAAGCAACTGCCAGTTCAATCCTATCATCACCTTCCGGTAGCAGTTCAGCTCCAACACTATGTCATTAGCATCAATGGCAACTTTAAAAGATTTTGAAAAGTTTGTCGTAACTAAAACTGGTGCGTCATTGCGTTCTTTGGGGCCATTCTATTGTCCCAATCTATTGTCCCAAGAATGTCAGATCTACCTTCGCGAATTCAGTTTTGTATAAGTTTATTATCAGTTTTGCTTCTCATTGTCATTCAAAGACCTCTGCGAGCTGTACTGTGGGATCTTTCTAGAACTCACTAAAGATAACTGCGTCGTTCAAATAGACTGCAGTTTGTTAATCCGGCCACAACTCTGTTCATGAGTCTTCAGAATGTGCTAGGTGCATTCTTAGTTCCATACAGCATCATTTTCAATTGATATGGCCCATTTGGCGTTAAAAAAAGTTTAGTTTTCTTTCACCATTTCTGAAAAGGGATCTGGCAAAAACCAAACCGTAAGCAGCACTTTGTTATGTAACTGGCTTGTCGAAATTTCTCGACCTGTCTGGCTTTGAAATTATTAAGCCAATAGGGGTATGGCTTTATCAAAACAGTATTCCTTGCTTCTACATCATGTGCAAGACCATTAGTTCTCCCCATCTGATTCTTCCATATGTCCTCATGCTGCAGTAGTAAACATTTCAACGTTGTTCTTTGCTCCTGACAGAGAGCGTATGCTAACCTATCCCACTCCTCAATGACTTCTTCATGTTTCACCATATTTTAAGCACATCAAATTTGCAACATCTATATTTGATTCCTCAGTTTGCGGGATAATAACTAATACCTGTTTCTCCATTTCTTTATGTTTTTTCGTTTTCAGGAGGGGACCTACATAACCATGTGAAAGTTTCTTCAAATACAGGAATTGGCAATACAGGTGCTGGATTTATGACCGCTTTGGCGTATTTACCATTTGACATGTATGACATATATGGCAAAAGTTAACCACATTCTTGTGCATTCCAAGCCAATAATATAGTTTTGTACATGAGTCTTTTGTACCCCTAGGTGACCTCCTACAGGTATTTCATGTGCGACCTGTAACCCTCCAGTCTGTATGCTGCTGGTAACATAATCTGGTGCCCTTTGGCCCATTTTTCCTCTGCACTAACCTGCCGCTTTATTAATATTCATCTTACGATTCTATCTTTTAGATAATAACACTCAGAAATATTCTCTGCCTCCTTTTCGGAGTATTAATCCACATATATATCTTTTGTCATGTTCACTTAGTATTGCAATTCCCTTAGCTTTTCAAGACTACACACTTCTGTCAAACTAAAGGAAAGATATAGAGGCTTTGGAGAGGGTGCAAAGAAGATTTACCAGTATGCTGCCTGGATTAGTGAACTTGCCTTATGAAGAAGGGGTGAATAAGATCGGACTTTTCTCGATGGAGAGAAGGAGGAAGAGAGGAGACCTGATCGAGTTGTACAAAATAATGAGAGGAATTGATAGAGTCAATAGCCAGGGACTTTTCCCCAGGGTAGAATTGACTGGTACGAGAAGTCTTAGTTCGAAGATATTAGGAGGAAGGTATAAAGGAGACATCAGAGGTAGGTTCTTTACGCAGAGAGTTGTGAATGAATTGAATGCATTACCAGCTGATATGGTGGAAGCAAAGTCATTCGGGACACTTAAGCGACTGTTGCAAATGCACATGGATAGCAGTGAGTTTAGGGGTGCATAGGTTAAGTTACTATATTTTACATTAGGATTAAGTCTCGGCACAACATCGTGGGCCTGAGGGCCTTTTCAATGTTCTATGTTCTAAACCCTGTGCCAGTTCAGGTTTTTCCCACACCATTTTGTCAAAAAGGGTGTCCCGATAACTGACCCTCAAACCCTCATCGATATCTTTCCTTTTTCTTTGTCTATGTTTTATGACAGTGGCATCTTGTTACGACACAGTCTGGGAAAATACCAGGGTATTTTTCTTCTACCTACTCAGTTGCTGGGTCTTCCTTGAGCTTCTCTAAAACAGTGGGTGCCAGTCTTACCTTGGACCCTTCTAACTCATTCCTAGGAACTAAGTAGATTGCTGGAACTGACAAATTGTAAATCACTTCCACTGTTACTTCTCCAGTCTTGAGTTATCACGCCACGAGATCATACATGGGGAACACTAAATTTCTGTCCATATATACCAGAAATTACGGCACATTTGAGAAATATAGCAGAAATAGTGCAAATTTGTCATGTTTTAATATTACAAACTGGTTAGATTCTGTTGCTGACAAATTGTTATTTCTTGCTACAAATTGTTATTTCTTGCCCTTCTCACTCCGTTCTTTCTGTGTTAACTTTATCCACAGAGGAGAATTCTTTTTTTAGAGATCACGGAATAACTCCATACTCAGCCTCTGTCTTGGCTGTGTACTCCCGTGCAGCGCCTCAGATTTTCTTGGGGTTTCCTTTATTACTTTCTCTAATTCCTCTGGTTCACTTTCTTGTACAATATCGTTTTCCACAGTATCTTTCCTTAACGACCAGCACTGTAACTGTACGTGTCCCAGATGCCCACATTCCAAACACCTCTTCATTGTGTCCTTCTGAAACTACCAGCACTGTCATTTTCTGTGTCACAATCCACTAGAATGAAAACACCTGAGGCTTTCACCTCCTTATCACCCTCTCGAGTTTATTTTTATAACCAGTGGTAAATAATTATCTACTCTTTGTATCGTAGTGTAACATCGCCCATATTCCCAAATTCTACCCCTCACTGGACCAAATTCTGACCGGGAGTTTGTATTCTGCACCAACATGTATTCTTCTGCTTATTTTACTGATCTTTTCACTTCCTGACCTTTCTGTTCATTCCCTTGAATTCTTAACGTCTCTGGAACTGAGTTTTTAAATTCCACCAGCAGAATAATCTTTCTTAGAACCTCATAGGTCTTATATGTGTTTACAGCCGACACAAGTCTAACAAAATGACTTTGTTTAATTCTTTTGATCTCAACATATGGCAGACCTGCCTCCTTCTTTATGTTTCTCAACCGCTATGTATATGTTGCTGGTACCAATTCATAAGCACTTTAAATAGCTTGTTTGAACTCTTTAAAATCTCTTGACCTCTAATTTGACGGTTCGACAAATACCTCACGAGTTCTGCCCACCGATTTTGTCTGAAGAAGCATTACCCATGAATCCACCGACAATTTTCTAGGCTTTGCCATTTTTTCAAACCAAATAAAAAAGGCTTCAATTTCTTTCTCATCAAAATATTGCATAGTTTTGAAATATTTGTATACATAACTACTTTCTCTTTCCATCTCCTCCCGTTAATTTGACTTTTCTGACTAAGTCGCAACTTCTCCAGTTCAAATTCTCTGTGTTTGCTCAGTGAAATGCCTTCGAACTCCTTTCTCTCCGTTTCTTCTCTCTGTTTCGCTCTTCGTTTCTTCTCTCTGCCTTTCTCTGTCTCTTTTTTCTCTTTCTCTTTGCTCAGCTAAGAACGTTCTCCCTCCCTCTTTTACCTCTCTCTCTTTGTTTGTCTTCTAACTGCATGTTACTTCACTGTAATTTGAGTTTATTCTAACTCTACTGCTCGAGCCGGTTTCTCACACACTTAAATGTTTGAATAATTCCCTTTCAATTTCAGCTCCACCTTTTTTCTTGGTTAACCCCAAATCTAGCATCTTTGTTCACTCTAAGAACAGAGTTTTCTTCTTTCTCAAATGTCTTGGCAAATTACGGAATCATCTTCAAACCCCAAAACCTCTTTAGCGATTTGAAAGTGCTATTTCTCTCACTTCTAATTTGACCAACTACAACTAACCGAAAATTATCAAATTATCTCGACAACGTTGTATTTATAGATCTACGACACTAACCGCTGAGTGTCTTCACCTACTGAGCATTTATCATTCCTCAAATTTGTTCATGTCTGCTCAAATCTCAGATTGTATCTGTCGAAACCTGTTCCAATCACGGACCAGCGCCCCCAAATTGTTGTGCCACAGTGTAAAGCCCTCTGCTAATTTAAACTCGACACACAGAGAAGCTCACCACACGTCTGAGTCTGTTAAAGTTTCCGTGGCAAAGAACTATCCCAGAGGTCAGTATTCAAAGTAACAATTAACAATTTTATTCTTTAAGTGCAGCAGACACCATTAACATCACATCTATAAACAACTCATTTCTCTTCAATCCATCTTTCCCCTCCAACTTTAAAAGTGGTCTGACAATTACCCTCAAAAATTAATGGCACAACAATTTCAAAATCTGTTCTTGTCTCCGGATGTTGTGCTTTCTCTGCAGATTCCTATCGGCTGTCTTCGATGTTCTGCTGCACAAACTTCTTGTCGACAGGTACCTTTCCGAGAGTTATTTAGCTGACATTATGTTGATGCGTGCTTGGCTGGTGTTTCCTGTTCTCCAGCTAACTGTTCATAATGTCTGGTTATCGACTCCAAAGATTGCATCCGTTCATTGGTTCAATGTCATCCAAAACAGTACATTTCAAGTTTGATTTTATTTTAGTATCTGGGGCATAAGTTAAACTGATTAGCCATATTTGAATTTGGTTTTTGTTCCATGACAATAATTGACAATGGTTTAGTGGTCAACATTGGAGTTATAATTCCAAATATTTATGTAATTGACAAGTTCTGTCATTACCTGATTTGACCCTGGTCCATGACAGAGCTTCAGTAGAATCTGAATATGAGCCGAGATATTCGTCAGCTTCCTGGCTGATTTAGAAGCCAACTTGATTTTTAAAAAATTTCATTACCCGACAAATGCTTCCGTCTTCTTATTATCACTTAGTTAACTATTAGTTTGTCTATATTTGAGCACAATAAAATGCGAATGCAGACAAACATAGTGGACGTGATGAACTACATTAAAGTGAATTGACGATGAACAATTGACAGGCCTTCCCGATTAATTCTGATTGTGATGGATTTGTGTGTATTCGCAGTCAGATGCTTGAAGGAACCAAGAATTAGCTGATGAAATTGCTTTCTCAAGCGAATAAAAGTATTATTTAGAAAGGCAGAATGATAAATTACATATGATTGTGTGCGTGTGTGAGAGTGCCAGGGGTGGGGGTGGTGGTGGTTTTGGGTGGCTTGGGGGGATGAAGACAGAGAGGGAGAAAGAGAGAGATAAATGAGCCATTCTTGGTCATTACGTGAGATCTATTAAGAACGCTATCTTTCAATTCGTCTGAACGTTTATTCATAAAACTGTAATTTGAAAATAATGTTCAGGGAACACATTTTCCCATACCAAAGCAAAAATGCAAAATATGTTGGGAGGGAAACATGGAGAGAACAAACAAAACCCTTCCTCTCACTCTCAAGTTAATTAACTTACATTTAATATGAGCAGGTAATACCGATCTGTGAGTTGAATATGACAAATCCTGAGGTCCAGAGCAGTTGTACCAAGGACACGAACGAAACATGTACAGGGATTCTAACCCAAACCTTCAATTCCTTTCTGGATACAGGGGAGATGTCAGAGGACTGGAGGCCAGCTAATGCGTTTTCGTTTTCCAAGAAATGTGGTCAAGTTAGATCATGAATTGCAGACCACTGCGTTTGACATCAGTGATGGGAAACTATTGCCGAATATTTGAAAGAAGACAATTAATCTTCATTTGAGAGCTGGGGTGTGATCATGGATAATCAACGCGGTTTTGTCAGAGGGAGAAGTTTTCTCACAAATCTGTTGAGTTTTACGAGGTGGTGACAAGGGCTGCCAATGTGGTTAATAGATTTATGTCGGTGTATGGATTTGAGCAAAGCGTTAAACGCGACCCAAACATAGCAGATTGATAACTAAGGTATAAGCACTTGGCAGCCAGAGTAACGTTGCAACTTGGCTCAGTCATACAAAGTGAAAAGTGTTGACAGAAGGCTGTTTCCATTATTGAATGCTGGTGTCCAGTGGTGTACCATACACATTAGTGCTGATTCATTATTGTTTGTGAAATTCGTAAATGAATTGGAAGAGTGCACATGTTTGCTGGTGGTATGTTGTGAAAAATATGTAAGTTTCTGGATGAAATAAATATTGACTTGTTGATTGGCAATGAGCCAATCCAAATCCACCGTCTAAATCTGTCGCCCTATTCCTTAGCATCTGCATCTCTCTACTCCCCACCTACTCATGCATCTGTCCAGATGCAGCTGAAAAGAATCTATCATGTCTGCCTATACTACTTCTGCTGGCAACGCACTCACTCCACATAGCACCCTCTGTGGTAAAGTAATTTCTCCGTGTATACCCCTTAAACGTTTCTCCACTCACCTTGAACTCATGGCCTGTCGTTATTGAATCCCTCACCTTTGGGAAAAAAGCTTATCTCTATGTACTCTGTCGATACGTGTCATGACTTTGTAGACCTCATTCAGGTCCCCCCTTAATCTCCTTTATTATAATGGAAATAATCCTAACCTACTCAACCTCTCTTCATAGCTAGCAACTTCCATACCAGGCAACCTCCTCGTAACCCTTCTCTAAACCCTCTCCAAACCGTTCAAGTCCTTTTGTGAATGTGGCGACCAGAACTGTAGACATTATCCGACATGTTTTTCACAATTTTAGAATGGCCTAGAATCTCATATCCTCAATACTACGTCTGATGAAGGAAAGCATACCATATGCCTTCTTGACCACTCTTACCACCTATGCAGCAACCTTCAGGGTACAACATACCTGAACATTTAGAGCTTTCTACTCATCAATTTTTCCCAAGGCTCCTCGGTTTACAGTATGGTTCTGTCTCGAAATAAACTTTCGAAATGCATCACCTCATATTTGTCTGTATTGAACTCCATATACCACTTGTCTGCCAACTCTGCAGTCTCTCTGAATTCTCCTGCATCTTTGACACTCACCTATGCTTTCTGCTACTCCACAAATTTACGTGACACCTGCAAACTTACTCACCAGACCACAAAGCCCTCTTCCAGATCATTTATCTGGACCATAAACAACAGTGGCCACAGCACCGATCCCTGTGGAACACCACAGGTCGCTATTCTCCATTTCGAGAATCTCCCTTCAACTACTACTCTCTTTCAACTGTTGCTTAACCATTTCCATATCAACCTAATTAGAACTACTTGCACACCATTTGACTTCACGTGTTTCCATTAGTTTACCAAAAGGAAACTGATCGAACGTCCTTCTAAAGTCCATGCTTAAGACATGTATAGCGCTTCCTGCATCTATCAACTTGTTCACTTCCTCAAAGAACTCTGTTAAGTTTGTAAGGCACGATCTCACCCGTAAAGAAACATGTTTCCTATTACTGATAATCCTATTGTTTTCCAAATATAACGAGATTTTATCCATCAGCACTTTCTCCAGCAGCTTTCTCACCACTGACGTCAGGCTCACTGATCTGTAGTCACCTGGAATACCCCTATTAAACTTCTTGTACAAGGGAACAATATCAGCAACCCTCCAGTCCCCCAGTACTTGACCTGTGTTTAAGGATGCTCCAAATATATCAGACAGGGCGCCAGGTGTTTCGCTTCTCGCCTTCCTCAGAATTCTGGGATAGATTCCAACCGGTCATGGGGATTTCTCCACCTTAATATCATTTAGCTACCCAATGCATCTTCCTTCTTATGTCAACATGATCCAGAGTTAACAAACGTCTATCTCTAATCTCAACATTCATCATGTACCTCCCCTCCGCACGCCCAATCCCACCCTCCTCTAGCTTATCTCTCCACACTTCAGGCTCACTGCCTTTATTCCTGATGAAGGGATTTTGCCCGAAACGTCAATTTCGCTGCTCGTTGGATGCTGCCTGAACTGCTGTGCTCTTCCAGCACCACTAATCCAGGACAGAGAGTAGTACTTGAATGGAGATTCTCGAAATAAGAGAATAGCGACCTTTGGTGTTCCACAGGGATCGGTGCTGGGACCACTGTTGTTTATGGTCCAGATATATGATCTGGAAGAGGGCTTTGTGGTCTGATGAGTAAGTCTGCAGGTGTCACGAAACACCATTTTGACTGGGACAACACATATATCCTGGGACAGGCTTAGCAAAGACATGCCAGAGATATCCTAGAGGCCTGGCAGTCCAACCACAACGCCATAAGCAAACGCATAGATCCAGATGCAATCTATCAACCCCTCAGAAAACGAACAGGAAATGACATCACCACAAACCACAAGAACCTCATCCAGGAGAAAGATATAAATAGAAAGCAGGAGACAACAGCTTCCATTTACTTGGAGGTCGCCACTGATGATGTTACCTAGCCAGGTAATCAAACGCCTGGTGTTCAAACCTACAGTTCATCGAGTAAACATACACCCTAAACCTCAACCTGTGCTACCAACCTTCAATAACCTTGTAAAAAAGCTGTAGTTCCCCTTAGTCGATGAGCGAAAAAATAGAGGCTTAATTTTCATATGAATGGCAGGAGGTTTGGAGGAGCGAGACGCCTAGAAGTTGCGGACTGCTCTGAGTTGTCAGGGAGTCTAATTAAGTTGGAAATATCGAAAAACTTATAAAAGTTGTTGCTTGAGCACTAGAACTGTCCTAACCTTCAAGATGATGTACTAATGGCTGTGTAGACAGTCTCGTGTAGCTTTTGTGTAATTTTGTCGTTACAAACTCGATGGAGAGAAAGGCCTCTTCTATCCTCTGTGATGTCTTCATTTTAGGACGTCAAATTTAAGCTTTTGATTTGCTTTGTCTTTGCTTTGAGAAAATAGTGCCGACTGTAAGTTCCAGGTGTTGTTGCATTCACTATCAACTTCAGGTTCTGTATAAGAGTGCTCATTCAGAGAACAAATTAACTGAGTTGTAACAAGGAACGCAGTGGTATAACGGGGCGCACGAGAACAGGTGTCAATGAGCTCTGCAACATTCGGGTATTGAATGACTAAATAACCTCAGCAACATGAACGGCATAATTGAAAAGAATATCCAAAAAATATTTAGATGTTAACGGGACTGACCATGTCTGTGAAAGAATAGTAATGTCGTTGTTTGAGGACAAGTTGCAATTAACAATGGAGATTCAATATGATCACATTATTCCAGTCCTTGGGGTATTCAAATGAAGACTTAAATGTCAATGACATACATAATTAAAATAAATCTGTTGTCTTAATCTGTTTGCGCAAAATGATAAAAATAAATTGAAGTTGCAATCGCTGTTTCCCAGTGGAGACACCGCACAATACAAAATTACCTCGCCCAAACTGTGTCAGCTCCATTTCCATGTGATTGACAGACACAGAAACGGATAGTTTTTTTTAACAGACAACAAAATGTATGTTCCACTGGTAATGGTCCACAAAGTGTACGTGACTGCCGTTGTTGCTATTGGTGTTCCTGGTAAGAGTTGTAACAATTTAACTTGATTGAGCTTACGCAGTAAATTATTGTCATTTCTACCTACAAATTATATATTTGTTTTAAAATTGCAAGACAAATACCGATGCTGTAAGACAGTGTTCACATTTTCTGATTAAAATCAAATAATTTGCAGCATTATCTGTTTCACTGTATAGGATTCTTTTTCTCTAAAATGTGCTAACTCTGATCCATTTTGATGAGCACGTAATGAAGTTGATCTTAGCTCCGGCCTTGGCAGATCAAAACAATCTCTCTCTAACTCTGGTGCACGCTCTCTCGCGCTTGCTCTGTGGTCGTGCGAAGCGTGCTATGGTGCAGATGGGTTTTCTGAAGTCACATCTTTGTGACACCCGGTGTTTCCCTTTGTTTAATAAGAAGGCATTTTGTTCGTGGATCTAACACAGGCAGCTTGCTACAATTGGGAACCCAAATATAACGTGGGCAATGTTTGAGTTGAGCAAGTAGTTATGGAGTGATAAGTGAAGGGAGCACGATAGCTTTGACATTCCAGAGTGTTTTTTCTCAGATTCTGAATGTGTGAGGACATGATATTTCTGAAGACCGATTACTCAGTGGAGTGTTGATCACAGCGTTCCAACTATGATTAGTATTGTTAAATTATTCGATTCTCTAAAAAGAAGTGTGAGTTGTGTCATTTGTGGAAAAATGCAGAATATTGGGGTACAAAGTGTTATGGCAGCCGTTCTCCAACAAAAGATCACATTACTTTGTCCAACAGTATGTTTCTTACGTTGCATTTTGTTATGGTTATCCTTTGAAACAGTAACAAATGGCAACAGTAACAAAAGACCATTATTGCTAGTCTTTTGAAGATCCTGCCATTGGCATTTGTTTGAGATTATTATCTTGTCTTTGGCTATCAACGAAGATTGTATGTATATGTGTCTGATGCTCAGCTGTCGTTCAATTCTTCATGAAGGTTGCTGGACAACTCTGTGGAGTTATGTAGTTTCAGATGGCTCTGAATCTGGGAGGAGAACCTCCGTTTACAAGAAAACAGTCTGGGAGGAGTGTCTTTGTGTGGATGCTGTGGTCGTGTTGGAAACTCCAGCCTGTCAGAGTAACCTTCAAAGTCAATGAAATCATTAATTGCAGAAAGAAAACTTGGAGTCCATGAAACAATTATCTTCCTACAATTATTGATAGCCATATTCAGTCACGGACAGTGTTTTATCAGTAACTTAAAGTCTCTTTTTGTTTTCCATTCTCACCCTGGCAGTTGTTCTCATGGTGATTCTAATTCTAGCTCATGGACAATGTGGTCTGTCGACATGCAGCACTCTCTATCTCGTGGCTATGGCAGCGTCCGATCTCCTGTACATTCTTTTTGATGTCATACTTGGTATATTTCGAATTTATTACTATCCGCCATGTTTCCTGAACCTCACTGCTGCTTGTAGTGCTTTCAGTGCCCTGAGCCAATGGACTGTAGATTGTTCTGTCTGGTTCACTGTTGCTTGTTCTTTTGATCGATTTGTCGCCATTTGTTTTCATCAGCTGAAAACTAATTATTGCACAAAGAAAACTGCAATGAGAGTTCTAGCAATAATCTGCATTTTCTTTGCTTTAAAGAACATCCCCAACTATTTTCGATTTAAACCCTGGAGGATTATCAACAATGTGGGGTGGCACTGCGATATGAGGTCCAGTTATTATTCTGACCCTCGGTGGACAAGTTTTCAATATTTTGAAACTTTTTTAACACCAATGTTTCCATTCACTTTTATTCTTTTTATTAACATTCTGACTGCCAGACGTATCTTTGAGGCCATTAAAGAGCGTAAAGAACTGAGGAACATAGAGAATGACCAAGAGATAGAGAACAGAAGGCATTCTGTTACTTTACTCTTTACCATGTCTGCCAGCTTCTTACTTCTATGGTTGTTGTATATTTTGCGGTTCTTTAATGCTGGATATTCCTTGGATATGGATGCTTTTCTTGTCTTTCGACAAGTTGCATCTATGCTGCGGAAACTAAGTTGTTGCACAAATGCAGTTATTTATGTGGTGACGCAGAAAAAAATCAGAGACCAGTTAAAACATACAGTTTCATATATATTTATAAAACTAATACAATTGATGAATACATCCAAGTAAGTCAGAGACAACATTACATATACTGATAATGGAATGAGGATTCCAGATGAGGAATGGAACGAAAGGAGAAGGAGGAGTAGCAACATGATAAAACTCCTTTTCTCATGGAAAGGAATGACTCTACCTGAGAAGCAAAATTAAAAAGACTGGAGAAGCAAATGAGAGTAACGTGCTGATAGCAATGAGCAACAGCAGTACAAACCTAAACTACAAAAGCAAACGGCAAGAGGTATAAGGTTATGCACAAAAATTACGTTCTGCCCAAGCAATAAGTTCTCAGAGTGTGGAGCGGATACAAAGTAACTGACTTGCAGTAAAGGATCATCGTTCACTGCAAGCCAGTGTGAAGCGCAACTACAGGATGCTCTCTTATTTTGCTCACTAGATTCCTTGATGCACACATTTGACAAAGTTTTACATAAACATTCTTATAAAGAGTCCTCTAAACATTCTGTGTCGTCTGATTGCAAATTTATTTTCAACAATAGCTGACTTCTTCTCCTCTCTGTTCACTGATATCATTCCTTTCCTTAGTTTGTTCCTTTCCATGGACCAGCTGATGTGTTGGCGCGGGAATTCATGCCCAACCATGGGTACCTCTGGACTAGATTAGATTAGATTACGTACAGTGTGGAAATAGGCCCTTCGCCCCAACAAGTCCACACTGAGCTGCCGAAGCGCAACCCACCCAGACCCATTCCCCTCTTCACCTAACACTACAGGCAATTTAGCACAGCCAATTCACCAAACCTGCACATTTTCTTGGATTGTGGGAGGAAACCGGAGCAAACCCACTTAGACACGGGGAGAATGTGCAAACTCCACACAGAGAGTTGCCTGAAGCGGGAAATGAACCCTGATCTCTGGCGTTGTGAAACAGCAGTGCTAACCACTGTACCACCGTGCTGCCCATTCTTTCTCACTCCCCATTCGAAAGACGATCTATTTAAGGTGCTCCTTAAAACATACCTCTTCCTATAGATTATTGCTTCTTGACCTTATATCACGTTCAGTTCATCAATATTAACACTGTTTAGTTTGCCAGTATCAAAGTCTTTTTAAGTGTGTTTGGTGATTATGATGTGTTACCATGTAGAGAGGTGGTGCGGTCATGGTGACTATAGCTGCATTCCAAACCGGTGACCTGGGTTTGATTCCCTGCAAAACAATGAGCAATAGGAAAAATCACAACTGCAGAAAATTTATCAGTTTGAAAATACAAGTGCCTCTCATTCAGAGACAGTAAAATGCAAAGTAGGAGCAGACAAAGGCCGTCAGGACAACATGATTTGCCTGATGTTTTCAATTGCAAATACCTCCATCCAGTACTTTTAATAATACATAAACGACTCTTTATGTGTTCCGTCCCAGGCTGATGTAGCTCGGAGTAAATAGATGAGCTGAGACGTAGGCAAATGGGAGCTGAGGCCAGTGAGGATAATTGAGACCCAGTGCAGAAGCCAGTGATTGGAAACGAGTTCTAGCCCGGAAGCTAGTGAGGGGAATGGCGACCCAGTGCAGAGCCATGGAGATGAAGTGAGTCGAGAGCAGAAACCATTGAGGTGAATCGATACCCAGTGTGAAGACCACTAAGGGGGCTCGAACCCCAGTACAGAGGCTAATGAGGTGAATCAATAACCTGTATGATGGACAGTCAGAGGAATTGAATCACAGTGCAGAAGCCAGTGAGGGGAATAGATACTCAGTTTGGAAACAATTGAGAAGAATAGAGTCCCAGTGCAGAGACCAGTGAGAGGAATGGAGTAACAGTGTGGAGGCCAGTGAGGAGAATCAACATCCAGTGTGAAGGCCAGTGAGAGGGATCGAGTCCTTTTTAACAGACCATTAAGGTGAATGAATTCACTGTATGGACGCAGTCAAAAAAATGGGTTGCCAGTGCAGATTTCAGGGAGTCAAATCGACACCTAGTGTGAAGGCCTGTCAGAGGGATCCAGTGCCAATGAGGGGAATTGTTACCCAATGTGGAGGCTTGCGAGGGGAACCGACTCAGAGGGTGTTGGCCACTGAGGAAAATCGAGTCCCAGTATGGAGCCCAGTGAGAGGAATTGAGGCCCAGTGCACAGGCCAGGGAGGAGAAGCGAATCACAAAGTGTTGGCCAGTGAGACGCATCGAGTCACAGTGCAGAGGCCAGTGAGGGTAAGCCATACCCAATGCCGAGCCCAGTGAGGAGAATCGATTACCAGTGCAGAGGATAGCAAGGGGTATCAAGATACAGTGCAGAGGCTAGTTAGGGTAAGTGGTACCAGTGCAGAGGCAAGTGAGCGGATGCTGTCTCAGTGTGGACGCCACTGAGAGAAACTGTCCTAGTGTAGGGGCCAGTGAGGGTAAACACTGCCAGTTTGGACGTTAGTGAGGGGAAGCAGTCCCAGTGAGTATGCCAGTGAGGGAAAGCAGTCCCAGTTTGGAGGCCAGTGCGGCCAACCAGTACCAGTGCGACTAAACAGTCCCAGTGCAGAGGACAGTGATGGATATCGAAGCCTAGTGAGAAGGTCAGTGTTGGGTATCGAATGTACTGCATCGACCAGTGAGTAGAATCGAATCTCATTGCAGAGCTCAGTGTGTAGAATCGCGTTCCAGTGCAGAGACCAGTGAAGGGAATCGATTCACTGTACAGAGGCCAGTGAGGAGATGCGAAATTAATTGTAGAAGGCCCAGTGATGATTAACCGAGTCCCATTGCAGAGCCCAGTTCAAGTGCAAATCGAATCCCAGTGCAGAGGTCAGTGAAGAGAGATGAGTCTCAGTGCAGAGGCCAGTGAGGAGAATTGATTTCCAGTGTGGAGATCAGTGAAGCGAGTCGAGGCTCAGTGCGGAGGCCAGAGAGGAGAATAGAATCCAAGTTTATTGGCCAGCAAGGGTAATCGAGTCCCAGTCCAGAGACCATTGAGGTGAAAAACTCCCAGAGCATAGGCCACTGAGGGGTAACAGTCTCAGTGCAGAGGCCACGGAGGTGAAACACTCCCAGGGCCGAGGCAAGTGAGGGGAAGCAGTCCTGGAGAAAAAATTATCTTGGACCAGGTGAAAGCCGATACGGAGCGGAGTGGAGGCTTGGAGCGGAGCAGGTATGATTGTGCGAGGGGGGTCTGGTGCGGACAGTCAGACCACGTGTGGCCACCCCAGCTCTCAGCTACTGCAATGTCATGTTTATTTGTAATTTGTTTACATCACAGCAAGGACTACCCTTTTAACTATGTTTTATTTCTGAATGTAATTCAACGAATTTTTATTCCTCACTTTGCACCGAAGTGTTGCACTTGTATTTGTACTAAAATGGCGTCATAACAGGCACACGACACCAGGTTATAGTCCAGCAGGTTTGTTTAGAAGCACGAGCTTTCGAGAGCACGGCTCCTTCATCAAGTGATTGTGGAGTATGAGATCATACAGCATGGAACAAAGAACATCACAGCGCAGGATAGGCCTTTTGGCTCTCAATGTTTTGTGGAACAAATCTGAAGTGCATGTAACCTTCACTATTCTACTTTCCTCCATGTTTATCCAATGACCATTTAACAGCCATTAAATTTGTCGCATCTACTATTGTTGCAGGCATTGGAACTATGCCCCTATTACTTACGAAGTAAAAACCGGGCACATCTGTCCTGTGTCTATTACACTCAAAGCTATATCACCACGTGCTGGCCATTACAATCCAAGGAAGAAAGCTCTCATTGTCTGCTCTATCAAACCCTCTGAGTATCTTGTAGTTGTCGTTTAAGTGAGCTATCAAACATTGGCTCTCCAACGAAAACAGCCTCAAGTCTGTCCGTCTTTTCTCGTAAGACTTTTCCTCCATACCATGCAACGTCTTCATAAATCTCATCTGAACCCTTTCCAAAGCTTCCACATCCTTCCTATAATGTGATGATTAGAACTGTATGCAATACTTCAAGTGTGGCAACACCGGAGTTTTGTACAGCTAAAGCTTGACCTCATGACTCTGAAACTCAATCCGTCTCCCAGTTGTAACGAACACACCATGTTCCTCCTTAACAACACTATCAATTTGGGTTGCAAATTTCAGGGATTGATGTACACGGTGAGTGGGCAAGGTCGTGTACTTGCAACAGTAATGGATGAATGGACACTGTTCAATAATCACCAGGCAGGAGTGTTCCTTCCAGTCAGGAAACACTTCAGCAGTCCAGGACATTCAACCTTGAACCTTCGGGTGATCATCTCCAAGGCAGACTTCAGTACATGAAATAACACAGAGTAGCTGAGTAGAACCTGACAGCAATGTTCCGCACACATGGTAATGGCCTCAACTGAGACCTTGAGTTCATATTACACTACCATTGCACGATGAACTTTCTCTCTCTCTGACATGCACACACATATATGCACACATACTTCTACATATTCATGCACCAAAGCAGACTTTATCTCATAAACAGCTTTCTCCAATGCACACACAGATAATCCCGCACTCACACCCACGCACGCACCATCTCCCCCTCACACTCACGCACACACTTAACTAAGCTTGCACACACAATACACAGACGCATATTATCATGTTCACTCACACCCATACGTTCACACTCGCATTGCAATCACTCAGTTATTCCTGGACGCACATACGTATAAGGTAAAGAGGTTTTTTTTCCAGAACTGCATTTTATTTTGCTCAAAAACAGCATGAATCCTTGTAAAATGATGCAGAGAACTTGTCAGTCTGACTAATAATTGAGACACTAACAGTCTTCGCACATGTTGTTAGAAAAACTGAACTATCTTGAGAATGTAAGTTAACAAAAGTTCTGGAATTTGCATATCAAAACCAGAAACCAACATAAACAATTTGAAACGTTGAAACATTGAATCGATAAATGGTTTAATGTGTCAGATCTCGGTGACTGTGTGAGTATGATCTTATCCTCCAAAACCAGCTGATAAAGGAGCGGCGCTCCTTGAGCTAATGCTTCCAAATAAACCTGTTGGACCATAACCTGGTGTTGCATGATTTTTAACTTTTTAACTGGTATACCCCAGTTCAACACTGGATTTTCTAACTCATAGCCATAAAACGTTTCACTGTACTCCTGCAATTTTGGTCTCGAGTACATGTGACAATAAATGATATTCTAATTCTAGAAGGCAAAGCGAAGAGTTGTGTCTAATGAGGAATTCATAGGTAGGGATAGAAACAAAGTACAGAGGAGAACAGTGGGACACAAAACCGTGGATAGCAATTTGGCTGGGACGGTGTGTAGCTGTCAATGGGGACTATTTGTGTAATAGCAGACTATGCGACAACAAAGTCTGGTGACTGGGAATTGGGATAAGGATATGGTAGAGCTCAAATCCAAACGTTATTGAATCCGATATTGAGTCTGGAAGGCTGCAGGGTCGACAAATGGAAAATGAGGTGATATTCTTCCAGCCTATGCTGAAGAACTCTTGCCAACCTGAGACAGCGATGTTCACCTGGGAACACCGGAGAATGTTGCAGTGGTAGGCAGCTGGAAGCACAGGGTCTTTTTTTGCGAACACAATGTAGATGTTCAGCGAAGGAGTCACCCATTATATGCTTCGTTTCCCCACTGGCGAAGAGAACACATTGAGAGCAGCAAATGCAGTAGACTAGATTATGTGAAGTCCTGTGAATTTTAGCTTTAAGGTACTTTTGGGCTTTTGGATACTGAGGAGTAAGGAGGTAAATGGGCAGGTGGTAAAATTTCAGTGAGTGCTTTGAGGCTCTTGGGGAATGGGGTTTGGGAATAAAAGAAGAATGGATGAGGGTTTCGTGGAGGGAACGGTCCCTGCGGAAGGTTGACAAGGAAATGGAGCAGAATAATTGCCTGGCGTTGGCATCTCGTTGGAGATGGCAGCTATGATTCTCTGAATGTGGTTGCTGATGGGATGGTAGGTATGGACAACCTGGTACCTATCATTTTTACGGGAGGGAAGACAAAGGGTGAGGACTGAAGTACAGGAGATAGTTTGGACGAGGCTGAGGGCCCTGCGGAGTTTGGGAATCCACAGGTGAGGTAGAAGGTGGACATTTTGTATTCTCCCTTATGGAAGCTGGTGTCCTTTGAACAAAAGCGATGCAGAAGAACGATTTTGGAGAATAGAACAGAGTATTTGCAGGAAGCACGATCCTAGGATGTATAGTCCAGATAAATGGGAGACGTTGGATTTATAATGCGTAGTCGTGCCCAATCTAACCCAAGAAATAATAACAGAAATTTCAAGGAGGGGAACTGAGAAGTCAGGGTGCAGAATCAAAGTTTGAATCCTGGCTGTTGTCAGAAGAAACAAATATATGGAGGTTTTTATATTACCACAACAAAATGGATGCATGTTATGATTTAAATTTCTGAACCTGTACTGCTGCTTTGCTGACTTAGCTGAAATAGAAGATAAGGCAAACAATGGAGTTTTACAAAACAAATCATGAATATTAATGGACAACTCAAACTAATCTTGAACTGCTCGCATGACATGATGATCTTCATAAAATAAGAACTAATTCCCAGGAAATCTTGTTGAATTAACCTGCTTTCAATCGTGTCACCTTGTTACAGTTGTTTGTTCTTTTCTTGTAACTAAGGCTGCACTGTCTTTCAAAAGAAAACATATTAAAATACCTATTGTTTTATTGTAATTGCGCAATATCACCACGGAGCACAGAAGTTTTAACGTCTGTGATGCTGGACAAAATTGGTCAGGGTTTATTACTTTACTAAACTGATAAACTTTCTTTATACAGACCTCACTCTGTTGATTCTTTGACCGATCTCGAAGCCAAGGGGTCCCACGTGTTATCCATATCTGAATGTGGTGTGGTGACCCTTTGTTCCACACGGACGGACCGTGGCGGAGAGTGGCACCTTCGGACAGACTTGAGAGATGGAATTCGAAACAAAGTGAGACAGTGTCGTGAAACTCAGAGCTGAGAAACTCCGATTCACTTGGAATCGCATTGTTTAAATTGGTACTTAAATTGTTAAGTTAGATAAAAAAGTTTGTTTGAGATGGGTGATCACATAAATAAGATGGAAGATCCGTCTTCACCATTCGTAAAAATATGTGAGAAGTTTCCAGAAAACACCAAAGACTTTCGGGAAATTTCTGCCATAATAAATAAAGCATTGGTTGATGTGCAGTAGCCACTAAATAACCCTAAAATTTTCAATTGATCAAATCAGCCCAGGAAATGATTTGGCAAAAGAACATGTGCTCAACATCGAAAGAACTAATTAGGCTGTGGAGACAATGCTGTTATAAAACTCATAAAGATGCGGTTTTGCGCTTATTGCAGGATAATGCCACTAAATTGGGAATTGAACTAACTACTGATGGTGCCATGAAATCTATTGAGATTCTCAGAAATGAATGTGCTCGAGAAAATGGCCAACATAAAATAAAGGAGAATTCACTAGTGGCTGGTAAGCAAACTCCTGTTCCCCCATTCCCTCTCCAGTTCACTGACCATGTCAGCGAAAATTGAAACAGCATAGATCCTCTCTTTAACAGCTCGTGTAGCAATTCAAAACTTCTTAAAACACCTCTTCCGAGAACTCCGTAGACGAAGCGCAGACATTCGAAATGTTCTGCATGAGAAAACTACCGAACCCAAGGCTGGCACTCCTGGTCAAAACGCCACTATCCATATTTACTGCCATTGGAAACCACATGAAATTTTATCCATCCTCAGTAATGCACCAGACCGCCAGAAGATTCTTCAGCTGTTCAGCGATTTTTTGAAACACCACAATTAACACTTATGATGGCCATACCCAGGATCTTTGGGCTCTTCTTCAACAAGTTCTCACTGTCACTGAATATGCCCGTTTCACTGAAGGTATTGATCACAATAATTGTACTGCCCACCTCTAATGAGGTAGCCCAAAATCAGAAACAACAAGACGATATCCTTGCTGCTACATCTGCCTTACCAGCAAATCCTATTGACTTTACTCGTATCCTTGAACTTCACCCCAAAATAAGGAGACTGCTGAAGACTTCTTTAGAGACTGTTATGAGCCCTATTCCGACGATCGGGCTTGAAATTTAAATCCTATTAATTCTCAGTATAACTCTTTGCTATTAGACTCCCTGCCGTCATCTGTGGTCACAGCAGTCAAAACAATTGAGACTGGTTTGAAGCCAACCTTAATAAATTCCATCGTTCTTTAAGGCCTTGTGGAATCAGCAGAGTGCAGACAGACCACCAATCCGTATCAAGTCAGAATTTGTCGTCCAAGCGGACGCACCTCAACAACTACCCGTGCGTCATAGCATTGGCCCTGCACCCATTTAGTCTGCAGTCGTGGGTATGACAGAGGGACAGCCCTAGGGATCCGGACCCGGCCTGTTTTAGTTGTAAAAGTATATATCACTGGGCTCGTGACTGCCCGACTTGTGGCAGTCCCTTCCATTGGACATCTAATTTTCCAAGTGGAGCACAAAGTGGAACCAAGGACGTTTTCCTGAGAATTACCCTGAGAACTCCTATGACACTTGCGGTAAACCTTTTGATAACAGTCATCCTCCACAACAAGCAAGAGGCAGAGGATTTTTTTTCAGAAATTAATCCATTTTCCCCAGTCAGTGGTTCGTTACATGGCTGCACATTGGTACCTGTCATATCTGTTCGGCTTGAACTGTCTTGCTTTGCTGCTTTTCGTATTTTTTTCTATTCGTTTTAGTGTTTGTTCTTTGTTTATGAATTATGAAGGGTAGACGCTGTTGTGTTAAGAAATACGATGGCCAGCGGCACAATTTTGCACACTTGGTTAAGCAACGATGTGCCACAGCCTGGATTTTTGAGGCTCAACTCCCAAGATTAAAAAAACCTGCGATATGGTGTGTGTGAGACAGCGAATGAATGGGGAGGGGAGGGGGGTGGGGAATGAGTTAGAGAGCGAGACAGCTTTTGGAAAGTTTAACCTTTTGTGATGCAGCTTGAATGCATATTTGTTTGTTGTGATTGAATGCTTGTGCTTTTTTGCCTGGAGCTCGAGAGCCAGGACTGTTTTGAATCTGATTTCCTTTTTGAAAATTTAACATGATCTACTTTAAGATTAAGGATCAATCAGTGATCGTGAAATGAAATATTAACATCCGTTCGTTTTACAGTTCATGACTGTCCTACTGTTAGTTTCTAACTAATTTATTTTACACTTTCATAAAAGCCAACCTTATTCAATTTCAAATCAGTTTGATACGAAGGAAGGCAACATTATAACCTTTTTTAATGCTTCAGACTCGTTTTTTCCACTTAATTTTAAGACTGCTGTGTTTCGTTGGTGATTATGTTCTGCCAGCCATAGCCTTATTGAGGGAGTCCAATCCCTCAATAACAATTGAAGTTTCAAGTTCAACATTAGGTTGTGATTAATCATGTAACAAAATTAATATCTTATGGTTGAAATCGTGTCTTTGGATTCGGCTATTATTCATGCATTGCAAGGTTTTTTTCTCATCTGAGTAAACGACACCTTTTCAGGCAGTTGTAGTCATTTAACGACATTGGAAATGCGCAATGACTGATCAGGACCACTTACTGAACCAAATTTTAAATTTAAATTAAGGGACTAGAACCGGGCAATTATATTGTATTTCAGAGTTGGAAACTGTACACATTTTGCATTTTAAATATTTAATACTGAATAAATGAATTTCCAATTTATATTGATAATTTTTAAAATTTCTTTGTCACTTGACTTCCCGATATTGATTCTTTCTTTTATTATTTTTAATTGTCAATTGTAATAGCCCAAATCACAAAATCAATATTAATTGTCAGGATCACTTACTTTTACTCCTTTATACATTGTCACTGACCTGTCTCATTGCCTAATTTGAAGCATGGCTGCATTAAGTTTTGCGAACTAAAGAACAGAAAGCTACACGACTGGCCAGTTGAAGAAATTCTGCATGAGATTGGGGGATAGACATAACTATAGCGGATGGAACTCCCAAAACCTGAGAGGGGACTGTGAATGGGTATATGAATAATTAAAGAGACATGTGAAAATGTGTCAGGACACTAAGTTTGTGTGAAATAGAAAGAGTTTAAGCAACAACACTGTAAAATAACTAAAATTCTACTAGGTATCCCGAGCCTATGTCTGGCATACCGACACTTTTAGACGATGTGGATTTTGTTCCTAGATACCCACTGAGCCCCCAAAATCTCCTGATTGTCCAAATCCTTAATTTAAACTACCCACTTGTTACAAACCTTTCCTTCTTTTGAATTTGAAGCATGCAAACATCATAGCTAATATCATGGGGATGAGTGGCCTGCGAATTCTTATTTTTGGTCCCATCTGGAAATTAGTGTTATGTCAATGAACATGCCGCTGACTACAAGAGCCTACCGGCCCAATTTGCTAAATATGTCCAAGAGTGATACAAATGTAAATGCATTGAGATTCTGGGAGTAACCTGAATATGAATGACAATACTGAAAGATGTGCCTATCTGTCTGACGGAAATGACATACAACGGAACAAAAATCATGACGCTCAATTACCTTTGTTTAACCGATGCTTTTGCACTACTTGCTGTCTGGAGTCACTTGCATGATCCAGATGAACAGTGCTAACGAGTCCTGGAATTCGCAGTTGCAACTGAGGTGAACGGTGGTTTGTTATTGGCTTGAACCGACTGAACCACGATGCAAGTTACCAGTGCCCTCGCGATCACAAATACCTATGCCAGCCCTGATAGAGCTGAATGAAACCAGAGTATCCACTGGGGGCGGAATATTGCTCGTGTGCCCACTCGACAACCACTGCTGGATAACCTTTTCCAGAGGGGATCCTAAAAATGGGGATAGGCAGGGCCTAGCATTTTACCGTTGAGCCTGGCGACAAGACAGCAAAACCCCCAGGTATAAATGCCTGTTCCTTGCTTTAACTGTTCAAATATGTCCACTGTGGAGTGATGTGTCTTTAATGTTACCTTGGAGAATCGACATGCTTTCTTCCTGGCAAAGGAAAATCTACAAATCTACACTGATTATTCATTGTGCTTTTAGTATGACGAACGATTTTGGAGCCTTGCGGGAACATTGAAGATTTTTAACCCCCAAGAGGGTAGCGTTACAGTAATGCTGTTTTGTCCAATCAATCTGGCAATTATCAGGATGCACCGTTCATGCCGAGGAAACTGATACTGCTTCTTAAGTAGTAGGCCAGTAGATGCAGCAGCCAAGCAGGCAGCCTTACAACCCAAACTTCTGGTCCCATTGGATTCCCAGCAAAACCGGGTTAGATCCAGTATAAGGACAGGTGTATCAGATCGAGGTCAGGTACACAAATCATCGGCGATGTCCCTGCTGAATAGCACGATCTGTGGCCTCTAATAGGTATTCCCTCGATACTCAATCCAGAATGTGAATGACACATAGTGGACAGTTTTGTGCTCCATCTTTGCTGCTGTCTGTTTTAATAGATTATGTTTATTTTGTATACACTTGTGCAAGGGTGGAGATGATAACGGTCGAACCTGCGTTGCTGTGCGGATGTGCCATTGCCAACACTGGTGCACAAGAAGGTGAAGTTGACCTGTGCGATCCCGAGCAAACAGAGACTGTGTACCAATATTCCAGGAAGATGTCGTTGTGTGCCGAGAGACAGAATGCTAACAAGAATGAATAGTGCAGTGGTCAACTGCATTGAAAAGATTGAACAGTTTATTTACAGAACAAGCTAAATGGTCTTTACCCGGAGAAGATGTTTTGTACCAATTTGATTCCAGTTGTACTGTGCGTAACAATTGTTAGCCTTGCCCCCATCCAAACACGTCATGTCTCAAAAGAGAAGAGAGGGAAATGCTATCTTTTGCGAACAGCTTGCGTTTTTTTTTATAGTCACAGTGGAACATTTGGTCGGAATGAAGTGGTCTGTTACACCCTTACTTTAAAAACATTAAACTCACTCTTTGGGATATGCAACTCTTCGGGTTTTTTTTTTGTAGGAGGATGTTCCGATTAATTATCAAAATCGTAATTAACTCTTGTCTGGTCTCAGCTTCTTCGGTAATAAGACAACTGCTACCTTATCAGAAATTAAGGACATGCTGTCAGAATTGCGCCTATTTACCCAACAAAACTCAAATGCCCCCCATTACATGCTTGCAAAGGAAGATGGAGTTTGAGAAGTAGTCAAAGTTAAATGTATCTTTGGCGTCACTGACCTCATCGAAAACATTACTAGGCATATAGATAACATTTGACCTTTGTCGGTCGAATGAATGAAAATGCAGTATGGGGATACTGTAGTTTTGGCTCACGGTACAGCCGGATAATCAATATGGCTGTGTGCGCTGCTACTACTTCAGTTGTTAATTTTGTTGGTATTGCTATTGTTAAGCATATTATTACTAAGACATTAGCTTCGAATGACAGCATTGATTCGAGCCAGAAAATGCTACTTCTCTACTTAGATGAAGAGGAGGAAACACCATCGACTGCCCTGTTCCCTCTTCGGAGAAAGAGGAGGTTATAGCAGTCTTTGGCTGCCATAGAGTTGGATTAGTTTGTTCCATGCCTTCACATTTATTGTACAGTCACAGAATGCCCAAAAGGGGGAGATGAGAATTCAAATTTTGAATCCTGCTGTTGTCAGAAGCAACAAATATATGTAGGCTTTTATTAACACAACAAAATGGCCTCTCAATTTAAAATAATACCACAAAATGGCTACATGTTATGATTTGACTTTGTGAACCTGTACTGTTGCTTTGCTGAATTAGTTAAAAATGAAGATAAGGCACACAATGGAGTTTTCATTAAATAAATCGTAAACATTAATTGACCACTCGAACTTGATGATCTCCGTAAAACAAGAACCATTTGCCAGGAAATATTGTTGGATTAACCTGCCGTCAATCATGTCACGTTATTGGACTTTACTTGTAACTATGTCTGTATTGTCTTTCAAAACGAAACATATCCAAAACGCTTTTTGTTTAATTGTGCTTGTGAAATTTCACCATGGACCACAGAAGCTTTAACCTCGATGTTGCTGGACAGAGTTAGGTCAGGCTGCCTTGCTTTATTAAACTGATAACGTTGCTTTTTACAGACCGCCATTCCGTTGATTCTTTGACAGATCTCGAGGCTGGGATCTATATCTTCAAAGGCGCCATTGTGTGGGTGTGTGTGTATATATATATATATATATATATATATATATATATGAGCGTGTCTATGCATCTGCCTGTGTGTCTGTCCCTGTGTGAATGTGGGTGTCGTAACAAGGTGTAGGGCAAGAGAAGGCTTGGGAATAATGTTTTCAGATGACATAGATATGGATTGGGTTGTTGACAGAGAGTACAAAATTATTCTGTTAAAAGTAGAAATAGACAGCTTGAGCATATGGGCAGATCGTTGATGGATGAAATTTCACACTGATCAGCGAGATGTAATGTTCTCTGGCAGAAGTTACATGGCAAGGTAGTACTCAGTGAATGGTAGGACATGAGGAGGCTCAGAGGAAAAGAAAGCACTTGACGCGCTTATGAACATATCTCTGAAGACAGCGGGACTGGTTCTTTGCGCAGTTAAGAATGCATAAAAGACACGCGCATTCTCATTTCAGATCCGGGGAGAGGGTTGTTCCTGTTGGAAATCTACAGAGTTTTGGATAGGATGCAGTTGGAATAATGCATTCAGTTCTGGTTGGTCCACCATGGGAAGGATGTGATTGCATTGGATGAAGTGCAACAGAGATTGATCAGAATGTTGCTTGATCCGGAGCCATTTCGTTGCGAAGAGAGAGGCTGGATGTGCTCAGGCTGCTTTCATTGGAGCAGAGATTAGGATATATCAGACAACGAGGGGCATATACAGGCTAAATAGAAGGTTTATAAGGTTTATTTTCTCCTGAGTTGGAGGACATATAATAGATTGGAACTAAATTAATCTGAAAGGCGAGCGCTTCAGAAGGAACATGCCACCCAGAGGATGCTAATGGCCTGCACTACACTGCCGGGGATGGTAATTGAGGTAGACCTCTTCCAAACCTTAACAAACTATTTGGATGAGCACTGAAAGGTCAAAGAATTCAAGAATATCGACTGTGTGTAGGGGAGTTAGACTCTTAGAGTCATAGAGGTAAACAGAACAGAAACACCACCTTCCTCCAACTTATCAATGCCGATGAGATATCCGAAATTAATCCATTTCAAATTGCCAGCATTTGGTACAATCCCTCTAAATCTTTCCTATTCATAAACACATTCAAGTGTCTTTTAAACTTGTAATTGTACACGCCTGCACCACTTTCTCTGGCAGTTCATTCCATAGACTGTTTGAAACGGTTGCCCCTCAGTTCCCTTTGAAATCTTTCCCTTCTCACTCTAAATCAATGTCCTCCAATTCTGTATTTCCCCCATTCTTGTAAAAGATCTTGTCCATTTGTCCTATCCATGTCCATCCTGATTTATAAACCTATGTAATGACACCCCTCAACATCCGATGCTCCAGGGAACACAGCCGCAGCCTATTCAGACACTCCCTACAGCTCAAAACGTCTAGGCTTGGCAACTTCCTTGTAAATATTTTCTAAAAACCTTTAAAATTACACAACATACTTCCGGTAGCAAGGAGACCAGACATGCACACAATATTCCAAAAGTGTCTCAAACAATGTCCTGTACAGGCGCTACATGAACTTCCAACTCCTAAACTCTATGCATTGACCAATAAATGAATTATACGAACGCCTTCTCCTCTAACCTATCTACCTGTGACTTTACTTGCAAGGAATTTTGAATCTGCACTATCGCGTTTCATTTCTAAGCAACGCTAACAAGGTTCTGCAAAGTAGAACTGTAAACAACGTTAAATTACGTGGAATCCAAGGCAAACTTTCCATTTTAAGCCGAACTGGCTCAAAGGTAGTAAAATGGGGATGTTGGTGAAGGCTCGTTTTCAGACTGGTGTCTTGTGACCAGTGGTGTGCCAGAAGGATTGGTGCTGTGGCCACTGTTATTCGAAATTTATATAAATGATTTGGATGTGAATATTGGAAGCACTATTAGTAAATTTGCAGGTGAAACAAAAATTGGAGGTGTAGTGGACACGAAAAAGATTAGGAAAAATTGACGCTTGCAGATACAGGAGATCACAGTCGATACTGTGTTGCTGGAAAAGCACAGCAGGGAAGGCAACATCCGAGGAGCAGGAGAATCCACGTTCCGGGCCGGATCCCTTCAACCTGGTCGAACTCCGTACTGCTGTCCTTTACGATCATGTTCATCGCTCTGCCGTCATTAATCCTCTTCGTTACTTCTACAAAAAACTACACCAAGGTAGTGAGGCACGCATTCCCACTCACAAAGCCATGATAAGTATCCCTAATGAGCCATTGCCTTTTCAAATACATGTAAATCCTGTTTCACAGTATTATTTCCAACAACTTGCTCGCAATTGATGTCAAGCTCTACAGTTCTTGGCTTGTCCTTACCAGCTTTCTTCAATATTGGCACCACGTCAGCCAACCTCCAGCCTTCCGACACCTCACCTGTGATTTAGGTGATGTAAATATCTCAGCAAGGCACCCAGCAATCACTAGTTCTGACTTCTAGTGTACATCTGATTGGGTCCTGGGGTTTTACCAACCTTTCTGCGTTTTAACATATCCAGCACCTCCACATCTGTTAGATGGATTTGTTTTTTTTAAGACTTGACCATATATTTCTATCTTCTTATCTATTTTAAACACTGATAGAAAATATAAGTTTACTATCTCCCATATCTGCACACATGGGCTGCTGTGCTGATCTTTGAGTGTTCGTATTCTCTCTCAGTTACTATTTCTGTTCTGAAGGTGTTTATAAATTCATTTTGGATTCCTCTGAACCCTCCTGGCCAACGCTCTTGCATTTCCCCTTTTAGTCCTGCTGATTTTCCTCTTAAGCAGACTCCTTCTGCCTTTAGACTCGGCAAGGGATGCACTCGATCTCTGCTGTCTATACCTGACATACTTTTCCTTCTTTTTCTTGACCAAAACCTTAATTTCTCCAGTCGTCCAGCATTAACTACACAGACCAGCCTTGGCATTCACCCAAACAGGAAAATTCTGTGTGTGGTCTCACGTCATCTCAGTGTTGAATTGAAGGCTGCATAATTTCACGGCCCGTGTAGCTTGAGCGTAACTTTAGAGATACCATTTTGAAGCAACGAAAGGCCACCTCTGTCCTGTATGATGCCATCATTCTATGATTTTGGGCGAAAAATGTGAAGTTCTGGAGTACTCTTTCACAGATGGAATTTCCCAAATCAGTTGCATGACTGAAATAACAAGGACAGCTGTGGGATAATACCGTCCAATCGAACAGGTTTTAATAAGCTCTAAAATTTTAGTTATTGAAAGACTGAACAGCCTCAGTGAAATGAAGCTCATGCTATTTAGAATGTCAAGAAGTATTTAGATATTGAAGGGACTGGTAGCGAGTGAAATAATAAGTCATTTTGTTTGAAGCCAAACTGGAACTAACATTGAGACCTAATAGGATCAGATTAATTTAGTATTTCGTGTAGGGTGTAGGTTTGCTTGCTGAGCTGTAGGTTTGATATCCAGATGTACTCAAGAACAAACTACCACAAGCAGACAAAACACAGCCAGAAATCCTAACCACCTTACCATATATCAAAGAAGTTTCAGACATGACAGCCAGACTACAAAGATCCCTCGGAATTCAAGTAGCACACAAACCGTACAACACTCTCAAACAAAAACTAACAAACTTAAAAGACTCAGTTCAACCCATGGACAAAACCAACGTCACCTATAAAATTCCACGCAAGGACTGCCAGAAACACTAGGTAGGACAAACAGGAAGAAAGTTAGCCACTAGGATACATGAACACCAGCTAGCCTCAAAAAGACACGACCCTCTCTCCCTCATAGCCCTACACACGGATGAAAAAAAACACCATTTTGCCTGGGTCAACACATCTATCCTGGGATAGGCTAAGCAAAGACATGCCAGAGAATTCCTAGAGGCCTGCCACTCCATCCACAACGCCATAAATAAGCACATAGATCTAGATGCCATCTATCCACCCCTCAGAAAACGAACAGGAAATGACATCCCCACAAACGCCTGGATCCCCATCCAAGAGAATGATATAACCAGAAAGCTGGAGACTTGGAGGTCGCCACTGATTATGTTACCTAGCGAGGTAATGACCAATCTGGATATCGAACCTACAGCTCAGACAGCAAACCTACAGCCTAAACCTCAACCTGAGCTACAAACCTTCACAACCTTGCGAGTATTTAGTGTATATAAACAGTGCCATTTATCTCAATGATCTCACATCATTAAAATGAACCAATGTCGTAAAATCTGTGTTCAAAATGGTATAAAAAACTGAAGATGGATCACTGTTTCTCAGTGATTAAAATGAAGTCTCTGGAATTGTGCAGCTCTAACTCCGTGAGAATTCTCCAATTCCTACAGATTGACAAATGCATGAATGGAAACATTGTGTCACAAACCGCAAAATGCAGCTTCTCAGGGAAAGGGTCGATAACGTCTACGAGACTATTCTTGTCGTTGGTGTTAATGGTAAGTCTTGTAACAATTTAACATACATGCACTTCTGCGTTGAACCATCTCTATTACTGACGGCAAGTGATATTTATCACGTTTCCATTCAGCTAGGTAAATCCTGATGTTCTGAGCTGGAAATTTTTTGCTGGAAAAGCGCAGCAGGTCAGGCAGCACAAAGGAACAGGAGAATCTCAGCGGAGCAGGTAACTTTCTCAGCGGAGCAGGTAACGGCTGTCTCGTGGTGTTTTTTGTAAGGCACGGTATAGTCCAGTTATTGTTTTTTTTAATGGCTAAAATTTAAAGTTTTTTTTTAAGCGCCTAGCAGACCCAGAAGCTGGTGCCGCGCTAGCTTACCTGGGAAGGTTTTGTACTTATAAAAGAATGCAGGTCCAAGCCTTCGGCCTCACTCTCTCAGCGGAGCAGGTAACGGCTGTCTGCTGGTGTTTTTTGTAAGTCATGGTATAGTCCAGTTATTGTTTTTTTAATGGCTAAAATTTAAAGTTTTTTTTAAGCGCCTAGCGGACCCGGAAGCTGGTGTCGCGCTGGCTTACCTGGGAAGGTATTTTTCTTATAAAAGCGAGCAGGCGAGGAACCCGAAGCACTACAGGGGTAGAGCCTCCCACCCGCCCTCCTCCTCTAACCTAATAATAAGACCCATTGTGACAAGCAGGTAAGTGCTGCAATTTGCTTGTTTGTTTCTTTAGATCTAGTTTTTAAAGTTTCTCTTTTAGAGGGATGGCAGCAAAGGCAGTGCAATGTTCCTCTTGTAACATGTATGAGGTGAGGGAAGGAAGCCATTAGCGTCCCTCCTGATTGCACTTGCAAGAAGTGCACCCATCTCCAGCTCCTCCAAGACCGTGTTAGGGAACTGGAGCAGGAGTTGGATGAACTGCGGATCATTCGGGAGGCAGAGGTGGTCATAGATCAGAGCTTTAGGGAAGTAATTACTCCGAAAGTTATAGAGAGATGGGTGACAGTGAGGGGGACTGGGAGGAAGCAGCCAGTGCAGGGACCCCCTGCGGTCATTCCCCTCAAGAACAAGTATACCGTTTTGGATACTTGTGGGTGTGATGACTTACCAGGGGTAAGCAACGAGGTTCAGGCCTCTGGCACGGAGCCTGTCCCCGTTGCTCAGAAGGGAAGGGCAGAGAAAGGTAGAGCGATAGTAATTGGGGACTCAATAGTGAGGGACACAGATAGGCGGTTTTGCGGGGGCGACAGAGCCTCACGATTGGTATGTTGCCTCCCAGGTGCAAGGGTACGTGATGTCTCTGATCGTGTTTTATGGTCCTCAAGGGGGAGGGGGAGCAGCCCCAGATCGTGGTCCACATTGGCACCAACGACATAAGTAGGAAGAGGTGTGAGGATGTTCGACAGGCTTTCAGGGAGCTAGGTTGGAAGCTCAGAGCTAGAACGAAAAGAGTCGTTGTCTCTGGTTTGTTACCCGTTCCACGGGATAGAGAGTCGAGGAATAGGGAGAGAAGAGTTAAATGCGTGGCTACAGGGATGGTGCAGGAGGGAGGGATTCCGATTTCTGGACAACTGGGGTTCTTTCTGGGGAAGGTGGGACCTCTTTCAACAGGATGGTCTACACCTGAACCTGAGGGGCACCAGTATCCTTGGGGGGAGGTTTGCTAGTGCTCGTTGGGAGGGTTTAAGCTAACTCTGCAGGGGCATGGGAACCTGGACTGTAGCTTTAGGGTACAGGACCTTGAGTGTCGGGAGGTTAGGAACATGGCATCGATCTCGAAGGAGGGTGCCTGTAAACAGGAAGGTGGCTTGAAGTGTGTATACTTCAATGCCAGAAGTATAAGAAATAAGGTATGTGAGCTTGCAGCATGGGTTGGTACCTGGGACTTCGATGTTGTGGCCATTACAGAGACGTGGGTAGAGCAGGGACAGGAATGGCTGTTGCAGGTTCCAGGGTTTTAATGTTTTAGTAGGGTCATAGATGGGGGTAAAAGAGGGGGAGGTGTGGCATTGCTTGTCAAGGATAGTATTACAGCAGTAGAAAGGGTGATGGAGGAAGACTTGCCTTCTGAGGTAGTGTGGGCAGAGGTTAGAAATAGGAAAGGTGAGGTCACCCTGTTAGGAGTTTTCTGCAGGCCTCCTAATAGTCCGAGAGAAGTAGACGAAAGTATTGCGAGGATGATTCAGGAGAAGAGTGAAAGTAGCAGGGTGGTTGTTATGGGGGACTTTAACTTCCCAGATATTGACTGGGAAAGCTATAGCTCGAGTTCGTTAGATGGGTCGGTGTTTGTCCAATGTGTGCAGGAGGGTTTCCTGACACAATATGTAGACAGGCCAACAAGAGGTAAGGCCATACTGGATTTGGTTCTCGGTAATGAACCAGGCCAGGTGTTAGACTTGGAGGTAGGTGAGCACTTCGGGGGCAGTGACTACAACTCGGTGACTTTTACTCTAGTGATGGAGAGGGATAAGTGTGCACTGCAGGGCAACAGTTATAGCCGGAGGCAGGGAAATTATGATGGGGTGAGGCATGACTTAGGATGCTTGGATTGGAAAAATAGGCTTCAAGGGAAGAACACAAATGATATGTGGAGATTGTTCAAGGAACAGCTATTGGGTGTCCTTGATAAGTATGTACCAGTCAGGCAGGGAGTAAAGGGTCTTGTGGGGGAGCTGTGGTTTAATAAGGAATTGGAATCCCTTGTGAAAGGGAAGAGGGCGGCCTATGTAAAGATGAGGCGTGAGGGTTCAGTTGGGGCGATTGAGAGTTATAAGGTAGCCAGGAAGGATCTAAAGAGAGAGCTCAGAGCAGCAAGAAGGGGTCATGAAAAGTCCATAGTTGGTAGGATTAAGGAAAACCCAAAGGCTTTCTATAGGTATGTCAGGAATAAAAGGATGACTAGGGTAGGTATCGGTCCAGTCAAGGATAGTAGTGGGAAGTTGTGTGTGGAGGTGGAGGAGATCGGTGAGACACTAAATCAATACTTTTCGTCAGTATTCACTCAGGAACAGCACACTGTTGCTGATGTGAATATTGAGTCACAAGTGAATAGAATGGATGGCCTTGAGGTCCGTAGGGAAGAGGTCTGGGGAATACTGGAAAGGATGAAAATAGATAAGTCGCCTGGGCCTGATGGCATTTATCCTAGGATCCTCTGGGAAGCTAGGGAGGAGATAGCGGAGCCATTGGCCTTGATTTTTCTGTCGTCGCTGTCTACGGGAATAATGCCAGAAGACTGGAGGATAGCGAATGTTGTCCCCTTGTTCAAGAAGGGGAGCAGGCATAGCCTGAGTAACTATAGGCTGGTGAGTCTCACTTCTGTTGTGGGCAATGTCTTAGAGAGAATTGTAAGGGATAGGATTCATGAACATCTGGATAGGAATAATGTGATCAAGGATAGTCAGCATGGTTTTGTGAAGGGCAGGTCGTGCCTCACAAACCTTATTGAATTCATTGAGAAGGTGACCATGAAAGTGGACGAGGGTAAAGCAGTAGATGTGGTGTATATGGATTTTAGCAAGGCGTTCGATAAGGTACCCCATGGCAGGCTAATGCAAAAACGACGGATGTATGGCATTGAGGGTGCATTAGAGGTTTGGATTAGGAATTGGCTGGCTGGAAGGAGACGGAGGGTAGTAGTTGATGGTATAGGTTCATCTTGTAGCGCAGTTACTAGCGGTGTTCCACAAGGATCTGTTTTGGGACCATTGCTGTTTGTCATTTTTATAAATGACCTGGAGGAGGGGCTTGAAGGCTGGGTGAGCAAGTTTGCGGATGACACGAAAGTCGGTGGAGTTGTGGACAGCGAAGAAGGATGTGGCAGGTTACAGCGCGATATAGATAAGTTGCCGAGCTGGGCAGTAAGGTGGCAAATGGAATTCAATGTAGCTAAGTGTGAAGTCATTTACTTTGGTAGGAGTAACAAGAAGATGGATTACTGGGATAATGGTAGACTACTTGGTAGTGTGGATGAGCAGAGGGATCTTGGTGTCCATGTACACAGTTCTTTGAAAGTTACCACCCAGGAAAATAGTGCTGTGAAGAAGGCATATGGTGTACTGGGCTTTATTGGTAGAGGAATTGAGTTCTGGAGTCCTGAGGTCATGTTGCAGTTGTATAAGACTCTGGTGCGGCCTCATCTGGAGTATTGTGTGCAGTTTTGGTCGCCATACTATAGGAAGGATGTAGAGGCATTGGAACGAGTGCAGAGGAGGTTTACCAGGATGTTGCCTGGCATGGTAGGAAAATCGTATGAGGAAAGGCTGAGGCACTTGGGACTTTTCTCATTGGAGAAAAGAAGGTTTAGGGGAGATTTGATAGAGGTGTACAAGATGATTAGGGGTTTAGATAGGGTTGACAGTGAGAACCTTTTTCCGCGTATGGAGTCAGCTGTTACTAGGGGACACAGCTTTAAATTAAGGGGTGGTAGATATAGGACAGATGTTAGGGATAGATTTTTTACTCAGCGGGTTGTGAGTTCATGGAATGCCCTGCCAGTAGCAGTGGTGGACTCTCCCTCTTTATGGTAAAAACAATGACTGCAGATGCTTAAAACCAAATACTGGATTAGTGGTGCTGGAAGAGCACAGCAGTTCAGGCAGCATCCAACGAGCAGCGAAATCGACGTTTCGGGCAAAAGCCCTTCATCAGGAATAAAGGCAGTGAGCCGGAAGCATGGAGAGATAATCTAGAGGAGGGTGGGGGAGGGGAGAGAGTAGCATAGAGTACAATGGGTGAGTAGGGGAGGAGATGAAGGTGATAGGTCAAGGAGGAGAGGGTGGAGTGGATAGGTGGAAAAGAAGATAGGCAGGTCGGACAAGTCAAGGAGACAGTAACTGAGCTGGAAGTTTAAAACTAGGATGAGGTGGGGGAAGGGGAAATGAGGAAGCTGTTGAAGTCCACATTGATGCCCTGGGGTTGAAGTGTTCCGAGGCGGAAGATGAGGCGTTCTTCCTCCAGGCGTCTGGTGGTGAGGGAGCGGCGGTGAAGGAGGCCCAGGACCTCCATGTCCTCGGCAGAGTGGGAGGGGGAGTTGAAATGTTGGGCCACGGGGCGGTTTGGTTGATTGGTGCGGGTGTCCCAATGTAGAGGAGACCACATCGGGAGCAGCGGATACAATAAATGATATTGGTGGATGTGCAGGTGAAACTTTGATGGATGTGGAAGGCTCCTTTAGGGCCTTGGATAGAGGTGAGGGAGGAGGTGTGGGCACAGGTTTTACAGTTCCTGCGGTGGCAAGGGAAAGTGCCAGAATGGGAGGGTGGGTCCTAGGGGGGTGTGGACCTGACCAGGTAGTCACGGAGGGAACGGTCTTTACGGAAGGCAGAAAGGGGTGGGGAGGGAAATATATCCCTGGTGGTGGTGTCTTTTTGGAGGTGGCGGAAATGTCGGTGGATGATTTGGTTGATGCGAAGGTTTGTAGGGTGGAAGGTGAGCACCAGGGGCGTTCTGTCCTTGTTACGGTTGGAGGGGTGGGGTCTGAGGGCGGAGGTGCGGGATGTGGACGAGATGCGTTGGAGGGCATCTTTAACCACGTGGGAAGGGAAATTGCAGTCTCTAAAGAAGGAGGCCATCTGGTGTGTCCTATGGTGGAACTGGTCCTCCTGGGAGCAGATACGGCGGAGGCGGAGAAATTGGGAATACGGGATGGCATTTTTGCAAGAGATAGGATGGGAAGAGGTGTAATCCAGATAGCTATGGGAGTCAGTGTGTTTGGAAAAAATGTCGGTGTCAAGTCGGTCATCACTAATGGAGATGGAGAAGTCCAGGAAGGGGAGCGAGGTGTCAGAGATAGTCCAGGTAAATTTAAGGTCAGGGTGGAATGTGTTGGTGAAGTTGATGAATTGCTCAACCTCCTCGCGGGAGCACGAGGTGGCGCCAATGCAGTCATCAATGTAGCGGAGGAAGAGGTGGGGAGTGGTGCCGGTGTAATTACGGAAGATCAACTGTTCTACATAGCCAACAAAGAGACAGGCATAGCTGGGGCCCATACGTGTGCCCATGGCTACGCCTTTGGTCTGGAGGAAGTGGGAGGTTTCAAAGGAGAAATTGTTAAGGATGAGGACCAGTTCGGCCAAACGAATGAGAGTGTCAGTGGAAGGGTACTGTTGGGGACGTCTGGAGAGGAGAAAACGGAGGGCTTGGAGGCCCTGGTCATGGCGAATGGAGGTGTAGAGGGATTGGATCTCCATGGTGAAGATAAGGCGTTGGGGGCCGGGGAAACGGAAGTCTTGGAGGAGGTGGAGGGCGTGGGTGGTGTCTCGAATGTATGTGGGAAGTTCCTGGACTAGGGGGGATAGGACAGTGTCAAGGTAGGTAGAGATGAGTTCAGTGGGGCAGGAGCATGCTGAGAAAATGGGTCGGCCAGGGTGGTCAGGCTTGTGGATCTTGGGAAGGAGATAGAACCGGGCAGTGCGGGATTCCCGGACTATGAGGTTGGAAGCTGTGGGTGGGAGATCTCCTGAGGTGATGAGGTTCTGTATGGTCTGGGAGATGATGGTTTGGTGATGGGGGGTGGGGTCATGGTCGATGGAGCAATAGGAAGAGGTGTCCTCGAGTTGGCGTTTGGCTTCAGCGGTATAGAGGTCAGTGCGCCAGACTACCACTGCGCCCCCTTTATCCGCTGGCTTGATGCTGAGGTTGGGATTGGAGCAGAGGGATTGGAGGGCTGCGCGCTGTGAGGGTGAGGTTTAAGCGGGCATTGGACAAGCATATGGAGGTTATTGGGATAGTGTAGGTTAGCTGGCTTCGGTCGGCGCAACATCGAGGGCCGAAGGGCCTGTAATGCGCTGTATTTTCCTATGTTCTATGTTTCTCTGTTCTATGTTCTAGAATCGACGTTTCGGGCATATGCCCTTCTTCACCGATTCCTGATTCCTGAAGAAGGGCTTTTGACCACAACGTCGTTTCTCCTGTTCCTTGGATGCTGCCTGACCTGCTGCGCATTTCCAGCAACACATTTTCTGCTTTGATCTCCAGCATCTGCAGTCCTCACTTTCTCCTCGAATATCCTATGTTCACCAATCATAATCTCACTTAATGAGTTTAAAGTGAATAGTTTTATTCACAGTTTTGGAGTTCCTCAATAACGTGCTGCAATGTCCGTTTGTCTAAACTTGGTAGAATGCGTTTACACTGAGGCCACTTTAATGTCGTTTGACTAAGCACCCGCCCTGGGTGGTCTAGAAAGTGTTTAGCCAGACTACTCTCTCTCTGTGGTAGTTCAAATACTGCTATTGGTCAGATGGGTTTTGTGACAACTCACATCTTGGTGACACCTCGTGTTTCCCATTCCTTGAAGTAAAGGGACTTTGTTGGTGGACCTTGCACAGGCCGCTCCCTCCAACTGGGGGACCTAATACAAATGGAAAATGGGTAGGCTGAGCAGGCGTTTAGGAATTAGGAGACGATCGAGTGCTGCTGATGCTGGAAAAAATCATAGTTGAAGATATGTGGAGCTGGAAAAGGCACAACAGCATTCGAGCACCCAGGGTGTCTTTCTGGATACTTCTTCAGAACGGTTACAATGACCAATGTTGCATGGATTTACAGTTTATTTGCGTCAGGGCTATGTTGTACCATCTTACCCAACTAAGGGGAGTCGTATCAAATGTTGAAGTTTTTCTGATTGAGGTGTGGAGCCAACCTTGGGCATGGTGTGTGGATTCATTACTGAAAACCTTCATGGTTCCTTTTTTCGGGATGTTCAATTATGTGCAGAAGGGAGGGACTCAATGCTTTATCATTTGTCCATCCATATCATGAAGTCCATTCATTATTGGGTGCTGTGGAGTGATCCCTGCTCTATACTCAATACAGCGTGGTCATAGAATTCCGATTGCAAAGTGAACTGTGGAGACTTCAAACCGAAGTACAGAAATTTTGCGATCAATGTCCATATTAGGTGTCTCCTATTCTTTGTTTTACTGATCCTAGGTGTCTTTGTGCCGATGCTGTGTTTTTATGGGAAGTGTAAGCCAGTCGGTGTACCCTATCAAGTAGATGTAATAGACTGCTGCCGTCCAAAAGTAAATATTGTGTGCATGACCATCTTTCTGTGCTGCTTAAATTCTTCCTTGTTTCCTTTAATTGTCCAAATGATTTATTTACGGAGAGTTGGTTGCTGTGGTTCAGATTTGTACATCTTCACATAAGATTTACAATAATGACTGTTGTGTCATTATTTACAGCCACGACTCCGGCACAGAGAAATTATGGTTAATACCTTCATATCCCGTTTTTCTTTTAATTTAAAGTTAGTCTATTGGTGATGGCAATCTTAGCTCTGGGCAAATATGGAGATTTTAGCATAACGCACTCGTTACCTAATGGCCAAGAACCCGTTCGGTCGACTGTTCATTGTTTATCATATAATTCTTTCCCGATTTCCATATTATTCTAATTGTACACTTGTTTCGTGGCATCCTGTTTGTTGTGTTATCTGTGCCCAGAGACACTTGACAATTCATTGCTCTTTGTGGTTCATCATTGCTTTTTCATTTGATCAACTTGTCGCCATTTGTTACATGAGATGAAAATTAAATATTGCACAGGTAAATCTGCAATAAAGGTTCCAGCAACAAAGTGCTTCATTTTTTTTCTTTAACTAACATTTCCAACTTTTTGAATATATACCTGGAAGGATTAACAACAATATTCGATCCTACTGTTGTATCAGCTCTGGTTATTAATATAAACCTCGGTGAATAAGCTTTAAATATTTTGAGAGATTTTTTAGCACCCATGTTGCCCTTCACTTTTATTCTCGGTATCAACATTCTGACTGTCAGACAGATTTGGGAGACCATTAAGGTGTGTAAGGAGTCAGAGAAAAGTGGATAATAAACCAGAGATTGTGATCAGGAAGATTTCTCTGATTTTACTCTTTGCCATATCGGCCAGTTTCATACTTCTCTTGTTGTCATATATTTTATTTTTCTTTAATTCCGGTTATTCCTTGGAATTCTGTTGTTACTGGTCTCTTTTTTTTCAGTTTGGATATATTCTGAAGAACTTAAGTTGCTGCACAAATGTACTTATTTATGTGGTGACGCAGGAACATATAACAGACCAGTTGATGTATGCAGTGGCATGTCCATTAATAAAAATAATTCGATTGTGGGATAAATCCACGTCTCTTAAGTCCAATATTGGATGCAGGAGATAATGGACAAGGAGTCGATATGAGGAATCGCCCGAAAGGAGAAGCAGGAGTAGTGATATTTTAACACTCCCTTTCTAATGTGCAATGATTGACTCCATCTGAGGAGCAAAATGAAAGACACTGCAAGAGTAAAGTCCGTATAAAGTGCTGTTAGCAATGAACAACAATTAGTAATAAGTTGAACTACAAAACAAAACCAAAGTAAGAATTAGATATGCATGAAAGCTGCATTGATCCTAAGTAATCAATTCTCAGTGAATGAAGTGCATAGAAAAATAAATGAAATGGAGGATGGTATAATCGTTCACGGCAGGCCAGAATGGGAAATACAACGACAGGCTCATGCCCACTGTCACTTCCTCACTGAATTCTTGATCTGAACTTCTGGCCAAATTTTTAAAAAAGAATTGAGACGTTTCATGTTATAAAGTGGAAATAACACACTGTAAAGTTTCTGTCTTTTGATTGTATCTTGAATATTCTACCTTCCCTGTTATACTCACTCTGCAAAGCCGTAACTTTTTTCTCCAATTATGTCAATCTTACCAATGTATACAACGACCTCCGGTCTCTCACTCTCCATATAACAATATGCTTCAAACATTTTGAGATAATATTCACCCTTGCATCAGAAAAGCAACATGCTATCCTAGATTCCAACTCACCGCCACCGAATCCCCAGTCTGTGCCCCTGGTGGGACAGGTTCCGAAAACACTTATTCTTTTGAATCTTGGCAAGCCCATTTAACATACTATGCATTGTCGGCGCCCAGGATCGGACGACCATTTCTATTTTTCTCATTCAACAATAACTAAACCTGAGTATCGGTTTGCGAGAGGAATAGACACAGAAGACTTAGAAACAATCTTAATTCTTTTGCTGATGGTCAATTGTCTATTTGAATGATCTTGCTGTGAAATCGCTTCTCTCAATCTGCTAGTCATCAAACTCAATGTTTCACGGAGGCCCTCAGTAGCATTAATCCTAAAAGCAATCTGTCAACAGCAACATATACACACACACACACACACAAACACACACACACACACACACATGCATATACACACACATAAACTATCCATCCTAAACCACATATTTAAAATGAAGCATGCAATAAACCTGTAAAACATAAAAAGAAATAAAACACCTTCCTGTAAAAAAAGGGAAAATTTCCTCCTCAAATAATCCCACATCCAGCCTTCAACGTCCAGATATTTAAAAAATTCTCAGCAGAGCCGTCCACATGTTTGGCTTGATCAAATCTGCATGTATAAGCAAACTGTCCGACTTCAGGTAACTTTATAACTTTTCTTCTCAAAATGCACCCACCGCTGACAAAAGGCTCACAGGTCGATAATTATCTGACTTCTCCTTACCACACTATTCCTATATCATCGACCACAGGAAGAGCGGACTGAACCCACTGTGACTGTATCACTGACTCCGGGGAGAGCAGACTGACCCCAGTTGTACCTCTGGCACTGACTCCGGGGAGAGCAGACTGACCACACTGTGTCTGTATAAGTGACTCCGAGGGGCCAGACTACACCGGTGTGTCTGTACCACTGACCCCGGGGAGAGCAGACTGACCACACTGTGTCTGTATAACTGACGCCGGGTGGGACCAGACTATACCAGTGTGTCTGTACCACTGACCCCAGGGAGAGCAGACTGACCCAACTGTGTGAGAATCACTGAAACAGGGAGAGCAGAATGAACCCCTTGTTTGTGCAGTACTCACCCAGGAGAGAGCAGGCTGATCCCCCGTTTCTGTATCACTGACTACAGTGAAAACAGACTTACCCCAATGTGTCTGTATCATTGACTCTGAGAACAGCAGATTGACGCATTTGTGTCTCTGTTACTGACTCAGGGGAGAGAAAACTGAAAACACTGTGTCTCTGTCACTGAACAAGGCGAGAGCAGACTGACCGTACTGTGTCGCTGACACTAACCCTATGGAGAACAGAAAGATCCCAAAATGTGTGTATCAGTGATCACAGAGGTAGCAGTCTGAACCCACCGTGTGGGCACACTGATACAGTGGGGAGCAGACTGACCGGACTGTATCTGTATCATTAACTCCTGGAGAGCAGACTGTACCCACTGTGTCTGCTTCACTGAACCCTTGGTTGAGTAGACTGACATCAATGCGCTGTAAAACTGAACCCCGGGAGAGCAGACTCACTATAATGTTTCTGTATAATTGACTCCCGAGCAGCAGTCTGACTACACTGTGTCTCCGTCAATAGCCCAGGATAGACCAGACTGATCCCATTTTGTCTCTGTCACTGATCCAGGAGGGAGTAGGCTGAACGAGCTGTGTCTGCATTACCGACCACGGGGACAGCAGACTGAACCAACTGTGTGAATCTCACTGACTTCCGGGAGAGCAATCTGACCCAACTTTGTCTATTCACTTTCCCAGGTGAGAGCAGAGTGACCTCACAGTGATTGTATCACTGACTCCGGGGAGAGCAGACTGACACCACTGTTTCAGTATTTCTAACTCCGAGCACAGCAGACCAACCACACGATTTGGATTCACTTACCCTGGGGAGAGCAGACTGACCCCACAGTATCTGTCTCACTGACACCAGTGAGTGCAGACTGACCCCATTCTGTCGGTAGTACTGATCCCATGGAAAGTAGTCTGTCCGGACTGTCACTAAATTCGGGAAGAGAAAGTTGTCCCCACAGTGTGTGTTACTGACTCCAGGGAGAACAGACTTAACCCAGGGTATCTCTGACACAGACCTTAGGGAGAGCAGATGGTCCCCATTGCATCTGTGTAATTGACCCCAGGAGAGCAGACTGAACCGAATGTTTCTATACCACTGACCCCAGGAGAGCAGACAGACCCCACTGCATCTGGACAACCGTCCCCAGGAGAGCCGACTTACCTCACTTTGATTGTATCACTGTACCCAGGAGAGAGCAGACTGACACCACTGATTGTGTATATGTGACTCCGGGCACAGCAGACCGCCAGCCAACAGTATGTGTGTATCCTGTGGAGAGCAGACAGTCAACACTGCATGTGTATTACTAAACCGTAGAGAGCAGAGTAACACCACTGTGACTCTGACACTGAACGTGGATAGAGCAGACTGACGTTACTGTGTCGATATCAATGACACAGGGGAGAGCAGACTAAGCCCACTGTGTCTGTATCACAGACACCAGTGAGAGTAAACTGACAAAATGTGTTTGTCTCACTGATCACAGAGATTGCAGACTGACAACATAGTGTCTGTATCACTGACATGGGGAGAGCAGAGTGACATCAATGTTTGCATATTTCTGGTCTCGGGCAGAGGAGACTGACCTTAAAATGTGTGTATCCCTGACAAGCGGAAGAGCAGACTGGCCCCACTGTGTCTTAATCACTGTATACAGGGAGAACAGACTGCCCTCAATGTGTCTGTATAACTGACTCCGTGGTGAGCAGACTGAATCCACTGTGTCTGTCTCACTGACAGCGAATAGAGCAGACTGAACCAATGTGTCTGTCCCACTGACCCCGTAAAGAGCGGACTGGCACCACTTTGTGTATATTACTGACCAAGGGGAGAGCAGACCGTCCTCTATGTGTCATCATTACTGACACTGAGGAGAGTAGTCTGACCACACTGTATGTGTATCACTGACTCCGGGGAGAGCAGACTGACCCCACTGTCTCTGTCTCATTCACCCCAGGAAGAGCAGACTGACCTCACTGTGTCGGAATCACTGACCCAGGGGACAAAAGACTAACGCCACTGTATCTGCATCACTGATTCCAGTAACAACAGATTGAACCAACAATGTGTGTTTCACTGGCCCGGGGAGAGCAGAATGAACCCATTGTTTGTGTGTCAGTCTGAGACCACTGTTTCTATATTACTGACTCCGCTGAAAGCAGTCTTACCCCCATGTGATTGTCTCACTGACCAAGGGCAGAGAAAACTGAAAACACTGTTTCTATCACTGAACGAAGGGAGAGCAGACTGAATCCACTGCGTCTGTGTCATCGACACAGGGAAAGCAGGATGACACCAGAGTGGCTCAATCACTGACACGGTGAGAGCAGTCAGATCTCACTGTGTCTCAGACACTCATGCCGGGCAGAGCAGAATGCCATAAATATGCATGTATCCCTGATCGCAGAGGTAGCAGGCTTTATCAATTATGTGTGTATCACTGACACAGGCGAGAGCGGATTGACATCACTGTCTGTGTCTGCCACTGACCCCTGGGAGAACAGACTGAACCCACTTTGTGTGTATCACTGACCCGGGAGAGCAGACTGACTCCATTGTGTCTCAATACTGACCTTGCAGAGAGTAACCTGATCTCACCGTGTCTCTGTTACTGACCTCGGGGAGAGCAGACTGACCACACTATGTCTGTATGACTGACCTATGGGACAGCAGATTGACCACACAGTTTGTACACTACTGACACCGGGATGAGAAGACTGTCCCGACTGCGTGTGTATGAATGACACTGGAGAGAGCAGACTGAACCCACTGTATCTCTCTCACTGACCACGGGTGAACAGATTGACATCTCTGTCAATGTCACTGATATCGTGGAGAGCAGACTGTGTCAGCATATCTAACTCGAGGAGAGCAGATGGACGCACTGTGTGTGTGTGTGTGTGTGTGTGTGTGTGTGTGTGTGTGAGACTGACCCCGGGCAGAGAAGTCTGAACCCACTATGTTTCGGTCACTGACACTGGGGAGAGCAGAGTGAGCCAATTGTGTCTCTGTAACTAATCCAATAGAGACCAGGCTGATCCCACTTGGTCTCTTTCACTCACCCAGAAGAGAACAGAGTGGCCTACGCTGTGTGTATCACTTACCCAGTGACAGCAGACTGACCCCACTGTGTCTGTATCATTGACCCCGGGGAGTACAGACTATCCCCACTGTGTGTGCATCTCTGACTCGGAGAGAGCGGATTGACCTGACTGTGTGTATATCACGGACCCCAATTAGTGACTAACCCCACTGTGCATCTATCACTAACCTCTGGTGAAAGTGGATTGACTGAACTGTTTTTTCTACACTGACCCCAGGGAGAGAAGACTGTTACGTCTGTGTGTGTATCACTGACCCCGGGGAGAGCAGACGGACTCACTATGTGTGTATCACTGACACAGGAGAGAAAAAAGTGCGCCCATTATGTGTGCAGCACTGACCCTGTGGAGAGCAGACTGACGCCATTGTGCTGGTGCCACGGACCCGGGTGAGAGCAAATTTACACCACTGTGTCTCTGTCACTGACCCAGGGGAGAGCATAATGAACCAGTGCGTTCCTGTTACTTACCCAGGGGCCAGAAGACTGACACAATTGTGTCTGAATTAGAGAAACCAGGAGAATCAAATGGCCCCACTTTGTCTGTGTAACTGACTCCAGGTAGAGCAGATTGACCCCATTGTGTGCGCATGTCTAAGAACAGGGACAACAGACTGACCCCACTGTGTGAGAATCACAGAAAATGGGAAATAAGACTGAACCCACTGTGTCTGCATGACTGATTACAGGGAGAGCAGAATGATTCCACTGCAAGTCTGTCACTTACCTAGGGGTCTACAGACAGGCACCGCCGTGTATCAATCACAGAAACCGAGAAGGTCAGACTGACCCCTTTGTGTCCTTATGACTGACTAGGGAGAGAGCAGACAGACTCCATTGTTTGTGTATCACTTAAACCAGGGAGAGCAGACTGATCCCATTTTGTCTGTATCACTGATACAGGTCGAGCAGACTGACCCCACTGCGTCTCTGACACTGACGCAGCAGAGAGTAGTTAGATCTCACTGTGTCTATCACTGACATCGGGCAGAGCAGACTGACTCTACTGTGTCTCCGTCACTGACGCAGCAGAGAGTAGACTGATCCCTCTGGGTCTCTCTCACTGACCCAGGGGCGAGCAGACTGACACCATTGTTTGTTTATCACTGACTGCGGGAACAGCACACTGAGTCCATTGTGTTGAATCAATGACCACGGGGAGAGCAGAATGACGCCCAGACTGTGTATCACTGACAGCGGGGAGAGCAGACTGACCCCACTGTGTCGACCTCATTGACCCTACGGAGAGCAGACTGACTAGACGGTGTGCGTGTATCACTGACCCAGGGGATCGCAAAATGACCCCACAGTTTGTGTATCACTGACACCGGGAATAGCAGACTGTCCACACTGCTTGTGTATCAATGACACCAGGGAGAGCCGACTGAACCTATTACGAGTCTACCAATGATCCCAGAGAGAGCAGACTGACCCCACTGTCTTTTTGTCACTCACAGAGGAGAGACCAAACTGATCCCAATTGGTCTCAGAACCTGACGCAGGAGAGAGCAGACAGACCTCACGCTCTGTCGATCACTGAGTCCGGGAGAAAAGACTGACCCCACTGTGTGTGCATCGCTGACCCGGGAGAGCGATTGAACCCACTGTGTGTATCACTGATCCGGGTGTGCGGACTGACCCCACTGTGGATGCATCACAGAACTCATGTGAGAGTGAACTGACTGCACTGTGTTTTTAACACTTGTCTCCCGGCAGACCAGACTGTCACATCTGTGTGTGTGCATCATTGATCCCGGGGAGAGCAGACTGACCGCGCTGTGTGTGTGTTACTGAACCCGGCGAGAGTAGACTAATCCTATTGTGTCCCCGTTACATACTAGGGGAGAAAGGACTGACTCCGCTGCGTGTACATCACTGACCCCAGTGACAGTAGAGTGACCACTCTGTATGCATATCACTCACACTGGGGAGAGCAGACTAACATCACTATGTCTCTATTGCTGAACTCAGGGAGAGCAGACTGACCACACAGTTTGTGTTCCACAGATCCGGGATGAGCAGAATGTCCCGAATGTGCCGGTATTAATGACACTGGGGAGAGCAGAATGAACGTACTGTGTGTCTGTCAACAACCCCTGGAAGAGTAGACTGACCTCACTATGTTTTTGTCACTTACACTGGAGACAGCAGACTGCCCCAACTGTGTCTCTGTCACTGTCCCAGGAGAGACATGACCGATCCCAATTTGTCATTGTCAGTGACGCAAGGAAGAGCAGAATGACCCCATGCTGTGTGTATCACTAATCCCTGGGAGAGCAGACTGACCCCACATTGTGTCTGTCGCTAACCCCGGGGAGTGCAGACTGACCCCACTGTGTCTGCATTATTAATCCCAGTAAAAGCAGAAAAACACACTGTGTGGGTATCACTGTCTCCAGAGAGAGCGGATTTTCCCCACTGTGTGTCTATCAGTGATCTCGGCGAGAGCAGACTTGCACTAATGTGAGTGTATCACTGAATCCTCAGAGAGCAGATTGAACGCACCATAGGTGTATTATTGAAACAGGGGAGAGCACTGAGACTCTGTCACTGACCCTACTGTTTGTATATCACTGACCCCGGCGACAGCAGACTGACACAACTGTGTATGAATCACAGAAACCAAGAGAGTAGCCTGACCACGCTGTTTATATGTCACTGATCCGGGAGGAGCAGTCTGACCCATTGCGATTTTATCACTGATTCCGGGGAGAGCAGACTGACACCACTGTGTGCGTGACGCTCAACCGTGTTGGAGCAGACTGACACCACTGTGTCTCTACCACTGATTGCAGGTAAGCAGACTGACCTCACTGAGTCTCTGTCACGAACAGGCCTGGAGAGCAGGCTGAATGCACTGTATCACCATAACTGACACAGCAGAAATTTGACTAAACTCACTGTATCTCTGTCACTGACCGAGGAGACGCAAAGTGACCCAACTGTGTGTGTATCACATACAGAGGATAGGATAGAGTGCACCCACAGTGTGTGCATCACGGATCCGAGGAAGAGCAGACTGACACAACTGTGTCTCTGTCACTGACCCAGGGGAGAGCAGACTGACCCAGTGCGTTTCTGTCACTGACCCAGGTGCCAGAAGTCTGAACCCATTGTGTCTGAATCACAGAAACTGGGTGGATCACATGGACTCACTGTGCTTGGATAAGTGACTCTGGGGAGAGCAGACAGACACCATTGTCTGTGTATCACTGAAACCGATCGAGCAGACTGAAATCAGTGTGTCTCTGTCACTGACCCCGGATGGAGCAGACTGAACCCACTATGTCTATGTCACTGAATTTGGGCAGGGCAGACATACTCCATTATGTCGTTGTACTGAACAAGCAGAGAGTAAACTGATCTCATTGTGTCTCTGTCACAGACCCAGGGGAGAGACGACTGACCCCACAGTGTGTGCATCACTGACTCAAGGGAGCGCAGAATGATCCCACTGTTTGTGTATCATTGCCTTCGGGTATAGCAGACTGACCCCACGCTGTTGTATCACTAATCCTGGGGAGAGCAGACTGACGCAAGAGTTTGTGTAACAATGACACTGGGGTGAACAGATTGTCCCCACTGCGTGTGTATCAATGACACAAGGGAGAGCTTACTGAATCCATTGTGTTCCGTCACTGACACCGGGAAGCGTATTCTGACCCCACTATGTCTTTGTCACTGACACAGGCGCGACAGGACTGATTCCACTTGGTCTCCATCATTGCCCAAAGAGCGTGCAGACTGACCCCATGCTGTGTTTATTGCTAACCCCGGGGAGGAGCAGAATGACCCCACTACGTCTTAATCACTAACCCCACGGATAACATACTGATTCACTGTGCGTTTACCACTGATCCCTGGGAGAGAAGACCTACTCCAGAGTGTGTGTGTCGCTGACTCCGGGGAGAAGAGACTGCCTGCACTCTTTGGGTATCACTGACTCCGTCGAGAACAGACTGATCCAATTGTGTCTGCACCATGAACCCCGGATAGAGCAGACTAACCGACTCTGTGTGCATCACTCACTCTGGTGAGAGAAGACTGCACCCACTGAGTGTGGATCATTGACCCCGGGGAGGGCAGGCTGACCTCAATTTGGTTGTTTGTCACTGATCCGTGGGAGAGCGACCTTACCCCACTGTGTTTCTGTCACTGACCAAGTGGAGAGCAGACTGATCCCAATGTGTTTCTGGCACTGATCAAGGGAACATCAGACTTACAGAACTGTCTGTGAATTACAGAAATCGGGAAGTTCAGACTGACGGCACTATATCTGTATGACTGACTCCTGGGAGAGCAGACTGACCCCACTGTTTGTGTATCACTGACCCGAGGGAGAGCAGTCTGACCCCATTGTGTGTGTATCATTGAAACCAGTCGAGCAGACTGACCCCACTGCATCTCTATCACTGACCACGGGTGAACAGACTGACATCTTTGTCTCTGTCACCTACATCCTGGAGAACAGATTGTGCATCTGTGCCACTATCCCCGGGGAGAGCAGACTGTCCCCTCTGTGTTTGTAACACTGTCCTCGGGGATAGCAGAAGATCCCACTGTTTGCGTATCAATCACCGAAGGGAAAGCAGACCAACCCTTCGGTTTGTGCATCACTGATACTGCAATGAGTAGACGGTCTACACTGTGTGTGTATCAATGACAACGGGGAGAGCAGACAGAAACCACAGTGTTTCTGTTACTGACCTGGGGAGAGCAGAGTGAGCCAACTGTGTCTCGGTTACTGACAGAGGAGAGACCGGGGTGATCCCACTTGTTTCTGTCAGTGACTGAGAAGAGAGCAGACTGACTTCTGCTGTGTGTATCACTGATCTATGGAGACCAGACTGACACCACTGCGTCCGTCTCACTGACCGCAGGGAGAACAGACTGATGCCATTGTGTTTGCATCACTAACCCCGGGGAGACCAGACTAGTCCACTGATTGTGTATCACTGACCCAGAGAAGAGGCAACTGACCTCACTGCGTGTGCATTAATGACACCGGGGAGAGCAGGCTGACATAATTGTGTGTACATCACTGACCGCTGGGAGATCAGACTGACCCCACTGTATTTGTAGCACTGTCCCCGGGGAGAACAGACTGATCGCATTTTATCTGTATCAATGAACCTCGAGGTGAGCAGACTGACCTCACTGCGTCTATAGCACTGACTCTAGGTGAGCAGACTGACCCCTCTGTGCGTGTATCATAGAGCCTGGTGAGAACAGACGGAATCCACTCTTAAGTGTTACACTCTCCCCGGAAAGAGCAGACTGTCCCCACTGTGTGTGTATCAAAGTAGCCAGGTAGAGCAGACTAACACCACCTCGTCTCTGTCACAGACCGTGGGGTGAGTAGATTGACCTCACTGCGTGTGCACGACTAAGCACAGGGAAAGCAGACTGAGCACAATGTGTGTAAATCACAGAAACCTGGGAGAGCAGACAGAACCCACTGTTTCTGTACAACTGACGCTGCTTTTTCTATCACTGGCCCAGGGCAAAGCAGAGGGACATCATTGTTTGTGAATCACAGATGCTGGCAGGATCAGATGACTGCTTGCAAATGTGTTGCTGAAAAAGCGCAGCAGGTCAGGCAGCATTCAAGGAGAAGGATAATCGACGTTTCGGGCATAAGCCCTTCTTCAGGAAGCGCTTATGCCCGGAAAGTCGATTCTCGTTCTCCTTGGATGCTGCCTGACCTGCTGCGCTTTTCCAGCAACACATTTTTAAGCTCTGAGTTCCAGCACCTGCAGTCCTCACTTTCTCCGAGGATCAGATGACTCCATTGTGTCTGTATGAATGACACCTGCTCAAACAGACTGCCTCCTATTGTTTGTGTATCACCATCCCCGGGGAGAGTAGACTGACCGCACTGTGTCGGGATCACTCACCCAGTATAGCAGACTAACCACACTGCGGCTCTGCCACTGACGACGAGTGAGCAGAATGGCCTCACTGTCTCTGTTACTAACATCGGGCAAAGCAAATTGACTCCACTGTGTCTCCGTCACTGACCCAGCAGTGATTATACTGATCTCACTGTATTGTTCACTGACCAAGGGGAGAGCAAGACAGACCCCACTGTGTGTGTATCACTGACCCCAGGGAGAGCAGACTGACACACTGTGTGTGTATTATTGCCTCCGGGGAATGCAGACTGATCCCAATGTGCATGTATCATGGCTTCAGGGTAGAGTAGATTGACTCCACTGTGTGTGTATGTCAATGAGTCCGGGAAGAGCAGACTTTTCCCACGATGTGTGCATTACTGACGCCGGGGAGAGCAGTCTTTCCCCACTGTGTGTATTTTACTGGCCCCGGGGAGAGCAGAGTTACCCGATTGTGAGTGCATCACCGATCATTGGGACGGCAGACTTACCCCACTCTGAGTGTGTGTGTGTGTCACTGAGGCCGGGAAGAGTAGACTAAACCCACTGTGTATCTGTCACTGACCACGGGGATAATGGACTGACCCCACTGCGTGTATAGCACTGACCCTGGCGACAGCAGACTGACCCCATTGTGCATTTCTAAGCCCAGGGAGAGCAGACTGACCCCACTGTTTTTAAAGCACAGAAACCAGGAGAGCAGACTGATGCTTCTTTGCCTGTATGACTCTCTCTGGGAGAGCAGATAGACCCCACTGTTTCTGTATCACTAAACCGGGGAGAGCAGACTGACCTCAATATATCTCTGTAGCTGACTGCAGGTGAGCAGACTCACATCACTAAGTCTCTGTCACTGACATCCGAGAGACCAGTCTGACCCCACTGTGTGTAAATCATTGACACATGAGAGAACAGAATGCACTCACCGTTTGTGTATCACTGACCACAGGGAGAGTAGACTGACCCCAAGCTGTGTGTGTCACTGACCTAAGGGGGAGAGCGGAATGTCCATACTGTATCTCTGTCACTGACCGGGGAGAACAGATTTATCCTTGCGTGTTTCTCTCATTTTCCTAGGGGATAACAGACCGACACAATTGTGTTTGAATCACAGACTCCGAGAGGATCACACTGTAACTGCATAACTGACTCTGGGTATAGCAGAGTGACCCCACTGCTTGTGTATCACTCACCACGGGTAGTGCAGACTTACACCACTATGTGTGTATCACTGAAACCCGTCGAGCAGACTGACGCAACTGTGACTCTGCCAGTGACCCCTAGTTGAGAAGCCTGACCCCACTGTGTCTCCATCACTGACACAGCCGGGTGTAGACTGATCTCACTGTGTGTCTGTCACTGACGCAGGGGAGAGGATACTGAGCCCACTGTGTATGTATCACCTACCCCAGGGAGTGCAGAATGACCCCAAGGTTTGTGTATCACTGCCGCCGGTAGAGCACAATGATCCCAACGTGTGGTTGTCTCTGACCCAGAGTAGAACAATCTTACCGCTATGTCTCTGCCACTGACTCAAGGCAGAGAACACTGACCCAGGAGAGACATGACTTATTTCACTTGGTCTCTGTCACTGACCCAGGAGAGAGCAGACTGACCCAACGCTGTGTCTATCACCAATCCCCGGGAGAATAAATGACCCCACTGTGCCTGCATCACTGACCCCGTGGTGAGCAGACCGACCCCTCAGTGTCTGTATCACAAGCTCGGGGAGAGCAGACTGACCCCCTGGTGTTTGTGTCACTGACCCCACAGACAGCAGACTGACACTACTGTGAGTGTATCACCTAACCATTGGAGAGAAAAAAAAACTGACCACATTATGTGTGTATTACTGAACCCAGGCAGAGAAGACTGACAACACTGTGTGTGTATCAATGAGGCCAGGGATTGTCCACTAACCCCGCTTTGTCTCTATCACTGACTGCGGCAGAACGTGTGAACTCACTCTGTCTCTGTCACTGACATCCTGGAGAGCAGACTGACACCACTGTGTCTCCGTAACTTGCTCAGCAGAGAGCAGACTGGCTTTAATGTGTTTCTGTCCCTGACACAGTGGATGGCAGAATGACTCCACTGTTTGTATGTCACTGATACGGAGATGAGCAGGCTGACCACACTGTTTATGTATCACTGACATAGGAGATAGCAGAGTGCATCCTCTGTGTGTGCATGTCACTGATCCAAGCGAGAGCAGACTTGACCTACTGTATCTTTGTAATTGATCCAGGGGAGAGCAGACTAATCCTACTGCGTTTGTTTCCGTGACCCAGGGGATTGCAGACCGACACCACCGTGTGTGAATCACAGGCACCGGAAGGATCACACTGACCCCACTGCATCTGTATGTCTGACCCGGGGAAGAGCAGAGTGGCCCCATTGTTTGTTTAGTACTTAACCCGGGGAGAGTAGAATGACACCACTGTGTATGTATCACTGAATTCGTTCGAGAAGACCGACCCTACTGTGTCCCTGCCACTAACGCTGTGTCGAGCAGACCGACCCCATTACATCTCTGTCACTGGCATTGGACAGTGCAAATTGACTCCACTGTGTCTCCGTCACAGACACAACAGGGTGTAGACTGATCTCACTGTGTCTCTGTCACTGACGCAGGGGAGAGCAGACTGAGCCGACTGTGTGTGTAACACTTAGCCCGGGGAGAGCAAAATGACTCCAGTGTGTGTTTATCACTGATGCAGCACAGACCAGGTTGTCTCCACTGTGTGTGTATCACTGGCATAAAACAGAACAAACAGCAACAACTGCATGTGTGTCACTGATCGCGGGGAGAGCAGATTGATCTCAATGTGTCCCTGTCACAGACCGTGTGTGAGCAGGCTGACCTCACGCTGTCTCTGTCACTGACATTCTGAAGAGCAGACTAACTCCACTGTGTCTCCGTACCTGACCCTGCAGAGAGCTGACTGACCTTATTGTGTCTCTGTCCCTGACCCAGAGGGCTGACTGACTCCACTGTGCGTGCATCACTGACACTGGACAGAACAAACAGCACCCACTGTCTGTGTGCGTCACTGACCCAGACTAGAAGAGGCTGCACCCACTGTGGTTTTGTCACTGACCCAGGAGAGAGCAGACTGATCCAACTGTGTTTCTGTCAGTGATCGAGGGGAGGGCAGAATGACACCATTCTGTGTGAATCATAGAAACCAAGAGGATCAGATTGACACTTCCATGTCTGTATGACCAACTCCGGCGAGAGCAGACTGAACCCACTATTTGCGAGTCACTGAAACCGGTCAAGCAGACCGACCCCACTGTGTCTCTGTCACTGAGCACGTGTGAGCAGAATGACCTCACTGTCTCTGTCACTGACATTGGGCAGAGCAGACTGACTCCGCTGTCTCACCGTCACTGACCCAGCAGAGAGTAGAATGATCTCACTGTCTCTCTGTCAGTAGCCCAGGAGAGAGCATACTGACCCCACTGAGTGTTTATCACTGACCCCGGGCTGAGTAGACTGAACCTAATCTGTGTGTATCATTTACACCGGGGAGAGCAGACTGACCCTAATATGTATGTGTATTGACCGCGGGTGGAGCAGACATACCTCACCGTGTATCTGTCACTGACCCTGCAGAGAGTAGACTGACCACACTGTGTGTATCACTGAGCCAGGGGAGAGCAGACTAATCTCAGAGTGTGTGTTCCACAGGCACCCGAATGAGCAGACTGTCCCCACTGCGTATATATCAATGACGTGCAGGAGAGCAGAATGCACCTATTGTCTGTCTTTAAATAAGCTGGGGTAGAGCAGACTGATCCGACTGTGTCTCTGGCACTGACCTCGGAGAGAACTGACCGATTCACTCTCACTGACATATGAGAGAGCGGACTGACCCCATGCCGTGTGCATCACAAATATTCTGGAAAGCAGACGGATCCCACTGTGTCTGTGTTACTAACCCCGGTGAGAGCAGACTGATCCCACTGTGTGTGCGTCACTGACCCAGCGAAAGAACACTCACCCCAACGTGTCTGTATCATTTAATTTGAAGAGAGCATATGTGGATATCACTGACACAGGAGTGAGCAGATTGATCCCACTGTGTGTTTATCAACTGTGAGAGAAAGTGTGTGTATGTGAGAGAGAGACAGACAGACAGAAGGATAGAGAGAGAGAGGGGATAGAGAGAGGGAGAGAAGGGGAAGTCAGACTAAGACTGAGGAGTTAAAATATGGACAAACTGAAGGGGTGACACTCGTTATTCCAGTTGGTTCCAACTCTCTTTCTCAATTGATTTTCACATTCCCTCTCTCCCATGCCCTTGGGTTTTGCTTCAGTCTCTCTCTCTCTCTCTCTCTGGTTCTGCTTCTGGGTCTGCGAAACTGTTTTCTCTCGCCCTCTCTCTCTCTCTCTGGATGGTCAGATTGTCTCTGTCTCTTGCCATGCTGGTCTCCTCAGAAGGCCTCCAGAGATTCAGGCAATCAGTCTGCAGATAAACCTTGTTTTTGTTCATTTTTGGATGGTTTTCAGGAACATTCTATCGTTGTGGCCAATTAGGTGAATCTGCTAATAGTTTGAAGCATTGCCAATCATTTGGATGGCTTGTTGCTGTTAGTTTCTTTGTGTAGCAGGACCCGGTGCCTTCCTGTCTGGGCCCTCATTTGTTTGGTAGATACGTCTGTCCAGAATAACTGTTGCCTTTTACATTATTCTGTGTTTGCGCTGTGCCTGGTGTGCGGGTTTTGTGATTTGGGAGTTTTCCTTGGCCAATAAACCTTGGCTGTCTATCTGTGTTTTAGCCAGGAGGTTGTGACATCTCCCCCAACTCATCCACTTGAAAGGAAAGAAAAGAAGCTTATGCAATCAATTACAAACCTAATTTTAAACGCTGGTTATGCTTGTTGTCAGAGTAGCCAGCTGTCTGTGCAAAAGCCATTGTGTACGCTTTCCAAAGCGATGGTCTTATAGTTTCACTTGGAGATCGCCACTGATGATGCTACCCAGCCAGGTAACGAAACGTCTGGATATCAAACCTATCAGCGAGCAAACCTACACCCTAAGTCTTAGAGCTGATAAGTGATATCATAAAATCTTGATAGAAGAGAAACAGACCGTTCGGCCCATTGAGTCCACAATGACCCTCTGAAGAGAATCCAACTCAGACCCACTCCCGCAATGATATCCCTGAAAACCCTGCATTTCCTAAGGCTATTCCAGCTGGCCCGAATATCCCTTGACACAATGGGCAATTTAATATGGCCAATCTGTCGTAATGGCAACTACGGGCAGGAAATCAATACTGGGCCCAGCCAAGAACACTCAAACACTGCAAATGAATGAAACTAAGGTGATCACCCGGGGAGTTCCATCTACCTTCCCGCCCCTGGGGGTATGTCCAGGCATTATTCACCATGGTCGTACCCATCTGCTGCAGCCTGCAATCCTAACCACTGGTATCCCGAGATATATCAAGGTGAGTGCGGTTAGGACCACATCCGATGTGAGAGGAGTCGGATTCTTGGATAACAGGCTATGGGAATGACATGGTATGACCTGTTCCTTCCCATTTACGTAAGTATGGTTCCTGTCAATGTTCCCTCTATCTCCACAGTAAGTGGGAGGTAATCATGGTAGCCCTTCCAAATACCTTTTTGATACAACTCCAATAATTTGGACTTCATCCTAACTTTAGCAACTTGGGGTAAGTGGAATCCCTCACACCAAGCCCAGGTGTCCCACCTAGAGTGTCCTTACAGCTGTTATTAACCCAGCCCTTGGTGAGCTACTGTCACTGACAGTGAGAGACGTTGGTGTGGGTGTTCTCCTGGAACAAATATTTATGCTGTTTGTCACTAACCCGGGATGGGACTTTCCCTAGGCTGGCCTGCGTGAGCTCCTCCCTCAGCTGTTCCATCATCCCGATACTGCACAGGGTGTGGTTTTACTGCTCACCATAATCTCTGATTGGGCCGTGGATGATCTGGTTAATCGTGTTGGCGTGACCCTCCAGTTCAGTCACTAAGTGATGGTTAGCCTGATTCTCCACGAGTTGTCCCATGGTCTCCTCTGGGTTTTCTGTATTCAGTCTTTCTCAGGCTCATTAGAGAGTTGTTGGGTCAGGATCCTGAGTTTATTCTCCAAATTAGCCATGTCAGCGTACTGACCAGTAACCCTCCTGCCCTGGGGGTAGACTGGTATACTGTGGCTAACACATTAAGGAGTTCCCTTTTGTTTTGTCTGTAATTACTTTTCTGGGTTCTGTGTTTTCCCTCAAATTTCCCTGTCCCTAGTCCCATTATCCTGTGGGTCAGTTGGGAACATGATTATTTTAATGGGGAAGGACACCACTCTGATTACTGTATCCCTGATGCATTCATTATGATTAGTGTCAGTTTGTGATAAATGTTCGTGAACAGGGAATTCCCTGTGAGTTTAATGAACAGTCCATTGTGAGAGCCTGGTATGTGTGGGACAAGCTGGGGGAGGAGCCTTCACTCCTGGTCACAGCCCGTTTTTAAATTTGTTTCTGAGGAATTCTCCCTGGTGGGCTTCCTGGGATATTGCTGTTCGAAAATGACCCCAAGTCCAGGCAGGGTGCTTGGTATCCTACTACCATACACACATTCTCAGGGAAACCCTACCAATCGCTTCTGATCCCTGAGCTCCTGTCACACAATGTGGAAATCCCAAAAGTCTATTTCGTATTCAGCAATTAATTAGCAGAGGGCCCAAGCCTCATTACGGGCGCTATTGAGGGGTCGAATCCCAGGTGTCTCTCCTCCTTTCTGAGACATGAGAGACAAAAGGTCGGGCCCAGTTTCACATCGCTAAGAGAGGTGCAGGTCATATCCCCAAAAATCCAGAAAAATCGGACACAGAGTCTCCGGGTGAAGCTGACAGGGGGAGGGGAGGGGCATTCCCCTGGTTGTTGTTCTGCAGTTATGTAGCGCCGCTGCAGGATATGCCTTATCCTGCCCTCGAGCAGTGAGGATCGCTGCCTTCATCTCATCATGGATGCCCCTCCCTAGCTGTTGGCCCTCAGGGAGGGCTGAATGGCATGATGGACAAAGGCACATGGCAATTCATTTGGTTTGCTCCTCAGCGTCCACTCTGTGTATGACAGACTGTCAGTCAGTATCTGGGCCAGAGACGGGATCTTTTTGGTGCAGCCCACCAGCTGGGTACCTGCAATGGCTGTTGTGTACGGAGTGAGACCAAAAGCTGCTTTACACTTATAGCCACATGATTCATGGAATCTGAGTTCGGCTGTGGCTCAGGGCTGGGGGCAAAAGGTGCAGTTACCTGGGAGACAGGCAGTGGGAGTCCCCATCTGTAAGCGGGTGTGGATGTGTCAGAGTGGAGCCTGTCATTATCTCCCTGGGGAGCTAGAACCCCAAAGGCACACATTATCCCATTCTGGGAGGGGTCCTAGTTCACTAGGGATTGTATTTGCTCCTGGCACCCCCTACTAGGGCCTGATGTGTGTTGCTCAGTGTTGCAGGTGTACATGACCCATGCAGCTGCTTGGAGCTTATACACTGTCATTCCAGATTGTCAATGTAACCTGAGGCTGCCTCCCCATCCCCAGAGACCCTCCTTTCACTGGACTGGGCTCTTCCCAATTGGAACTGGAGTAGTCCCATGTGGGTGAGATTTTCCTGCAACCTTCTGTCCTGCTCATAGTGTAGGAGACCTAGCTCTGTCCCAGCATGTAGGTTTCCCTAGGGTGACCGGATCCCAGATGCCTTATCGCAGCCAGGGGTCCTCGAGGCTATCGGCAGTGGAGTGAGCTTTCCAGCTTCCTTCCCCAACTCTCGATGGGCATCTCACCACAGCTCCTGTGCCAGGAATGCTTTACTGCAAGGTCAGGCTGGCTTCCTGTGAAATTCTGCAGGACTGTTTCACATTTGTACCAGCTCATGTTCCTATTGCTTTGGCTGCTTCTGTATTATGGGATACCTGGGTATATTCATAGAGTCAGAGAGTTCTACAGCATGGAGACAGGCTCTTTGGCTCAACCCGGTCCATCCCCACGAACCCCGTTTCCCTGCACGTGGCCCGTATCCTTCCAATACGTTCCTCTCCATGTATTTGTCCAAGTGCATTTTAAATGTTCTTAAATGTATCCTCCTCGACCACTTGCACTGGTAGTTCATTCCGTATGTGTACCACCTTCTGGGTAAAAGCATTGTCCCTCAGGTTCCCTTTTAATCTTCCTCTTTCACCTTAAAACGATCCCCTTTCATCCTTGATTCCCCAAGCCTTGGATAAAGACTGAGTGCATTCACCCTATCCATGCCTCCCACGATCTTATACACCTCTATAAGGACATGCCTCAGTCTCCTACACGTGAAATAAAATGTCCTTGCTTGTCCAACCTCTCTCTATATCTGTCTAGTTGAGTTCTGGCAACATCCTTGTAAGTTTCTTCTGCTCTTTTTCCAGTTCAATAACATCCACTCGATAGCAAGGTGGGCAAAACTGAACACAATACTCCAAGTGCGGCCTCACCAACATCCTGCACAACTACAACAGAACTGATCAACTTCGATATTCCATGCCCTGACTGATGAAGTGCCCAGTGTGCCAAAAGCCTTCTTCACTGCCCTGTATCCCTGAGTTCAGAGAGCCGTGCTCCTGGAATCCAAGGTCCCTCTGTTCCACCACACTCCTTCAGGCCCTACCATGAAAACCCTGTCTTGATGTGACTTTCCAAAATGCTAGATCTCACACTTGTCTATTATAAACTCCATTTGCCATTTCTCAGCCCAATTCCCCAGCTGATCAAGGCCCTGTTGCAATTGCTGAGAACTTTCCTCACTTACATTAGTATAATCTGAAAACTTTCTAATCATGCCTTAAACATCCTCATTCAAATCATTGATATAGATAACAAACAGTAATGGGCCTAGCACTGACCAGCTCAGTGGCACAATGGATCAGTGGTTAGCTCTGCTGCCTTACAGCACTGTCGATCTGGGTTCAATTCCAAAGTCACAGGATGCTCTGTGTGGGTTAGATCCTGTTCGGGTTAGATTACGTACAGTATGGAAACAGGCCATTTGGCCCAACAAACCACACCAACCTGCTGAAGAGTAACCCACCCAGAGCCATTCTCCCGACCCAACATTTACCCTTAACGAATGCACCTAGCAATATGGGCAATTTAGCCTGGCCAATTCATCTGACCTGCGCATTTTTGGAATGGGGAGGAAACCGGAGCACCCAAAGGAAACCCACGCAGACACAGGGAGAATGTGCAAACTCCACACAGTCACCCGAGGCTGGGGTCGAACCCGGGTCCCTGGCGCGGTGAGGCAGCAGTTCCAACTGCTGAGCCACCTTGCCACACCAACTGAGTTTGTACGTTCTCACCATGTCTGCGTGGGTTTCCTCTGGGTGCACCAGTTTCCTCCCACAGTCCAAAGATCTGCAGGTCAAGTAAATTGGCAATGCTCAATTGCCGAGAATGTTCATGGATGTGTAAGTAAGTTGCATTAGTCAGGGGTAAATGTAGAGTACACATTCCACAGAGGAGGGATTCTATGATTCTATGACCGCTGAGGCACACCACTAGTCACAGGCCTCCCGTCTGACTGTTACCCTCTGCTTCCTACCATCAAGCCAATTGTGTACTCAGCTTGCCAACGCCCCCTGGATTCAATGCGATCTAACCTTCCAGAGCAAGGTACCATGTGGAATCTTATCAAATGCCTTCCTGAAATCTGTAGAGTCTACATGTACTGGCCTGCCCTCGTCAAACTTCCTGATCACTTCAATAAAGAACGCTGACAAATTTGTGAGGCATGGTCTCCCATGCACAAGGCTTTGCTGACTACTCCCAATCAAATGTTGTGTTTCCAAATGCATGTCTATCTAATCTCTCAGCATCTTCTCAAGTAACTTACTTAGCACGGATCTTATGTTTACTGATCGATCGTTCCCAGGTTTATCTTTGCAGCCCTTCTTGAATAAGGGCGCAACGTATGCTCTCCTTCAGGCTTCCGGGACCTCACCCGTGGCTAACGGTGAGGCAAAAAGATCAGCAGGGACCCCACAAGTACTTCCCTCGCCTCTTGAGGTGCCGTTGGATATATTTGGTCAGATCCAGGAGATTTATCCACCTTCATACATTCTAATGCATTCAACACATCTCTCCTGTGATATGGTCTGACCCCAAGAGATCATCACTAACTTTCCCAAGTTCCCAAGCCTTCATGTCCTTCCCCAAGGTCAACACAGAGGAGAAATAACTCCTGCGAGTCTGCACACACATGTCCACTTTGGTCCTTGAAGGGTCCTATTTTCTCTCTAGTTATTCTTTTTTGCCTTGGGAGGGGGAGATTGCAGTGTTGGGGAGGGATCAGTCAGGGAGGGGGTGAGTGCAGTATTGGGTAGGGATCAGTCGGGGGGATATTGCATTTTTGGGTAGGGATCAGTCACGGAGGGGGATATTGCAGTGTTGGGTAGGGATCAGTCAGGGGGGGAGATTGCAGTGTTGGGTAGGGATCAGTCAGTGAGGGGTGATTGCAGTGTTGGGTAGGGATCAGTCAGGGAGGGGGAGATTGCTGTGTTGGGTAGGGATCAGTCAGGTAGGGGGTGATTGCAGTGTTGGGAAGGGATCAGTCAGGGAGAAGGAGATTGCAGTGTTGGGTAGTGATCAGTCACACAGCTGTGTCCCCCAGCCCCCTACTGTACTCCCTGTACACACATGGCTGTGTCCTCAGCCCCCTACTGTACTCCCTGTACACACATGGCACTGTCCCTCAGCCCCCCACTGTACTCTCTGAATACACACAGCTGTGTCCCTCAGCCCCCTACGGTACTGTACTCCCTGTACACAAACGGCTGTGTCCCTCAGCAGGGCATTGATCTGTAAACCCAGACTAGATATCTGTTCAGCACGGGGAGCTGTGCAGACCACAGCAGTGCATTGATCTATAAACCCGGACGAGATATCTGTCCAGAATGGGTGGCTATGCAGACCACAGCAGTGCATTGATCGAAAAACACAGAACAGATATCTGTCCAGGACGGGAAGCTGTGCAGACCACAGCAGTGCATTGACCAATAAACCCGGACAAGATATCTGTCCAGGAAGGGGCGCTGTGCAGACCACAGCAGTGCATTGATATATAAACCCAGACGAGATATCTGTCCAGGACGGGGAGCTGTGCAGACCACAGCAGTGCATTGATCTATAAACCAGAACTAGATATCTGTCCAGGACGGGGAGCTGTGCAGACCACAGCAGTGCATTGATATATAAACCCAGACGAGATGTCTGTCCAGCACCGGGAGCTGTGCAGACAACAGCAGTGCATTGATCTATAAACCCAGACGAGATATCTGTCCATCACGGGGAGCGGTGCAGACCACAGCAGTGCATTGATCTATAAATCCAGTTTGGATATCTGTCTAGGACGGGGAGCTGTGCAGACCACAGCAGTGCATTGATCTATAACCCCGGACAAGTTAAATGTTTAGGGCGGAGAGATGTGCAGAACACAGCAGTGCATTGATTTATAAATCCAGTTTGGATATCTGTTCAGCACGGGGAGCTGCGCAGACCACAGTAGTGCATTGATCTATAAACCCTGACTAGATATCTGTCCAGTACGGGGAGTTGTGCAGACTACAGCAGTGCATTGATCTATAAACCCTGACTAGATATCTGTCCAGAATGGGGAGTTGTGCAGACTACAGCAGTGCATTGATCTATAAACCCAGACTAGATATACGTCCAGGACGGAGAGCTGTGCAGACAACAGCAGTGCATTGATCTATAAACCCAGACTAGATATCTGTCCAGACGGGGAGCTGTGCAGACCACAGCAGTACATTGATTGATAAACCCAGACTAGATATCTGTCCAGCACGGGAAGCTGTGGAGACCACAGAAGTGCATTGATCTATAAACCCGGACGAGATATCTGTCCAGGACGGGGAGCTGTGCAGACCACAGCAGTGCATTGATTGATAAACCCAGACTAGATATCTGTCCAGACGGGGAGCTGTGCAGACCAGAGCAGTGCATTGATCTGTAAACCCAGACTAGATATCTGTACAGGACGGGGAGCTGTGCAGACCACAGCAGTGCATTGACCGATAAACCTGGACGAGATATCTGTCCAGGGCGGGGAGCTGTATAGACCACAGCAGTGCATTGATCTACAAACCCGGACTAGATATCTGTCCAGGACAGGGAGCTGTGCAGACCAGAGCAGTGCATTGATCTGTAAACCCAGACTAGATATCTGTCCAGGACGGGGAGCTGTGCAGACAACAGCAGTGCATTGATCTATAATCCCGGACTAGATATCTGTCCAGAATGGGGAGCTGTGCTCACCACAGCAGTGCATTGATCTATAAACCCGGAATAGATATCTGTCCAGTACGGGGAGCTGTGAAGGCCACAGCAGCGCAGTGATCTATAAACCCAGACGATATATCTGTCCAGAATGGGCAGTTGTGCAGACCACAGCAGTGGATTGAACTATAAACCCAGACTAGATATCTGTCCAGGACGGAGAGCTGTGCAGACCACAGCAGTGCATTGATCTGTAAAGCCAGACTAGATATCTGTACAGGACGGGGAGCTGTGCAGACCACAGCAGTGCATTGATCTATAAACCCGGACGAGATATCTGTCCAGGGCGGGGAGCTGTGTAGACCACAGCAGTGCATTGATCTACAAACCCGGACTAGATATCTGTCCAGGACAGGGAGCTGTGTAGACCACAGCAGTGCATTGAACTCTAAACCCAGAATAAATATCTGTCCAGGACAGGGAGCTGTGCAGACCACAGCAGTGCATTGATCTATAAACCCGGACTAGATATCTGTCCAGTGCGGGGAGCTGTGCAGACCACAGCAGTGCATTGTTGTATAAACCCACACTAGATATCTGTCCAGCACCGGGAGCTGTGCAGACAACAGCAGTGCATTGGTCTATAAACCCAGACGAGATAACTGTCCAGGACGGTGAGCTGTGCAGTCCACAGCAGTGCATTGATCTATAAACACGGACTAGATATCGGTATAGGGCGGAGAGCTGTGCAGAACACAGCAGTGCATTGATATGTAAAATCAGACGAGATATCTATCCAGGGCGGGGAGCTGTGCAGACGACAGGAGTGCATTCATCGATAAACCCGGACTAGATACCAGTCCAGGACGGCGAGCTGTGGAGACCACAGCAGTGCATTGATCTATAGACCCAGACGAGTTATCTGTCCAGTACGGGGAGCTATGCAGACCACAGCAGTGCATTTAACTATAAACCCGGACTAGATATCTGTCCAGCACGGGGAGCTGTGCAGACCACAGCAGTGATTGATCTATAAACCCAGACTAGATATCTGTCCAGCACTGGGAGCTGTGTAGACCACAGCAGTGCATTGATGTATAAACCCGGAATAGATATCAATCCAGCACGGGGAGCTGTGTAGAGCAGGGCAGTGCATTGATCTATAATCCCGGACTAGATATCTGTCCAGGACGGGGAGCTGTGTAGACCACAGCAGTGCATTGAACTCTAAACCCAGAATAAATATCTGTCCAGGACGGGGAGCTGTGCAGACCACAGCAGTGCATTGATCTATAAACGCAGACTCGATATTTGTCCAGGACAGGGAGCTGTGCAGACCACAGCAGTGCATTGATCTATAAACCCGGACTAGATATCTGTCCAGTGCGGGGAGCTGTGCAGACCACAGCAGTGCATTGTTGTATAAACCCACACTAGATATCTGCCCAGCACCGGGAGCTGTGCAGACAACAGCAGTGCATTGGTCTATAAACCCAGACGAGATAACTGTCCAGGACGGTGAGCTGTGCAGTCCACAGCAGTGAATTGATCTATAAACACGGACTAGATATCGGTACAGGGCGGAGAGCTGTGCAGAACACAGCAGTGCATTGATCTATAATGCCAGACTAGATATCTGTCCAGCACGGGGAGCTGTGCAGACCACAGCAGTGATTGATCTATAAACCCAGACTAGATATCTGTCCAGGACGGGGAGCTGCGCAGACCACAGCAGTGCATTGATCTATAAACCCGGACTAGATATCCGTCCAGGACGGGGAGCTGTGCAGACCACAGCAGTGCATTGATCTATAAACCTGGACGAGGTATCTGTGCAGCACTGGGAGCTGTGTAGACCACAGCAGTGCGTTGATGTATATACCCGGAATAGATATCAATCCAGCACGGGGAGCTGTGTAGACCAGGGCAGTGCATTGATCTATAAACCCGGAAGAGATATTTGTCCAGAACGGGGAGCTGTGCAGACCACAGCAGTGCATTCATCTATAAACCCAGACTAGATATCTGTCCAGCACCGGGAGCTGTGCAGACAACAGCAGTGCATTCGTCTACAAACACAGACTAGATATCTATCCAGGGCGGGGAGCTGTGCAGACCACAGGAGTGCATTGATCTATAAACCTGGATTGATATCTGTCCAGGACGGGGAGCTGTACAGACCACAGCAGTGCATTGATCTAAAAACCCGGACTAGATATCTGTCCAGGACGGGGAGCTGTGCAGACCAAAGGAGTGATTGAGCGATAAATCCAGACCAAATATCTGTCCAGCACTGGGAGCTGTGTAGACCACAGCAGTGCATTGATGGATAAACCCGGAATAGATATCTGTCCAGCACGGGGAGCTGTGCAGACCACAGCAGTGCATTGATCTATAAACCCAGACTAGATGTCTGTCCAGCACCGGGAGCTGTGCAGACCACAGCAGTGCATTGATCTATAAACCCAGACGAGATATCTGTCCATCACGGGGAGCGGTGCAGACCACAGCAGTGCATTGATCTATAAATCCAGTTTGGATATCTGTCTAGGACGGGGAGCTGTGCAGAACACAGCAGTGCATTGATCTATAAATCCAGTTTGGATATTTGTTCAGCACGGGGAGCTGCGCAGACCACAGCAGTGCATTGATCTATAAACCCGGACTTGATATCTGTCCAGAATGGGGAGTTGTGCAGATTACAGCAGTGCATTGATCTACAAACCCGGACTAGATATCTGTCCAGGACAGGGAGCTGTGCAGACCAGAGCAGTGCATTGATCTGTAAACCCAGACTAGATATCTGTCCAGTACTGGGAGCTGTGCAGACAAGAGCAGTGCATTGATCTATAATCCCGGACTAGATATCTGTCCAGCACGGGGAGCTGTGCAGAACACAGCAGTGGATTGATCATTAAACCCGGACTAGATATCTGTCTAGTACGGGGAGCTGTGTAGACCACAGCAGTGCAGTGATCAATAAACCCAGACGAGATATCTGTCCAGGGCGGGGAGCTGTGCAGACCACAGCAGTGCATTGATCTATAAACCCGGACTAGATATCTGTCCAGCACGGGGAGCTGTGCAGACCACAGCAGTGCATTGAGGTATAAACCGGGACTAGATATCTGTCCAGCACTGAGAGCTGTGCAGACCACAGCAGTGCATTGATCTATAAACCCGGACTAGATATCTGCCCAGGAAAGGGAGCTGTGCAGACCACAGCAGTGCATTGATCTATAAACCCGGACTAGATATCAGTCCAGAACGGGGAGCTCTGCAGACCACAGCAGTGCATTGATCTATAATGCCAGACGAGATATCTGTCCAGCACCGGGAGCTGTGCAGACAACAGCAGTGCATTGGTCTATAAACCCAGTCGAGATAACTGTCCAGGTCGGTGAGCTGTGCAATCCACAGCAGTGCATTGATCTATAAACACGGACTAGATATCTGTCCAAGACGGGAAGCTGTGCAGACCACAGCAGTGCATTGATGTATAAACCCGGAATAGATATCAATCCAGCATGGGGAGCTGTGTAGACCAGAGCAGTGCATTGATCTATAAACCCAGACTAGATGTCTGTCCAGCACCGGGAGCTGTGCAGACAACAGCAGTGCATTGATCTATAAACCCAGACGAGATATCTGTCCATCACGGGGAGCGGTGCAGACCACAGCAGTGCATTGATCTATAACCCCGGACAAGATAAATGTTTAGGGCGGAGAGCTGTGCAGAACACAGCAGTGCATTGATTTATAAATCCAGTTTGGATATCTGTTCAGCACGGGGAGCTGCGCAGACCACAGTAGTGTATTGATCTATAAACCCTGACTAGATATCTGTCCAGTACGGGGAGTTGTGCAGACTACAGCAGTGCATTGACCTATAAACCCTGACTAGATATCTGTCCAGAATGGGGAGTTGTGCAGACTACAGCAGTGCATTGATCTATAAAACCAGACTAGATATCCGTCCAGGACGGGGAGCTGTGCAGACAACAGCAGTGCATTGATCTATAAATCCAGACTAGATATCTGTCCAGACGGGGAGCTGTGCAGACCACAGTAGTACATTGATTGATAAACCCAGACTAGATATCTGTCCAGCACGGGAAGCTGTGGAGACCACAGAAGTGCATTGATCTATAAACCCGGACGAGATATCTGTCCAGGACGGGGAGCTGTGCAGACCACAGCAGTGCATTGATCGATAAACCCAGACTAGATATCTGTCCAGACGGGGAGCTGTGCAGACCAGAGCAGTGCATTGATCTGTAAACCCAGACGAGATATCTGTACAGGACGGGGAGCTGTGCAGACCACAGCAGTGCATTGATCGATAAACCCGGACGAGATATCTGTCCAGGGCGGGGAGCTGTGTAGACCACAGCAGTGCATTGATCTACAAACCCGGACTAGATATCTGTCCAGGACAGGGAGCTGTGCAGACCAGAGCAGTGCATTGATCTGTAAACCCAGACTAGATATCTGTCCAGGACGGGGAGCTGTGCAGACAACAGCAGTGCATTGATCTATAATCCCGGACTAGATATCTGTCCAGAATGAGGAGCTGTGCTCACCACAGCAGTGCATTGATCTATAAACCCGGAATAGATATCTGTCCAGTACGGGGAGCTGTGAAGGCCACAGCAGCGCAGTGATCTATAAACCCAGACGATATATCTGTCCAGAATGGGCAGTTGTGCAGACCACAGCAGTGGATTGAACTATAAACCCAGACTAGATATCTGTCCAGGACGGGGAGCTGTGCAGAACACAGCAGTGGATTGATCTCTAAACCCGGACTAGATATCTGTCCAGCACGGGGAGCTGTGCAGAACACAGCAGTGGATTGATCTCTAAACCCGGACTAGTAATCTGTCTAGTACGGGGAGCTGTGCAGACCACAGCAGTGCATTGAGGTATAAACCGGGACTAGATATCTGTCCAGCACTGAGAGCTCTGCAGACCACAGCAGTGCATTGATCTATAAACCCGGACTAGATATCTGCCCAGGAAAGGGAGCTGTGCAGACCACAGCAGTGCATTGATCTGTAAAGCCAGACTAGATATCTGTACAGGACGGGGAGCTGTGCAGACCACAGCAGTGCATTGATCTGTAAAGCCAGACTAGATATCTGTACAGGACGGGGAGCTGTGCAGACCACAGCAGTGCATTGATCTATAAACCCGGACGAGATATCTGTCCAGGGCGGGGAGCTGTGTAGACCACAGCAGTGCATTGATCTACAAACTCGGACTAGATATCTGTCCAGGACAGGGAGCTGTGTAGACCACAGCAGTTCATTGAACTCTAAACCCAGAATAAATATCTGTCCAGGACGGGGAGCTGTGCAGACCACAGCAGTGCATTGATCTATAAACGCAGACTCGATATTTGTCCAGGACAGGGAGCTGTGCAGACCACAGCAGTGCATTGATCTATAAACCCGGACTAGATATCTGTCCAGTGCGGGGAGCTGTGCAGACCACAGCAGTGCATTGTTGTATAAACCCACACTAGATATCTGTCCAGCACCGGGAGCTGTGCAGACAACAGCAGTGCATTGGTCTATAAACCCAGACGAGATAACTGTCCAGGACGGTGAGCTGTGCAGTCCACAGCAGTGCATTGATCTATAAACACGGACTAGATATCCGTATAGGGCGGAGAGCTGTGCAGAACACAGCAGTGCATTGATCTATAATGCCAGATAAGATATCTGTCCAGCACGGGGAGCTGTGCAGACCACAGCAGTGATTGATCTATAAACCCAGACTAGATATCTGTCCAGCACGGGGAGCTGCGCAGACCACAGCAGTGCATTGATCTATAAACCCGGACTAGATATCCGTCCAGGACGGGGAGCTGTGCAGACCACAGCAGTGCATTGATCTATAAACCTGGACGAGGTATCTGTCCAGCACTGGGAGCTGTGTAGACCACAGCAGTGCGTTGATGTATATACCCGGAATAGATATCAATCCAGCACGGGGAGCTGTGTAGACCAGAGCAGTGCATTGATCTATAAACCCGGAAGAGATATTTGTCCAGAACGGGGAGCTGTGCAGACCACAGCAGTGCATTCATCTATAAACCCAGACTAGATATCTGTCCAGCACCGGGAGCTGTGCAGACAACAGCAGTGCATTCGTCTACAAACACAGACTAGATATCTATCCAGGGCGGGGAGCTGTGCAGACCACAGGAGTGCATTGATCTATAAACCTGGATTGATATCTGTCCAGGACGGGGAGCTGTACAGACCACAGCAGTGCATTGATCTAAAAACCCGGACTAGATATCTGTCCAGGACGGGGAGCTGTGCAGACCAAAGCAGTGATTGAGCGATAAATCCAGACCAAATATCTGTCCAGCACTGGGAGCTGTGTAGACCACAGCAGTGCATTGATGGATAAACCCGGAATAGATATCTGTCCAGCACGGGGAGCTGTGCACACCACAGCAGTGCATTGATCTATAATCCCAGACTAGACGTCTGTCCAGCACCGGGAGCTGTGCAGACCACAGCAGTGCATTGATCTATAAACCCAGACGAGATATATGTCAATCACGGGGAGCGGTGCAGACCACAGCAGTGCATTGATCTATAACCCCGGACAAGATAAATATTTAGGGCGGAGAGCTGTGCAGAAGACAGCAGTGCATTGATCTATAAATCCAGTTTGGATATCTGTTCAGCACGGGGAGCTGCGCACACCACAGCAGTGCATTGATCTATAAACCCGTACTTGATATCTGTCCAGAATGGGGAGTTGTGCAGACTACAGCAGTGCATTGATCTATAAACCCAGACTAGATATCCGTCCAGGACAGGGAGCTGTGCAGACAACAGCAGTGCATTGATCTATAAACCCGGACGAGATATCTGTCCAGGGCGGGGAGCTGTGAAGACCACAGCAGTGCATTGATCTACAAACCCGGACTAGATATCTGTCCAGCACGGGAAGCTGTGCAGACCAGAGCAGTGCATTGATCTGTAAACCCAGACTAGATATCTGTCAATCACGGGGAGCGGTGCAGACCACAGCAGTGCATGGATCTATAAATCCAGTTTGGATATCTGTCCAGCACCGGGAGCTGTGCAGAACACAGCAGTGGATTGATCTTTAAACCCGGACTAGATATCTGTCTAGTACGGGGAGCTGTGTAGACCACAGCAGTGCAGTGATCTATAAACCCAGACGAGATATCTGTCCAGGGCGGGGAGCTGTGCAGACCACAGCAGTGCATTGATCTATAAACGCGGACTAGATATCTGTCCAGCACGGGGAGCTGTGCAGACCACAGCAGTGCATTGAGGTATAAACCGGGACTAGATATCTGTCCAGCACTGAGAGCTGTGCAGACCACAGCAGTGCATTGATCTATAAACCCGGACTAGATATCTGCCCAGGAAAGGGAGCTGTGCACACCACAGCAGTGCATTGATCTATAATGCCCGACGAGATATCTGTCCAGCACCGGTAGCTGTGCAGACAACAGCAGTGCATTGGTCTATAAACCCAGTCGAGATAACTGTCCAGGTCGGTGAGCTGTGCAATCCACAGCAGTGCATTGATCTATAAACACGGACTAGATATCTGTCCAAGACGGGAAGCTGTGCAGACCACAGCAGTGCATTGATGTATAAACCCGGAATAGATATCAATCCAGCATGGGGAGCTGTGTAGACCAGAGCAGTGCATTGATCTATAAACCCAGACTAGATGTCTGTCCAGCACCGGGAGCTGTGCAGACAACAGCAGTGCATTGATCTATAAACCCAGACGAGATATCTGTCCATCACGGGGAGCGGTGCAGACCACAGCAGTGCATGGATCTATAAATCCAGTTTGGATATCTGTCTAGGACGGGGAGCTGTGCAGACCACAGCAGTGCATTGATCTATAACCCCGGACAAGATAAATGTTTAGGGCGGAGAGCTGTGCAGAACACAGCAGTGCATTGATTTATAAATCCAGTTTGGATATCTGTTCAGCACGGGGAGCTGCGCAGACCACAGTAGTGTATTGATCTATAAACCCTGACTAGATATCTGTCCAGTACGGGGAGTTGTGCAGACTACAGCAGTGCATTGATCTATAAACCCTGACTAGATATCTGTCCAGAATGGGGAGTTGTGCAGACTACAGCAGTGCATTGATCTATAAACCCAGACTAGATATCCGTCCTGGACGGGGAGCTGTGCAGACAACAGCAGTGCATTGATCTATAAATCCAGACTAGATATCTGTCCAGACGGGGAGCTGTGCAGACCACAGCAGTACATTGATTGATAAACGCAGACTAGATATCTGTCCAGCACGGGAAGCTGTGGAGACCACAGAAGTGCATTGATCTATAAACCCGGACGAGATATCTGTCCAGGACGGAGAGCTGTGCAGACCACAGCAGTGCATTGATCGATAAACCCAGACTAGATATCTGTCCAGACGGGGAGCTGTGCAGACCAGAGCAGTGCATTGATCTGTAAACCCAGACTAGATATCTGTACAGGACGGGGAGCTGTGCAGACCACAGCAGTGCATTGATCGATAAACCCGGACGAGATATCTGTCCAGGGCGGGGAGCTGTGTAGACCACAGCAGTGCATTGATCTACAAACCCGGACTAGATATCTGTCCAGGACAGGGAGCTGTGCAGACCAGAGCAGTGCATTGATCTGTAAACCCAGACTAGATATCTGTCCAGGACGGGGAGCTGTGCAGACAACAGCAGTGCATTGATCTATAATCCCGGACTCGATATCTGTCCAGAATGAGGAGCTGTGCTCACCACAGCAGTGCATTGATCTATAAACCCGGAATAGATATCTGTCCAGTACGGGGAGCTGTGAAGGCCACAGCAGCGCAGTGATCTATAAACCCAGACGATATATCGGTCCAGAATGGGTAGTTGTGCAGAACACAGCAGTGGATTGATCTCTAAACCCGGACTAGATATCTGTCCAGCACGGGGAGCTGTGCAGAACACAGCAGTGGATTGATCTCTAAACCCGGACTAGATATCTGTCTAGTACAGGGAGCTGTGCAGACCACAGCAGTGCATTGAGGTATAAACCGGGACTAGATATCTGTCCAGCACTGAGAGCTCTGCAGACCACAGCAGTGCATTGATCTATAAACCCGGACTAGATATCTGCCCAGGAAAGGGAGCTGTGCAGACAACAGCAGTGCATTGATCTATAAACACGTACTAGGTTTTTGTCCAGGGCGGAGAGCTGTGCAGACCACAGCAGTGCATTGATCTGTAAAGCCAGACTAGATATCTGTACAGGACGGGGAGCTGTGCAGACCACAGCAGTGCATTGATCTATAAACCCGGACGAGATATCTGTCCAGGGCGGGGAGCTGTGCAGACCACAGCAGTGCATTGATCTACAAACCCGGACTAGATATCTGTCCAGGACAGGGAGCTGTGTAGACCACAGCAGTTCATTGAACTCTAAACCCAGAATAAATATCTGTCCAGGACGGGGAGCTGTGCAGACCACAGCAGTGCATTGATCTATAAACGCAGACTCGATATTTGTCCAGGACAGGGAGCTGTGCAGACCACAGCAGTGCATTGATCTATAAACCCGGACTAGATATCTGTCCAGTGCGGGGAGCTGTGCAGACCACAGCAGTGCATTGTTGTATAAACCCACACTAGATACCTGTCCAGCACCGGGAGCTGTGCAGACAACAGCAGTGCATTGGTCTATAAACCCAGACGAGATAACTGTCCAGGACGGTGTGCTGTGCAGTCCACAGCAGTGCATTGATCTATAAACACGGACTAGATATCGGTATAGGGCGGAGAGCTGTGCAGAACACAGCAGTGCATTGATCTATAATGCCAGATAAGATATCTGTCCAGCACGGGGAGCTGTGCAGACCACAGCAGTGATTGATCTATAAACCCAGACTAGATATCTGTCCAGCACGGGGAGCTGCGCAGACCACAGCAGTGCATTGATCTATAAACCCGGACTAGATATCCGTCCAGGACGGGGAGCTGTGCAGACCACAGCAGTGCATTGATCTATAAACCTGGACGAGGTATCTGTCCAGCACTGGGAGCTGTGTAGACCAGGGCAGTGCATTGATCTATAAACCCGGAAGAGATATTTGTCCAGAACGGGGAGCTGTGCAGACCACAGCAGTGCATTCATCTATAAACCCAGACTAGATATCTGTCCAGCACCGGGAGCTGTGCAGACAACAGCAGTGCATTCGTCTACAAACACAGACTAGATATCTATCCAGGGCGGGGAGCTGTGCAGACCACAGGAGTGCATTGATCTATAAACCTGGATTGATATCTGTCCAGGACGGGGAGCTGTACAGACCACAGCAGTGCATTGATCTAAAAACGCGGACTAGATATCTGTCCAGGACGGGGAGCTGTGCAGACCAAAGCAGTGATTGAGCGATAAATCCAGACCAAATATCTGTCCAGCACTGGGAGCTGTGTACACCACAGCAGTGCATTGATGGATAAACCCGGAATAGATATCTGTCCAGCACGGGGAGCTGTGCAGACCACAGCAGTGCATTGATCTATAAACCCAGACTAGACGTCTGTCCAGCACCGGGAGCTGTGCAGACCACAGCAGTGCATTGATCTATAAACCCAGACGAGATATCTGTCAATCACGGGGAGCGGTGCAGACCACAGCAGTGCATTGATCTATTACCCCGGACAAGATAAATGTTTAGGGCGGAGAGCTGTGCAGAATACAGCAGTGCATTGATCTATAAATCCAGTTTGGATATCTTTTCAGCACGGCGAGCTGCGCAGACCACAGCAGTGCATTGATCTATAAACCCGGACTTGATATCTGTCCAGAATGGGGAGTTGTGCAGACTACAGCAGTGCATTGAACTATAAACCCAGACTAGATATCCGTCCAGGACAGGGAGCTGTGCAGACAACAGCAGTGCATTGATCTATAAACCCAGACTAGATATCTATCCAGACGGGGAGCTGTGCAGACCACAGCAGTGCATTGATCGATAAACCCAGACGAGATATCTGTCCAGCACGGGAAGCTGTGGAGACCACAGAAGTGCATTGATCTATAAACCCGGACGAGATATCTGTCCAGGACGGGGAGCTGTGCAGACCACAGCAGTGCATTGATCTATAAACCCAGACTAGATATCTGTACAGGACGGGGAGCTGTGCAGACCACAGCAGTGCATTGATCTATAAACCCGGACGAGATATCTGTCCAGGGCGGGGAGCTGTGAAGACCACAGCAGTGCATTGATCTACAAACCCTGACTAGATATCTGTCCAGGACAGGGAGCTGTGCAGACCAGAGCAGTGCATTGATCTGTAAACCCAGACTAGATATCTGTCCAGTACGGGGAGCTGTGCAGACAAGAGCAGTGCATTGATCTATAATCCCGGACTAGATATCTGTCCAGCACGGGGAGCTGTGCAGAACACAGCAGTGGATTGATCTCTAAACCCGAACTAGATATCTGTCTAGTACGGGGAGCTGTGTAGACCACAGCAGTGCAGTGATCTATAAACCCAGACGAGATATCTGTCCAGGGCGGGGAGCTGTGCAGACCACAGCAGTGCATTGATCTATAAACCCGGACTAGATATCTGTCCAGCACGGGGAGCTGTGCAGACCACAGCAGTGCATTGAGGTATAAACCGGGACTAGATATCTGTCCAGCACTGAGAGCTGTGCAGACCACAGCAGTGCATTGATCTATAAACCCGGACTAGATATCTGCCAAGGAAAAGGAGCTGTGCAGACCACAGCAGTGCATTGATCTATAAACCCGGACTAGATATCAGTCCAGAACGGGGAGCTGTGCAGACCACAGCAGTGCATTGATCTATAATGCCAGACGAGATATCTGTCCAGCACCGGGAGCTGTGCAGACAACAGCAGTGCATTGGTCTATAAACCCAGTCGAAATAACTGTCCAGGTCGGTGAGCTGTGCAATCCACAGCAGTGCATTGATCTATAAACACGGACTAGATATCTGTACAGGGCGGAGAGCTGTGCAGAACACAGCAGTGCATTGATGTGTTAACAAGGACTAGATATCTGTCCAAGACGGGAAGCTGTGCAGACCACAGCAGTGCATTGATGTATAAACCCGGAATAGATATCAATCCAGCATGGGGAGCTGTGTAGACCAGAGCAGTGCATTGATCTATAAACCCAGACTAGATGTCTGTCCAGCACCGGGAGCTGTGCAGACAACAGCAGTGCATTGATCTATAAACCCAGACGAGATATCTGTCCATCACGGGGAGCGGTGCAGACCACAGCAGTGCATGGATCTATAAATCCAGTTTGGATATCTGTCTAGGACGGGGAGCTGTGCAGACCACAGCAGTGCATTGATCTATAACCCCGGACAAGATCAATGTTTAGGGCGGAGAGCTGTGCAGAACACAGCAGTGCATTGATTTATAAATCCAGTTTGGATATCTGTTCAGCACGGGGAGCTGCGCAGATCACAGTAGTGTATTGATCTATAAACCCTGACTAGATATCTGTCCAGTAGGGGGAGTTGTGCAGACTACAGCAGTGCATTGATCTATAAACTCTGACTAGATATCTGTACAGGACGGGGAGCTGTGTAGACCACAGCAGTGCATTGATCTACAAACCCGGACATGATATCTGTCCAGGACAGGGAGCTGTGCAGACCAGACCAGTGCATTGATCTGTAAACCCAGACTAGATATCTGTCCAGGACGGGGAGCTGTGCAGACAACAGCAGTGCATTGATCTATAATCCCGGACTAGATATCTGTCCAGAATGGGGAGCTGTGCTCACAACAGCAGGGCATTGATCTATAAACCCGGAATAGATATCTGTCCAGTACGGGGAGCTGTGAAGGCCACAGCAGCGCAGTGATCTATAAACCCAGACGATATATCTGTCCAGAATGGGCAGTTGTGCAGACCACAGCAGTGGATTGATCTATAAACCCAGACTAGATATCTGTCCAGGACGGGGAGCTGTGCAGAACACAGCAGTGGATTGATCTCTAAACCCGGACTAGATATCTGTCCAGCACGGGGAGCTGTGCAGACCACAGCAGTGCATTGATCTATAAACCCGGACTAGATATCTGTCCAGTACGGGGAGCTGTGCAGACCACAGCAGTGCATTGATCTATAATGCCACACTCTATATCTGTCCAGCACCAGGAGCTGTGCAGACAACAGCAGTGCATTGGTCAATAAGCCCAGACGAGATAACTGTCCAGGACGGTGAGCTGTGCAGTCCACAGCAGTGCATTGATCTATAAACACGGACTAGATATCTGTCCAGGACGGGAAGCTGTGCAGAGCACAGCAGTGCATTGATGTATAAACCCGGAATAGATATCAATCCAGCACGGGGAGCTGTGTAGACCAGAGCAGTGCATTGATCTATAAACCCGGAAGAGATATCTGTCCAGAACGGGGAGCTGTGCAGACCACAGCAGTGATTGAGCGATAAACCCAGACCAAATATCTGTCCAGAACTGGGAGCTGTGTAGACCACAGCAGTGCATTGATGGATAAACCCGGAATAGATATCTGTCCAGCACGGGGAGCTGTGTAGACCAGAGCAGTGCATTGATCTATAAACCCGGAAGAGATATTTGTCCAGAACGGGGAGCTGTGCAGACCACAGCAGTGCATTCATCTATAAACCCAGACTAGATATCTGTCCAGCACCGGGAGCTGTGCAGACAACAGCAGTGCATTCGTCTACAAACACAGACTAGATATCTATCCAGGGCGGGGAGCTGTGCAGACCACAGGAGTGCATTGATCTATAAACCTGGATTGATATCTGTCCAGGACGGGGAGCTGTACAGACCACAGCAGTGCATTGATCTAAAAACCCGGACTAGATATCTGTCCAGGACGGGGAGCTGTGCAGACCAAAGCAGTGATTGAGCGATAAATCCAGACCAAATATCTGTCCAGCACTGGGAGCTGTGTAGACCACAGCAGTGCATTGATGGATAAACCCGGAATAGATATCTGTCCAGCACGGGGAGCTGTGCACACCACAGCAGTGCATTGATCTATAATCCCAGACTAGACGTCTGTCCAGCACCGGGAGCTGTGCAGACCACAGCAGTGCATTGATCTATAAACCCAGACGAGATATATGTCAATCACGGGGAGCGGTGCAGACCACAGCAGTGCATTGATCTATAACCCCGGACAAGATAAATATTTAGGGCGGAGAGCTGTGCAGAAGACAGCAGTGCATTGATCTATAAATCCAGTTTGGATATCTGTTCAGCACGGGGAGCTGCGCACACCACAGCAGTGCATTGATCTATAAACCCGTACTTGATATCTGTCCAGAATGGGGAGTTGTGCAGACTACAGCAGTGCATTGATCTATAAACCCAGACTAGATATCCGTCCAGGACAGGGAGCTGTGCAGACAACAGCAGTGCATTGATCTATAAACCCGGACGAGATATCTGTCCAGGGCGGGGAGCTGTGAAGACCACAGCAGTGCATTGATCTACAAACCCGGACTAGATATCTGTCCAGCACGGGAAGCTGTGCAGACCAGAGCAGTGCATTGATCTGTAAACCCAGACTAGATATCTGTCAATCACGGGGAGCGGTGCAGACCACAGCAGTGCATGGATCTATAAATCCAGTTTGGATATCTGTCCAGCACCGGGAGCTGTGCAGAACACAGCAGTGGATTGATCTTTAAACCCGGACTAGATATCTGTCTAGTACGGGGAGCTGTGTAGACCACAGCAGTGCAGTGATCTATAAACCCAGACGAGATATCTGTCCAGGGCGGGGAGCTGTGCAGACCACAGCAGTGCATTGATCTATAAACGCGGACTAGATATCTGTCCAGCACGGGGAGCTGTGCAGACCACAGCAGTGCATTGAGGTATAAACCGGGACTAGATATCTGTCCAGCACTGAGAGCTGTGCAGACCACAGCAGTGCATTGATCTATAAACCCGGACTAGATATCTGCCCAGGAAAGGGAGCTGTGCACACCACAGCAGTGCATTGATCTATAATGCCCGACGAGATATCTGTCCAGCACCGGTAGCTGTGCAGACAACAGCAGTGCATTGGTCTATAAACCCAGTCGAGATAACTGTCCAGGTCGGTGAGCTGTGCAATCCACAGCAGTGCATTGATCTATAAACACGGACTAGATATCTGTCCAAGACGGGAAGCTGTGCAGACCACATCAGTGCATTGATGTATAAACCCGGAATAGATATCAATCCAGCATGGGGAGCTGTGTAGACCAGAGCAGTGCATTGATCTATAAACCCAGACTAGATGTCTGTCCAGCACCGGGAGCTGTGCAGACAACAGCAGTGCATTGATCTATAAACCCAGACGAGATATCTGTCCATCACGGGGAGCGGTGCAGACCACAGCAGTGCATGGATCTATAAATCCAGTTTGGATATCTGTCTAGGACGGGGAGCTGTGCAGACCACAGCAGTGCATTGATCTATAACCCCGGACAAGATAAATGTTTAGGGCGGAGAGCTGTGCAGAACACAGCAGTGCATTGATTTATAAATCCAGTTTGGATATCTGTTCAGCACGGGGAGCTGCGCAGACCACAGTAGTGTATTGATCTATAAACCCTGACTAGATATCTGTCCAGTACGGGGAGTTGTGCAGACTACAGCAGTGCATTGATCTATAAACCCTGACTAGATATCTGTCCAGAATGGGGAGTTGTGCAGACTACAGCAGTGCATTGATCTATAAACCCAGACTAGATATCCGTCCTGGACGGGGAGCTGTGCAGACAACAGCAGTGCATTGATCTATAAATCCAGACTAGATATCTGTCCAGACGGGGAGCTGTGCAGACCACAGCAGTACATTGATTGATAAACGCAGACTAGATATCTGTCCAGCACGGGAAGCTGTGGAGACCACAGAAGTGCATTGATCTATAAACCCGGACGAGATATCTGTCCAGGACGGAGAGCTGTGCAGACCACAGCAGTGCATTGATCGATAAACCCAGACTAGATATCTGTCCAGACGGGGAGCTGTGCAGACCAGAGCAGTGCATTGATCTGTAAACCCAGACTAGATATCTGTACAGGACGGGGAGCTGTGCAGACCACAGCAGTGCATTGATCGATAAACCCGGACGAGATATCTGTCCAGGGCGGGGAGCTGTGTAGACCACAGCAGTGCATTGATCTACAAACCCGGACTAGATATCTGTCCAGGACAGGGAGCTGTGCAGACCAGAGCAGTGCATTGATCTGTAAACCCAGACTAGATATCTGTCCAGGACGGGGAGCTGTGCAGACAACAGCAGTGCATTGATCTATAATCCCGGACTCGATATCTGTCCAGAATGAGGAGCTGTGCTCACCACAGCAGTGCATTGATCTATAAACCCGGAATAGATATCTGTCCAGTACGGGGAGCTGTGAAGGCCACAGCAGCGCAGTGATCTATAAACCCAGACGATATATCTGTCCAGAATGGGTAGTTGTGCAGAACACAGCAGTGGATTGATCTCTAAACCCGGACTAGATATCTGTCCAGCACGGGGAGCTGTGCAGAACACAGCAGTGGATTGATCTCTAAACCCGGACTAGATATCTGTCTAGTACGGGGAGCTGTGCAGACCACAGCAGTGCATTGAGGTATAAACCGGGACTAGATATCTGTCCAGCACTGAGAGCTCTGCAGACCACAGCAGTGCATTGATCTATAAACCCGGACTAGATATCTGCCCAGGAAAGGGAGCTGTGCAGACAACAGCAGTGCATTGATCTATAAACACGTACTAGGTTTTTGTCCAGGGCGGAGAGCTGTGCAGACCACAGCAGTGCATTGATCTGTAAAGCCAGACTAGATATCTGTACAGGACGGGGAGCTGTGCAGACCACAGCAGTGCATTGATCTATAAACCCGGACGAGATATCTGTCCAGGGCGGGGAGCTGTGCAGACCACAGCAGTGCATTGATCTACAAACCCGGACTAGATATCTGTCCAGGACAGGGAGCTGTGTAGACCACAGCAGTTCATTGAACTCTAAACCCAGAATAAATATCTGTCCAGGACGGGGAGCTGTGCAGACCACAGCAGTGCATTGATCTATAAACGCAGACTCGATATTTGTCCAGGACAGGGAGCTGTGCAGACCACAGCAGTGCATTGATCTATAAACCCGGACTAGATATCTGTCCAGTGCGGGGAGCTGTGCAGACCACAGCAGTGCATTGTTGTATAAACCCACACTAGATACCTGTCCAGCACCGGGAGCTGTGCAGACAACAGCAGTGCATTGGTCTATAAACCCAGACGAGATAACTGTCCAGGACGGTGTGCTGTGCAGTCCACAGCAGTGCATTGATCTATAAACACGGACTAGATATCGGTATAGGGCGGAGAGCTGTGCAGAACACAGCAGTGCATTGATCTATAATGCCAGATAAGATATCTGTCCAGCACGGGGAGCTGTGCAGACCACAGCAGTGATTGATCTATAAACCCAGACTAGATATCTGTCCAGCACGGGGAGCTGCGCAGACCACAGCAGTGCATTGATCTATAAACCCGGACTAGATATCCGTCCAGGACGGGGAGCTGTGCAGACCACAGCAGTGCATTGATCTATAAACCTGGACGAGGTATCTGTCCAGCACTGGGAGCTGTGTAGACCAGGGCAGTGCATTGATCTATAAACCCGGAAGAGATATTTGTCCAGAACGGGGAGCTGTGCAGACCACAGCAGTGCATTCATCTATAAACCCAGACTAGATATCTGTCCAGCACCGGGAGCTGTGCAGACAACAGCAGTGCATTCGTCTACAAACACAGACTAGATATCTATCCAGGGCGGGGAGCTGTGCAGACCACAGGAGTGCATTGATCTATAAACCTGGATTGATATCTGTCCAGGACGGGGAGCTGTACAGACCACAGCAGTGCATTGATCTAAAAACGCGGACTAGATATCTGTCCAGGACGGGGAGCTGTGCAGACCAAAGCAGTGATTGAGCGATAAATCCAGACCAAATATCTGTCCAGCACTGGGAGCTGTGTACACCACAGCAGTGCATTGATGGATAAACCCGGAATAGATATCTGTCCAGCACGGGGAGCTGTGCAGACCACAGCAGTGCATTGATCTATAAACCCAGACGAGATATCTGTCAATCACGGGGAGCGGTGCAGACCACAGCAGTGCATTGATCTATTACCCCGGACAAGATAAATGTTTAGGGCGGAGAGCTGTGCAGAATACAGCAGTGCATTGATCTATAAATCCAGTTTGGATATCTGTTCAGCACGGGGAGCTGCGCAGACCACAGCAGTGCATTGATCTATAAACCCGGACTTGATATCTGTCCAGAATGGGGAGTTGTGCAGACTACAGCAGTGCATTGAACTATAAACCCAGACTAGATATCCGTCCAGGACAGGGAGCTGTGCAGACAACAGCAGTGCATTGATCTATAAACCCAGACTAGATATCTGTCCAGTCGGGGAGCTGTGCAGACCACAGCAGTGCATTGATCGATAAACCCAGACGAGATATCTGTCCAGCACGGGAAGCTGTGGAGACCACAGAAGTGCATTGATCTATAAACCCGGACGAGATATCTGTCCAGGACGGGGAGCTGTGCAGACCACAGCAGTGCATTGAACTAGAAACCCAGACTAGATATCTGTACAGGACGGGGAGCTGTGCAGACCACAGCAGTGCATTGATCTATAAACCCGGACGAGATATCTGTCCAGGGCGGGGAGCTGTGAAGACCACAGCAGTGCATTGATCTACAAACCCTGACTAGATATCTGTCCAGGACAGGGAGCTGTGCAGACCAGAGCAGTGCATTGATCTGTAAACCCAGACTAGATATCTGTCCAGTACGGGGAGCTGTGCAGACAAGAGCAGTGCATTGATCTATAATCCCGGACTAGATATCTGTCCAGCACGGGGAGCTGTGCAGAACACAGCAGTGGATTGATCTCTAAACCCGAACTAGATATCTGTCTAGTACGGGGAGCTGTGTAGACCACAGCAGTGCAGTGATCTATAAACCCAGACGAGATATCTGTCCAGGGCGGGGAGCTGTGCAGACCACAGCAGTGCATTGATCTATAAACCCGGACTAGATATCTGTCCAGCACGGGGAGCTGTGCAGACCAAAGCAGTGCATTGAGGTATAAACCGGGACTAGATATCTGTCCAGCACTGAGAGCTGTGCAGACCACAGCAGTGCATTGATCTATAAACCCGGACTAGATATCTGCCAAGGAAAGGGAGCTGTGCAGACCACAGCAGTGCATTGATCTATAAACCCGGACTAGATATCAGTCCAGAACGGGGAGCTGTGCAGACCACAGCAGTGCATTGATCTATAATGCCAGACGAGATATCTGTCCAGCACCGGGAGCTGTGCAGACAACAGCAGTGCATTGGTCTATAAACCCAGTCGAAATAACTGTCCAGGTCGGTGAGCTGTGCAATCCACAGCAGTGCATTGATCTATAAACACGGACTAGATATCTGTACAGGGCGGAGAGCTGTGCAGAACACAGCAGTGCATTGATGTGTTAACAAGGACTAGATATCTGTCCAAGACGGGAAGCTGTGCAGACCACAGCAGTGCATTGATGTATAAACCCGGAATAGATATCAATCCAGCATGGGGAGCTGTGTAGACCAGAGCAGTGCATTGATCTATAAACCCAGACTAGATGTCTGTCCAGCACCGGGAGCTGTGCAGACAACAGCAGTGCATTGATCTATAAACCCAGACGAGATATCTGTCCATCACGGGGTGCGGTGCAGACCACAGCAGTGCATGGATCTATAAATCCAGTTTGGATATCTGTCTAGGACGGGGAGCTGTGCAGACCACAGCAGTGCATTGATCTATAACCCCGGACAAGATCAATGTTTAGGGCGGAGAGCTGTGCAGAACACAGCAGTGCATTGATTTATAAATCCAGTTTGGATATCTGTTCAGCACGGGGAGCTGCGCAGATCACAGTAGTGTATTGATCTATAAACCCTGACTAGATATCTGTCCAGTAGGGGGAGTTGTGCAGACTACAGCAGTGCATTGATCTATAAACCCTGACTAGATATCTGTACAGGACGGGGAGCTGTGTAGACCACAGCAGTGCATTGATCTACAAACCCGGACATGATATCTGTCCAGGACAGGGAGCTGTGCAGACCAGACCAGTGCATTGATCTGTAAACCCAGACTAGATATCTGTCCAGGACGGGGAGCTGTGCAGACAACAGCAGTGCATTGATCTATAATCCCGGACTAGATATCTGTCCAGAATGGGGAGCTGTGCTCACCACAGCAGGGCATTGATCTATAAACCCGGAATAGATATCTGTCCAGTACGGGGAGCTGTGAAGGCCACAGCAGCGCAGTGATCTATAAACCCAGACGATATATCTGTCCAGAATGGGCAGTTGTGCAGACCACAGCAGTGGATTGATCTATAAACCCAGACTAGATATCTGTCCAGGACGGGGAGCTGTGCAGAACACAGCAGTGGATTGATCTCTAAACCCGGACTAGATATCTGTCCAGCACGGGGAGCTGTGCAGACCACAGCAGTGCATTGATCTATAAACCCGGACTAGATATCTGTCCAGTACGGGGAGCTGTGCAGACCACAGCAGTGCATTGATCTATAATGCCACACTCTATATCTGTCCAGCACCAGGAGCTGTGCAGACAACAGCAGTGCATTGGTCAATAAGCCCAGACGAGATAACTGTCCAGGACGGTGAGCTGTGCAGTCCACAGCAGTGCATTGATCTATAAACACGGACTAGATATCTGTCCAGGACGGGAAGCTGTGCAGAGCACAGCAGTGCATTGATGTATAAACCCGGAATAGATATCAATCCAGCACGGGGAGCTGTGTAGACCAGAGCAGTGCATTGATCTATAAACCCGGAAGAGATATCTGTCCAGAACGGGGAGCTGTGCAGACCACAGCAGTGATTGAGCGATAAACCCAGACCAAATATCTGTCCAGAACTGGGAGCTGTGTAGACCACAGCAGTGCATTGATGGATAAACCCGGAATAGATATCTGTCCAGCACGGGGAGCTGTGTAGACCAGAGCAGTGCATTGATCTATAAACCCGGAAGAGATAACTGTCCAGCACGGGGAGCTGTGCAGACCACAGCAGTGCATTGATCTATAAACCCAGACTAGATGTCTGTCCAGCACCGGGAGCTGTGCAGACAACAGCAGTGCATTGATCTATAAAACCAGACGAGATATCTGTCCATCACGGGGAGCGGTGCAGACAACAGCAGTGCATTGATCTATAAATCCAGTTTGGATATCTGTCTAGAACGGGGAGCTGTGCAGACCACAGCAGTGCATTGATCTGTAAACCCTGACTGGATATATGTCCAGGAAGGGGAGCTGTGCAGACCACAGCAGTGCATTGATCTATAATCCCGGACTAGATATCTGGTCAGAATGGGGAGCTGTGCTCACCACAGCAGTGCATTGATCTATAAACCCGGAATAGATATCTGTCCAGTACGGGGAGCTGTGTAGGCCACAGCAGCGCAGTGATCTATAAACCCAGAATAGATATCTGTCCAGGACAGGGAGCTGTGCAGACCAGAGCAGTGCATTGATCTGTAAACCCAGACTAGATATCTGTCCAGGAAGGGGAGCTGTGCAGACCACAGCAGTGCAGTGATCTATAAACACAGACTAGATATCTGTCCAGGGCGGGGAGCTGTGCAGACCACAGTAGTGCATTGATATATAAACCCGGAGTAGATATCTGTCCAGCACGGGGAGCCGTGCAGACCACAGCAGTGCATTCAGGTATAAACCGGGACTAGATATCTGTCCAGCACTGAGAGCTGTGCAAACCACAGCAGTGCATTGATCTATAAACCCGGACTAGATATCTGCCCAGGAAAGGGAGCTGTGCAGACCACGGCAGTGCATTGATCTATAAACCCAGACTAGATATCTATCCAGAATGGGGAGCTGTGCAGACCACAGCAGTGCATGGATCTATAAACCCAGACGAATTATCTGTCCAGGTCGGGGAGCTGTGTAGACCACAGCAGTGCATTGTTCTATAATCCCGGACTAGATATCTGTCCAGAATGGGGAGTTGTGCAGACCACAGCAGTGGATTGATCTATAAACCCAGACTAGATATCTGTCCAGGACGGGGAGCTGTGCAGACAACAGCAGTGCATTGATCTATAAACCAGGACTCGATATCTGTCCAGCACGGGGAGCTGTGCAGAACACAGCAGTGGATTGATCTCTAAACCCGGACTAGATATCTGTCTAGTACGGGGAGCTGTGTAGACCACAGCAGTGCATTGAGGTATAAACCGGGACTAGATATCTGTCCAGCACTGAGAGCTCTGCAGACCACAGCAGTGCATTGATCTATAAACCCGGACTAGATATCTGCCCAGGAAAGGGAGCTGTGCAGACAACAGCAGTGCATTGATCTATAAACACGTACTAGGTTTTTGTCCAGGGCGGAGAGCTGTGCAGACCACAGCAGTGCATTGATGTATAAACCCGGACTAGATATCTGTCCAGTACGGGGAGCTGTGCAGACCACAGCAGTGCATTGATCTATAATGCCAGACTAGATATCTGTCCAGCACCAGGAGCTATGCAGACAACAGCAGTGCATTGGTCTATAAACCCAGACGAGATAACTGTCCAGGACGGTGAGCTGTGCAGTCCACAGCAGTGCATTGATCTATAAACACGGACTAGATATCTGTCCAGGACGGGAAGCTGTGCAGACCACAGCAGTGCATTGATGTATAAAACCAGAATAGATATCAATCCAGCACGGGGAGCTGTGTAGACCAGAGCAGTGCATAGATCTATAAACCCGGAAGAGATATCTGTCCAGAACGGGGAGCTGTGCAGACCACAGCAGTGATTGAGCGATAAACCCAGACCAAATATCTGTCCAGCACTGGGAGCTGTGTAGACCACAGCAGTGCATTGATGGATAAACCCGGAATAGATATCTGTCCAGCACGGGGAGCTGTGTAGACCAGAGCAGTGCATTGATCTATAGACCCAGACTAGATATCTGTCCAGCACCGGGAGCTGTGCAGACAACAGCATTGCATTGATCTATAAACCCAGACGAGATATCTGTCCATCACGGGGAGCGGCGCAGACCACAGCAGTGCATTGATCAATAAATCCAGTTTGGATATCTGTCTAGAACGGGGAGCTGTGCAGACCACAGCAGTGCATTGATCTATAATCCCGGACTAGATATCTGTCCAGAATGGGGAGCTGTGCTCACCACAGCAGTGCATTGATCTATAAACCCGGAATAGATATCTGTCCAGTACGGGGAGCTGTGTAGGCCACAGCAGCGCAGTGATCTATAAACCCAGAATAGATATCTGTCCAGGACAGGGAGCTGTGCAGACCAGAGCAGTGCATTGATCTGTAAACCCAGACTAGATATCTGTCCAGGAAGGGGAGCTGTGCAGACCACAGCAGTGCAGTGATCTATAAACCCAGACTAGATATCTGTCCAGGGCGGGGTGCTGTGCAGACCACAGTAGTGCATTGATCTATAAACCCGGAGTAGATATCTGTCCAGCACGGCGAGCCGTGCAGACCACAGCAGTGCATTGATCTATAAACCCGGACTAGATATCTGTCCAGGGCGGGGAGCTGTGCAGTCCACAGCAGTGCATTGATCTATAAACCCAGACTAGATATCTATCCAGAATGGGGAGCTGTGCAGACCACAGCAGTGCATGGATCTATAAACCCAGACGAATTATCTGTCCAGGTCGTGGAGCTGTGTAGACCACAAAAGTGCATTGTTCTATAATCCCGGACTAGATATCTGTCCAGAGTGGGGAGTTGTGCAGACCACAGCAGTGGATTGATCTATAAACCCAGACTAGATATCTGTCCAGGACGGGGAGCTGTGCAGACAACAGCAGTGCATTGATCTATAAACCCGGACTCGATATCTGTCCAGTACGGGGAGCTGTGCAGACCACAGCAGTGCATTGATCTATAATCCCGGACTAGGTTTTTGTCCAGGGCGGGGAGCTGTGCAGACCACAGCAGTGCAGTGATCTATAAACCCAGACTAGATATCTGTCCAGCACCGGGAGCTGTGCAGACCACAGCAGTGCATTGATCTATAATCCCGGACTGGATATCTGTCCAGAATGGGGAGTTGTGCAGACCACAGCAGTGGATTGATCTATTAACCCAGACTAGATATCTGTACTGGACGGGGAGCTGTGCAGACAACAGCAGTGCATTGATCTATAAACCGGGACTAGGTTTTTGTCCAGGGCGGGGAGCCGTGCAGACCACAGCAGTGCATTGATCTATAAACCCAGACCAGATATTTGTTTAGGGCGGAGAGCTGTGCAGAACACAGCAGTGCATTGATCTATAAACACGGACGAGATATCTGTCCAGGACGGGGAGCTGTGCAGACCACAGCAGTGCATTGATCTATAAACCAGAACTAGATATCTGTCCAGCATGCGGAGCTATGCAGACCACAGCAGTACATTGATCTATAATCCCGGACTAGATATCTGTCCAGGACGGGGAGCTGTGTAGACCACAGCAGTGCATTGAACTATAAACCCAGAATAAATATCTGTCCAGGACGGGGAGCTGTGCAGACCACAGCAGTGCATTGATCTATAAACCCAGACACGATATCTGTCCAGGACAGGGAGCTGTGCAGACCACAGCAGTGCATTGATCTATAAACCCGGACGAGATATCTGTCCAGTACGGGGAGCTGTGCAGACCACAGCAGTGCATTGTTCTATAAACCCAGACTAGATATCTGTCCAGCACCGGGAGCTGTGCAGACAAAAGCAGTGCATTGGTCTATAAACCCAGACGAAATAACTGTCCAAGGAGGGTGAGCTGTGCAGTCCACAGCAGTGCATTTATCTATAAACACGGACTAGATATCTGTATAGGGCGGAGAGCTGTGCAGAACACAGCAGTGCATTGATGTATTAACAAGGACTAGATACCTGTCCAGGACGGGGAGCTGTGCAGACCACAGCAGTGATTGATGTATAAACCCAGACTAGATATCTGTCCAGCACCGGGAGCTGTGTAGACCACAGCAGTGCATTGATGTATTAACCCGGAATAGATATCAATCCAGCACGGGGAGCTGTGTAGACCAGATCAGTGCATTGATCTATAAACACGGAAGAGATATCTGTCCAGAACGGGGAGCTGTGCAGACCACAGCAGTGCATTCATCTATAAACCCAGACTAGATATCTGTCCAGCACCGGGAGCTGTGCAGACAACAGCAGTTCATTTATCTATAAACACAGAATAGATATCTATCCAGGGCGGGGAGCTGTGCAGACCACAGGAGTGCATTGATCTATAAACCCGGATTGATATCTGTCCAGGACGGGGAGCTGTGCAGACCACAGCAGTGATTGAGCGATAAACCCAGACCAAATATCTGTCCAGCACTGGGAGCTGTGTAGACCACAGCAGTGCATTGATGGATAAACCCGGAATAGATATCTGTCCAGCACGGGGAGCTGTGCAGACAACAGCAGTGCATTGATCTATAAACCCAGACGAGATATCTGTCCATCACGGGGAGCAGTGCAGACCACAGCAGTGCATTGATCTATTACCCCGGACAAGATAAATGTTCAGGGCGTAGAGCTGTGCAGAACACAGCAGTGCATTGATCTATTAATGCAGTTTGGATATCTGTTCAGCACTGGGAGCTGCGCAGACCACAGCAGTGCATTGATCTGTAAACCTGGACTAGTTATCTGTCCAGAATGGGGAGTTATGCAGACCACAGCAGTGCATTGATCTATTACCCCGGACAAGATAAATGTTTCGGGCGGAGAGCTGTGCAGAACACAGCAGTGCATTGATCTATAAATCCAGTTTGGATATCTGTTCAGCACGGGGAGCTGCGCAGACCACAGCAGTGCATTGATCTATAAACCTGGACTAGATATCTGTCCAGAATGGAGAGTTGTGCAGACTACAGCAGTGCATTGATCTATAAACCCAGACTAGATATCCGTCCAGGACGGGGAGCTGTGCAGACCACATCAGTGCATTGATCTATAAACCCAGACTAGATATCTGTCCAGACGGGTAGCTGTGCAGACCACAGCAGTGCATTGATCGATAAACCCAGACTAGATATCTGTCTGGCACGGGAAGCTGTGGAGACCACAAAAGTGCATTGATCTATAAACCCGGACGAGATATCTGTCCAGGACGGGGAGCTGTGCAGACCACAGTAGTGCATTGATCTATAAACCCAGACTAGATATCTGTCCAGACGGGGAGCTGTGCAGACCAGAGCAGTGCATTGATCTGTAAACCCAGACTAGATATCTGTCCAGGTCGGGGAGCTGTGCAGACCACAGCAGTGCATTGATCTATAAACCCGGACTAGATATCTGACCAGGACAGGGAGCTGTGCAGACCAGAGCAGTGCATTAATCTAAAATCCCAGACTAGATATCTGTCCAGAATGGGGAGCTGTGCTCACCACAGCAGTGCATTGATCTATAAACCCGGAATAGATATCTGTCCAGTACGGGGAGCTGCGTAGGACACAACAGCGCAGTGATCTATAAACCCAGACTAGATATCTGTCCAGGACGGGGAGCTGTGCAGAACACAGCAGTGGATTGATCTATAAATCCAGTTTGGATATCTGTTCAGCACGGGGAGCTGCGCAGACCACAGCAGTGCATTGATCTATAAACCTGGACTAGATATCTGTCCAGAATGGAGAGTTGTGCAGACTACAGCAGTGCATTGATCTATAAACCCAGACTAGATATCCGTCCAGGACGGGGAGCTGTGCAGACCACAGCAGTGCATTGATCTATAAACCTGGACTAGATATCTGTCCAGAATGGAGAGTTGTGCAGACTACAGCAGTGCATTGATCTATAAACCCAGACTAGATATCTGTCCAGGACGGGGAGCTGTGCAGAACACAGCAGTGGATTGATCTCTAAACCCGGACTAGATATCTGTCCAGCACGGGGAGCTGTGCAGAACACAGCAGTGTATTGATCTCTAAACCCGGACTAGATATCTGTCTAGTACGGGGAGCTGTGCAGACCACAGCAGTGCAGTGATCTATAAACCCAGACTAGATATCTGTCCAGGGCGGGGAGCTGTGCAGACCACAGCAGTGCATTGATCTATAAACCAGGACTAGATATCTGGCCAGGAAAGGGAGCTGTGCAGACCACAGCAGTGCATTGATCTATAAATCCAGACTAGATATCTATCCAGAATGGGGAGCTGTGCAGACCACAGCAGGGCATGGATCTATAAACCTAGACGAATTATCTGTCCAGGTCGGGGAGCTGTGTAGACCACAGCAGTGCATTGTTATATAATCCCGGACGAGATATCTGTCCAGAATGGGGAGTTGTGCAGACCACAGTCGTGCATTGATCTATAAACCCAGACTAGATATCCGTCCAGGACGGGGAGCTGTGCAGACCACATCAGTGCATTGATCTATAAACCCAGACTAGATATCTGTCCAGACGGGTAGCTGTGCAGACCACAGCAGTGCATTGATCGATAAACCCAGACTAGATATCTGTCCAGGACGGGGAGCTGTGCAGAACACAGCAGTGGATTGATCTCTAAACCCGGACTAGATATCTGTCCAGCACGGGGAGCTGTGCAGACCACAACAGTGGATTGATCTATTAACCCGGACTAGATATCTGTCTAGTACGGGGAGCTGTGCAGACCACAGCAGTGCAGTGATCTATAAACCCAGACTAGATATCTGTTCAGGGCGGTGAGCTGTGCAGACCACAGTCGTGCCTTGATCTATAAACCCGGAGTAGATATCTGTCCAGCACGGGGAGCCGTGCACAGCACTGCAGTGCATTCAGGTATAAACCGGGACTAGATACCTGTCCAGCACTGAGAGCTGTGCAGACCACAGCAGTGCATTGATCTATAAACCCAGACTAGATATCTATCCAGAATGGGGAGCTGTGCAGATCACAGCAGTGCATGGATCTATAAACCCAGACGAATTATCTGTCCAGGTCGGGGAGCTGTGTAGACCACAGCAGTGCATTGATCTATAAACCCGGACTCGATATCTGTCCAGTACGGGGAGCTGTGCAGACCACAGCAGTGCATTGATCTATAATCCCGGACTAGGTTTTTGTCCAGAGCGGGGAGCTGTGCAGACCACAGCAGTGCATTGATCTATAAACCCAGACTAGATATCTGTCCAGCACCGGGAGCTGTGCAGACCACAGCAGTGCATTGATCTATAATCCCGGACTGGATATCTGTCCAGAATGGGGAGTTGTGCAGACCACAGCAGTGGATTGATCTATTAACCCAGACTAGATATCTGTACTGGAGAGGGAGCTGTGCAGACAACAGCAGTGCATTGATCTATAAACCCGGACTAGGTTTTTGTCCAGGGCGGGGAGCTGTGCAGACCACAGCAGTGCATTGAACTATAAACCCAGACCAGATATTTGTTTAGGGCGGAGAGCTGTGCAGAACACAGCAGTGCACTGATCAATAAATCCGGATTGGATATCAATCCAGGACGGGGAGCTGTGCAGACCACAGCAGTGCATATATCTATAAACCAGAACTAGATATCTGTCCAGCATGCGGAGCTATGCAGACCACAGCAGTACATTGATCTATAATCCCGGACTAGATATCTGTCCAGGACGGGGAGCTGTGTAGACCACAGCAGTGCATTGAACTATAAACCCAGAATAAATATCTGTCCAGGACGGGGAGCTGTGCAGACCACAGCAGTGCATTGATCTATAAACCCAGACTCGATATCTGTCCAGGACAGGGAGCTGTGCAGACCACAGCAGTGCATTGATCTATAAACCCGGACGAGATATCTGTCCAGTACGGGGAGCTGTGCAGACCACAGCAGTGCATTGTTCTATAAACCCAGACTAGATATCTGTCCAGCACCGGGAGCTGTGCAGACAAAAGCAGTGCATTGGTCTATAAACCCAGACGAAATAACTGTCCAGGACGGTGAGCTGTGCAGTCCACAGCAGTGCATTTATCTATAAACACGGACTAGATATCTGTATAGGGCGGAGAGCTGTGGAGAACACAGCAGTGCATTGATGTATTAACAAGGACTAGATATCTGTCCAGCACCGGGAGCTGTGTAGACCACAGCAGTGCATTGATGTATTAACCCGGAATAGATATCAATCCAGCACGGGGAGCTGTGTAGACCAGATCAGTGCATTGATCTATAAACACGGAAGAGATATCTGTCCAGAACGGGGAGCTGTGCAGACCACAGCAGTGCATTCATCTATAAACCCAGACTAGATATCTGTCCAGCACCGGGAGCTGTGCAGACAACAGCAGTTCATTTATCTATAAACACAGAATAGATATCTATCCAGGGCGGGGAGCTGTGCAGACCACAGGAGTGCATTGATCTATAAACCCGGATTGATATCTGTCCAGGACGGGGAGCTGTGCAGACCACAGCAGTGATTGAGCGATAAACCCAGACGAAATATCTGTCCAGCACTGGGAGCTGTGCAGACAACAGCAGTGCATTGATCTATAAACCCAGACGAGATATCTGTCCATCACGGGGAGCGGTGCAGACCACAGCAGTGCATTGATCTATAAATCCAGTTTGGATATCTGTCTAGGACGGGGAGCTGTGCAGACCACAGCAGTGCATTGATCTATAAATGCAGTTTGGATATCTGTTCAGCACTGGGAGCTGCGCAGACCACAGCAGTGCATTGATCTATAAACCTGGACTAGTTATCTGTCCAGAATGTGGAGTTGTGCAGACCACAGCAGTGCATTGATCTATTACCCCGGACAAGATAAATGTTTCGGGCGGAGAGCTGTGCAGAACACAGCAGTGCATTGATCTATAAATCCAGTTTGGATATCTGTTCAGCACGGGGAGCTGCGCAGACCACAGCAGTGCATTGATCTATAAACCTGGACTAGATATCTGTCCAGAATGGAGAGTTGTGCAGACTACAGCAGTGCATTGATCTATAAACCCAGACTAGATATCCGTCCAGGACGGGGAGCTGTGCAGACCACATCAGTGCATTGATCTATAAACCCAGACTAGATATCTGTCCAGACGGGTAGCTGTGCAGACCACAGCAGTGCATTGATCGATAAACCCAGACTAGATATCTGTCTGGCACGGGAAGCTGTGGAGACCACAAAAGTGCATTGATCTCTAAACCCGGACGAGATATCTGTCCAGGACGGGGAGCTGTGCAGACCACAGTAGTGCATTGATCTATAAACCCAGACTAGATATCTGTCCAGACGGGGAGCTGTGCAGACCAGAGCAGCGCATTGATCTGTAAACCCAGACTAGATATCTGTCCAGGTCGGGGAGCTGTGCAGACCACAGCAGTGCATTGATCTATAAACCAGGACTAGATATCTGTCCAGGACAGGGAGCTGTGCAGACCAGAGCAGTGCATTGATCTGTAAACCCAGACTAGATATCTGTTCAGGACGGGGAGCTGTGCAGACCACAGCAGTGCATTAATCTAAAATCCCAGACTAGATATCTGTCCAGAATGGGGAGCTGTGCTCACCACAGCAGTGCATTGATCTATAAACCCGGAATAGATATCTGTCCAGTACGGGGAGCTGTGTAGGACACAGCAGCGCAGTGATCTATAAACCCAGACTAGATATCTGTCCAGGACGGGGAGCTGTGCAGAACACAGCAGTGGATTGATCTCTAAACCCGGACTAGATATCTGTCCAGCACGGGGAGCTGTGCAGAACACAGCAGTGGATTGATCTCTAAACCCGGACTAGATATCTGTCTAGTACGGGGAGCTGTGCAGACCACAGCAGTGCAGTGATCTATAAACCCAGACTAGATATCTGTCCAGGGCGGGGAGCTGTGCTGACCACAGCAGTGCATTGATCTATAAACCCGGACTAGATATCTGGCCAGGAAAGGGAGCTGTGCAGACCACAGCAGTGCATTGATCTATAAATCCAGACTAGATATCTATCCAGAATGGGGAGCTGTGCAGACCACAGCAGGGCATGGATCTATAAACCTAGACGAATTATCTGTCCAGGTCGGGGAGCTGTGTAGACCACAGCAGTGCATTGTTATATAATCCCGGACCAGATATCTGTCCAGAATGGGGAGTTGTGCAGACCACAGCAGTGGATTGATCTATAAACCCAGACTAGATATCTGTCCAGGACGGGGAGCTGTGCAGAAAACAGCAGTGCATTGATCTATAAACCCGTACTAGGTTTTTGTCCAGTGCGGGGAACTGTGCAGGCCACAGCAGTGCATTGATTTATAAACCCAGACCAGATATTTGAACAGCACGGGGAGCTGTGCAGACAACAGCAGTGCATTGATCTACAAACCCGGACTAGATATCAGTCCAGCACGGGGAGCTGTGCAGACCACAGCAGTGCATTGATCTATAAACCCGGACTAGATATCTGTCCAGTACAGGGGAGGTGTGCAGGCCACAGCACAGCATTGATCTATAAAGCCGGACTAGGTTTTTGTCCAGGGCGGGGAGCTGTGCAGACCACAGCAGTGCAGTGATCTATAAACCCAGACTAGATATCTGTCCAGCACGGGAAGCTGTGGAGACCAGAGCAGTGCATTGATCTGTAAACCCAGACTAGATATCTGTACAGGACGGGGAGCTGTGCAGACCACAGCAGTGCATTGATCTATAAACCCGGACGAGATATGTGTCCAGGGCGGCGAGCTGTGTAGACCACAGCAGTGCATTGATCTACAAACCCGGACTAGATATCTGTCCAGGACAGGGAGCTGTGCAGACCAGAGCAGTGCATTGATCTGTAAACCCAGACTAGATATCTGTCCAGGACGGGGAGCTGTGCAGACAACAGCAGTGCATTGATCTATAATCCCGGACTAGATATCTGTCCAGAATGGGGAGCTGTGCTCACCACAGCAGTGCATTGATCTATACACCCGGAATAGATATCTGTCCAGTACGGGGAGCTGTGAAGGCCACAGCAGCGCAGTGATCTATAAACCCAGACGATATATCTGTCCAGAATGGGCAGTTGTGCAGACCACAGCAGTGCATTGATCTATTACCCCGGACAAGATAAATGTTTCGGGCGGAGAGCTGTGCAGAACACAGCAGTGCATTGATCTATAAATCCAGTTTGGATATCTGTTCAGCACGGGGAGCTGCGCAGACCACAGCAGTGCATTGATCTATAAACCTGGACTAGATATCTGTCCAGAATGGAGAGTTGTGCAGACTACAGCAGTGCATTGATCTATAAACCCAGACTAGATATCCGTCCAGGACGGGGAGCTGTGCAGACCACATCAGTGCATTGATCTATAAACCCAGACTAGATATCTGTCCAGACGGGTAGCTGTGCAGACCACAGCAGTGCATTGATCGATAAACCCAGACTAGATATCTGTCTGGCACGGGAAGCTGTGGAGACCACAAAAGTGCATTGATCTCTAAACCCGGACGAGATATCTGTCCAGGACGGGGAGCTGTGCAGACCACAGTAGTGCATTGATCTATAAACCCAGACTAGATATCTGTCCAGACGGGGAGCTGTGCAGACCAGAGCAGCGCATTGATCTGTAAACCCAGACTAGATATCTGTCCAGGTCGGGGAGCTGTGCAGACCACAGCAGTGCATTGATCTATAAACCAGGACTAGATATCTGTCCAGGACAGGGAGCTGTGCAGACCAGAGCAGTGCATTGATCTGTAAACCCAGACTAGATATCTGTTCAGGACGGGGAGCTGTGCAGACCACAGCAGTGCATTAATCTAAAATCCCAGACTAGATATCTGTCCAGAATGGGGAGCTGTGCTCACCACAGCAGTGCATTGATCTATAAACCCGGAATAGATATCTGTCCAGTACGGGGAGCTGTGTAGGACACAGCAGCGCAGTGATCTATAAACCCAGACTAGATATCTGTCCAGGACGGGGAGCTGTGCAGAACACAGCAGTGGATTGATCTCTAAACCCGGACTAGATATCTGTCCAGCACGGGGAGCTGTGCAGAACACAGCAGTGGATTGATCTCTAAACCCGGACTAGATATCTGTCTAGTACGGGGAGCTGTGCAGACCACAGCAGTGCAGTGATCTATAAACCCAGACTAGATATCTGTCCAGGGCGGGGAGCTGTGCTGACCACAGCAGTGCATTGATCTATAAACCCGGACTAGATATCTGGCCAGGAAAGGGAGCTGTGCAGACCACAGCAGTGCATTGATCTATAAATCCAGACTAGATATCTATCCAGAATGGGGAGCTGTGCAGACCACAGCAGGGCATGGATATATAAACCTAGACGAATTATCTGTCCAGGTCGGGGAGCTGTGTAGACCACAGCAGTGCATTGTTATATAATCCCGGACCAGATATCTGTCCAGAATGGGGAGTTGTGCAGACCACAGCAGTGGATTGATCTATAAACCCAGACTAGATATCTGTCCAGGACGGGGAGCTGTGCAGAAAACAGCAGTGCATTGATCTATAAACCCGTACTAGGTTTTTGTCCAGTGCGGGGAACTGTGCAGGCCACAGCAGTGCATTGATTTATAAACCCAGACCAGATATTTGAACAGCACGGGGAGCTGTGCAGACAACAGCAGTGCATTGATCTACAAACCCGGACTAGATATCAGTCCAGCACGGGGAGCTGTGCAGACCACAGCAGTGCATTGATCTATAAACCCGGACTAGATATCTGTCCAGTACAGGGGAGGTGTGCAGGCCACAGCACAGCATTGATCTATAAAGCCGGACTAGGTTTTTGTCCAGGGCGGGGAGCTGTGCAGACCACAGCAGTGCAGTGATCTATAAACCCAGACTAGATATCTGTCCAGCACGGGAAGCTGTGGAGACCAGAGCAGTGCATTGATCTGTAAACCCAGACTAGATATCTGTACAGGACGGGGAGCTGTGCAGACCACAGCAGTGCATTGATCTATAAACCCGGACGAGATATGTGTCCAGGGCGGCGAGCTGTGTAGACCACAGCAGTGCATTGATCTACAAACCCGGACTAGATATCTGTCCAGGACAGGGAGCTGTGCAGACCAGAGCAGTGCATTGATCTGTAAACCCAGACTAGATATCTGTCCAGGACGGGGAGCTGTGCAGACAACAGCAGTGCATTGATCTATAATCCCGGACTAGATATCTGTCCAGAATGGGGAGCTGTGCTCACCACAGCAGTGCATTGATCTATACACCCGGAATAGATATCTGTCCAGTACGGGGAGCTGTGAAGGCCACAGCAGCGCAGTGATCTATAAACCCAGACGATATATCTGTCCAGAATGGGCAGTTGTGCAGACCACAGCAGTGGATTGATCTATAAACCCAGAATAGATATCTGTCCAGGACGGGGAGCTGTGCAGAACACAGCAGTGGATTGATCTCTAAACCCGGACGAGATATCTGTCCAGCACGGGGAGCTGTGCAGAACACAGCAGTGGATTGATCTCTAAACCCAGACTAGATATCTGTCCAGCACCGGGAGCTGTGCAGACAAAAGCAGTGCATTGGTCTATAAACCCAGACGAAATAACTGTCCAGGACGGTGAGCTGTGCAGTCCACAGCAGTGCATTTATCTATAAACACGGACTAGATATCTGTATAGGGCGGAGAGCTGTGCAGAACACAGCAGTGCATTGATGTATAAACCCAGACTAGATATCTGTCCAGCACCGGGAGCTGTGTAGACCACAGCAGTGCATTGATGTATTAACCCGGAATAGATATCAATCCAGCACGGGGAGCTGTGTAGACCAGATCAGTGCATTGATCTATAAACACGGAAGAGATATCTGTCCAGAACGGGGAGCTGTGCAGACCACAGCAGTGCATTCATCTATAAACCCAGACTAGATATCTGTCCAGCACCGGGAGCTGTGCAGACAACAGCAGTTCATTTATCTATAAACACAGAATAGATATCTATCCAGGGCGGGGAGCTGTGCAGACCACAGGAGTGCATTGATCTATAAACCCGGATTGATATCTGTCCAGGACGGGGAGCTGTGCAGACCACAGCAGTGATTGAGCGATAAACCCAGACCAAATATCTGTCCAGCACTGGGAGCTGTGTAGACCACAGCAGTGCCTTGATGGATAAACCCGGAATAGATATCTGTCCAGCACGGGGAGCTGTGCAGACAACAGCAGTGCATTGATCTATAAACCCAGACGAGATATCTGTCCATCACGGGGAGCGGTGCAGACCACAGCAGTGCATTGATCTATTACCCCGGACAAGATAAATGTTCAGGGCGTAGAGCTGTGCAGAACACAGCAGTGCATTGATCTATTAATGCAGTTTGGATATCTGTTCAGCACTGGGAGCTGCGCATACCACAGCAGTGCATTGATCTATAAACCTGGACTAGTAATCTGTCCAGAATGGGGAGTTGTGCAGACCACAGCAGTGCATTGATCTATTACCCCGGACAAGATAAATGTTTCGGGCGGAGAGCTGTGCAGAACACAGCAGTGCATTGATCTATAAATCCAGTTTGGATATCTGTTCAGCACGGGGAGCTGCGCAGACCACAGCAGTGCATTGATCTAGAAACCTGGACTAGATATCTGTCCAGAATGGAGAGTTGTGCAGACTACAGCAGTGCATTGATCTATAAACCCAGACTAGATATCCGTCCAGGACGGGGAGCTGTGCAGACCACATCAGTGCATTGATCTATAAACCCAGACTAGATATCTGTCCAGACGGGTAGCTGTGCAGACCACAGCAGTGCATTGATCGATAAACCCAGACTAGATATCTGTCTGGCACGGGAAGCTGTGGAGACCACAAAAGTGCATTGATCTCTAAACCCGGACGAGATATCTGTCCAGGACGGGGAGCTGTGCAGACCACAGTAGTGCATTGATCTGTAAACCCAGACTAGATATCTGTCCAGGTCGGGGAGCTGTGCAGACCACAGCAGTGCATTGATCTATAAACCCGGACTAGATATCTGTCCAGGACAGGGAGCTGTGCAGACCAGAGCAGTGCATTAATCTGTAAACCCAGACTAGATATCTGTTCAGGACGGGGAGCTGTGCAGACCACAGCAGTGCATTAATCTAAAATCCCAGACTAGATATCTGTCCAGAATGGGGAGCTGTGCTCACCACAGCAGTGCATTGATCTATAAACCCGGAATAGATATCTGTCCAGTACGGGGAGCTGCGTAGGACACAGCAGCGCAGTGATCTATAAACCCAGACTAGATATCTGTCCAGGACAGGGAGCTGTGCAGAACACAGCAGTGGATTGATCTCTAAACCCGGACTAGATATCTGTCCAGCACGGGGAGCTGTGCAGAACACAGCAGTGGATTGATCTCTAAACCCGGACTAGATATCTGTCTAGTACGGGGAGCTGTGCAGACCACAGCAGTGCAGTGATCTATAAACCCAGACTAGATATCTGTCCAGGGCGGGGAGCTGTGCAGACCACAGCAGTGCATTGATCTATAAACCCGGACTAGATATCAGGCCAGGAAAGGGAGCTGTGCAGACCACAGCAGTGCATTGATCTATAAATCCAAACTAGATATCTATCCAGAATGGGGAGCTGTGCAGACCACAGCAGGGCATGGATCTATAAACCTAGACGAATTATCTGTCCAGGTCGGGGAGCTGTGTAGACCACAGCAGTGCATTGTTATATAATCCCGGACGAGATATCTGTCCAGAATGGGGAGTTGTGCAGACCACAGTCGTGCATTGATCTATAAACCCAGACTAGATATCCGTCCAGGACGGGGAGCTGTGCAGACCACATCAGTGCATTGATCTATAAACCCAGACTAGATATCTGTCCAGACGGGTAGCTGTGCAGACCACAGCAGTGCATTGATCGATAAACCCAGACTAGATATCTGTCCAGGACGGGGAGCTGTGCAGAACACAGCAGTGGATTGATCTCTAAACCCGGACTAGATATCTGTCCAGCACGGGGAGCTGTGCAGACCACAACAGTGGATTGATCTATTAACCCGGACTAGATATCTGTCTAGTACGGGGAGCTGTGCAGACCACAGCAGTGCTGTGATCTATAAACCCAGACTAGATATCTGTCCAGGGCGGTGAGCTGTGCAGACCACAGTCGTGCCTTGATCTATAAACCCGGAGTAGATATCTGTCTAGCACGGGGAGCCGTGCACAGCACTGCAGTGCATTCAGGTATAAACCGGGACTAGATACCTGTCCAGCACTGAGAGCTGTGCAGACCACAGCAGTGCATTGATCTATAAACCCAGACTAGATATCTGTCCAGGACGGGGAGCTGTGCAGACAACAGTAGTGCATTGATCTATAAACCCGGACTCGATATCTGTCCAGTACGGGGAGCTGTGCAGACCACAGCAGTGCATTGATCTATAATCCCGGACTAGGTTTTTGTCCAGAGCGGGGAGCTGTGCAGACCACAGCAGTGCAGTGATCTATAAACCCAGACTAGATATCTGTCCAGCACCGGGAGCTGTGCAGACCACAGCAGTGCATTGATCTATAATCCCGGACTGGATATCTGTCCAGAATGGGGAGTTGTGCAGACCACAGCAGTGGATTGATCTATTAACCCAGACTAGATATCTGTACTGGAGAGGGAGCTGTGCAGACAACAGCAGTGCATTGATCTATAAACCCGGACTAGGTTTTTGTCCAGGGCGGGGAGCTGTGCAGACCACAGCAGTGCATTGATCTATAAACCCAGACCAGATATTTGTTTAGGGCGGAGAGCTGTGCAGAACACAGCAGTGCACTGATCAATAAATCCGGATTGGATATCTATCCAGGACGGGGAGCTGTGCAGACCACAGCAGTGCATTGATCTATAAACCAGAACTAGATATCTGTCCAGCATGCGGAGCTATGCAGACCACAGCAGTACATTGATCTATAATCCCGGACTAGATATCTGTCCAGGACGTGGAGCTGTGTAGACCACAGCAGTGCATTGAACTATAAACCCAGAATAAATATCTGTCCAGGACGGGGAGCTGTGCAGACCACAGCAGTGCATTGATCGATAAACCCAGACTCGATATCTGTCCAGGACAGGGAGCTGTGCAGACCACAGCAGTGCATTGATCTATAAACCCGGACGAGATATCTGTCCAGTACGGGGAGCTGTGCAGACCACAGCAGTGCATTGTTCTATAAACCCAGACTAGATATCTGTCCTGCACCGGGAGCTGTGCAGACAAAAGCAGTGCATTGGTCTATAAACCCAGACGAAATAACTGTCCAGGACGGTGAGCTGTGCAGTCCACAGCAGTGCATTTATCTATAAACACGGACTAGATATCTGTATAGGGCGGAGAGCTGTGCAGAACACAGCAGTGCATTGATGTATTAACAAGGACTAGATACTTGTCCAGGACGGGGAGCTGTGCAGACCACAGCAGTGATTGATGTATAAACCCAGACGAGATATCTGTCCAGCACCGGGAGCTGTGTAGACCACAGCAGTGCATTGATGTATTAACCCGGAATAGATATCAATCCAGCACGGGGAGCTGTGTAGACCAGATCAGTGCATTGATCTATAAACACGGAAGAGATATCTGTCCAGAACGGGGAGCTGTGCAGACCACAGCAGTGCATTCATCTATAAACCCAGACTAGATATCTGTCCAGCACCGGGAGCTGTGCAGACAACAGCAGTTCATTTATCTATAAACACAGAATAGATATCTATCCAGGGCGGGGAGCTGTGCAGACCACAGGAGTGCATTGATCTATAAACCCGGATTGATATCTGTCCAGGACGGGGAGCTGTGCAGACCACAGCAGTGATTGAGCGATAAACCCAGACGAAATATCTGTCCAGCACTGGGAGCTGTGCAGACAACAGCAGTGCATTGATCTATAAACCCAGACGAGATATCTGTCCATCACGGGGAGCGGTGCAGACCACAGCAGTGCATTGATCTATAAATCCAGTTTGGATATCTGTCTAGGACGGGGAGCTGTGCAGACCACAGCAGTGCATTGATCTATAAATGCAGTTTGGATATCTGTTCAGCACTGGGAGCTGCGCAGACCACAGCAGTGCATTGATCTATAAACCTGGACTAGTTATCTGTCCAGAATGTGGAGTTGTGCAGACCACAGCAGTGCATTGATCTATTACCCCGGACAAGATAAATGTTTCGGGCGGAGAGCTGTGCAGAACACAGCAGTGCATTGATCTATAAATCCAGTTTGGATATCTGTTCAGCACGGGGAGCTGCGCAGACCACAGCAGTGCATTGATCTATAAATCCAGTTTGGATATCTGTCTAGGAAGGGGGGCTGTGCAGACCACAGCAGTGCATTGATCTATAAATGCAGTTTGGATATCTGTTCAGCACTGGGAGCTGCGCAGACCACAGCAGTGCATTGATCTATAAACCTGGACTAGTTATCTGTCCAGAATGTGGAGTTGTGCAGACCACAGCAGTGCATTGATCTATTACCCCGGACAAGATAAATGTTTCGGGCGGAGAGCTGTGCAGAACACAGCAGTGCATTGATCTATAAATCCAGTTTGGATATCTGTTCAGCACGGGGAGCTGCGCAGACCACAGCAGTGCATTGATCTATAAACCTGGACTAGATATCTGTCCAGAATGGAGAGTTGTGCAGACTACAGCAGTGCATTGATCTATAAACCCAGACTAGATATCCGTCGAGGACGGGGAGCTGTGCAGACCACATCAGTGCATTGATCTATAAACCCAGACTAGATATCTGTCCTGACGGGTAGCTGTGCAGACCACAGCAGTGCATTGATCGATAAACCCAGACTAGATATCTGTCTGGCACGGGAAGCTGTGGATACCACAAAAGTGCATTGATCTCTAAACCCGGACGAGATATCTGTCCAGGACGGGGAGCTGTGCAGACCACAGTAGTGCATTGATCTATAAACCCAGACTAGATATCTGTCCAGACGGGGAGCTGTGCAGACCAGAGCAGTGCATTGATCTGTAAACCCAGACTAGATATCTGTCCAGGTCGGGGAGCTGTGCAGACCACAGCAGTGCATTGATCTATAAACCCGGACTAGATATCTGTCCAGGACAGGGAGCTGTGCAGACCAGAGCAGTGCATTGATCTGTAAACCCAGACTAGATATCTGTTCAGGACGGGGAGCTGTGCAGACCACAGCAGTGCATTAATCTAAAATCCCAGACTAGATATCTGTCCAGAATGGGGAGCTGTGCTCACCACAGCAGTGCATTGATCTATAAACCCGGAATAGATATCTGTCCAGTACGGGGAGCTGTGTAGGACACAGCAGCGCAGTGATCTATAAACCCAGACTAGATATCTGTCCAGGACGGGGAGCTGTGCAGAACACAGCAGTGGATTGATCTCTAAACCCGGACTAGATATCTGTCCAGCACGGGGAGCTGTGCAGAACACAGCAGTGGATTGATCTCTAAACCCGGACTAGATATCTGTCTAGTACGGGGAGCTGTGCAGACCACAGCAGTGCAGTGATCTATAAACCCAGACGAGATATCTGTCCAGGGCGGGGAGCTGTGCAGACCACAGCAGTGCATTGATCTATAAACCCGGACTAGATATCTGGCCAGGAAAGGGAGCTGTGCAGACCACAGCAGTGCATTGATCTATAAATCCAGACTAGATATCTATCCAGAATGGGGAGCTGTGCAGACCACAGCAGGGCATGGATATATAAACCTAGACGAATTATCTGTCCAGGTCGGGGAGCTGTGTAGACCACAGCAGTGCATTGTTATATAATCCCGGACGAGATATCTGTCCAGAATGGGGAGTTGTGCAGACCACAGCAGTGGATTGATCTATAAACCCAGACTAGATATCTGTCCAGGACGGGGAGCTGTGCAGAAAACAGCAGTGCATTGATCTATAAACCCGTACTAGGTTTTTGTCCAGTGCGGGGAACTGTGCAGGCCACAGCAGTGCATTGATTTATAAACCCAGACCAGATATTTGAACAGCACGGGGAGCTGTGCAGACAACAGCAGTGCATTGATCTACAAACCCGGACTAGATATCAGTCCAGCACGGGGAGCTGTGCAGACCACAGCAGTGCATTGATCTATAAACCCGGACTAGATATCTGTCCAGTACAGGGGAGGTGTGCAGGCCACAGCACAGCATTGATCTATAAAGCCGGACTAGGTTTTTGTCCAGGGCGGGGAGCTGTGCAGACCACAGCAGTGCAGTGATCTATAAACCCAGACTAGATATCTGTCCAGCACGGGAAGCTGTGGAGACCAGAGCAGTGCATTGATCTGTAAACCCAGACTAGATATCTGTACAGGACGGGGAGCTGTGCAGACCACAGCAGTGCATTGATCTATAAACCCGGACGAGATATGTGTCCAGGGCGGCGAGCTGTGTAGACCACAGCAGTGCATTGATCTACAAACCCGGACTAGATATCTGTCCAGGACAGGGAGCTGTGCAGACCAGAGCAGTGCATTGATCTGTAAACCCAGACTAGATATCTGTCCAGGACGGGGAGCTGTGCAGACAACAGCAGTGCATCGATCTATAATCCCGGACTAGATATCTGTCCAGAATGGGGAGCTGTGCTCACCACAGCAGTGCATTGATCTATAAACCCGGAATAGATATCTGTCCAGTACGGGGAGCTGTGAAGGCCACAGCAGCGCAGTGATCTATAAACCCAGACGATATATCTGTCCAGAATGGGCAGTTGTGCAGACCACAGCAGTGGATTGATCTATAAACCCAGAATAGATATCTGTCCAGGACGGGGAGCTGTGCAGAACACAGCAGTGGATTGATCTCTAAACCCGGACTAGATATCTGTCCAGCACGGGGAGCTGTGCAGAACACAGCAGTGGATTGATCTCTAAACCCGGACTCGATATCTGTCTAGTACGGGGAGCTGTGTAGACCACAGCAGTGCAGTGATCTATAAACCCAGACGAGATATCTGTCCAGGGCGGGGAGCTGTGCAGACCACAGCAGTGCATTGATCTATAAACCCGGACTAGATATCTGTCCAGCACGGGGAGCTGTGCAGACCACAGCAGTGCATTGAGGAATAAACCGGGACTAGATATCTGTCCAGCACTGAGGGCTGTGCAGACCACAGCAGTGCATTGATCTATAAACCCGGACTAGATATCTGCCCAGGAAAGGGAGCTGTGCAGACAACAGCAGTGCATTGATCTATAAACACGTACTAGGTTTTTGTCCAGGGGGGAGAGCTGTGCAGAAAACAGCAGTGCATTGATCTATAAACCCGGACTAGATATCTGTCCAGCACGGGAAGCTGTGGCGACCACAGAAGTGCATTGATCTATAAACCCGGACGAGATATCTGTCCAGGACGGGGAGCTGTGCAGACCACAGCAGTGCATTGATCTACAAACCCAGACTAGATATCTGTCCAGACGGGGAGCTGTGCAGACCACAGCAGTGCATTGATCTGTAAACCCAGACTAGATATCTGTACAGGACGGGGAGCTGTGCAGACCACAGCAGTGCATTGATCTATAAACCCGGACGAGATATGTGTCCAGGGCGGGGAGCTGTGTAGACCACAGCAGTGCATTGATCTACAAACCCGGACTAGATATCTGTCCAGGACAGGGAGCTGTGCAGACCAGAGCAGTGCATTGATCTGTAAACCCAGACTAGATATCTGTCCAGGACGGGGAGCTGTGTAGACCACATCAGTGCATTGATCTATAAACCCAGACTAGATATCTGTCCAGACGGGTAGCTGTGCAGACCACAGCAGTGCATTGATCGATAAACCCAGACTAGATATCTGTCTGGCACGGGAAGCTGTGGAGACCACAAAAGTGCATTGATCTATAAACCCGGACGAGATATCTGTCCAGGACGGGGAGCTGTGCAGACCACAGTAGTGCATTGATCTATAAACCCAGACTAGATATCTGTCCAGACGGGGAGCTGTGCAGACCAGAGCAGTGCATTGATCTGTAAACCCAGACTAGATAGCTGTCCAGGTCGGGGAGCTGTGCAGACCACAGCAGTGCATTGATCTATAATCCCGGACTAGATATCTGTCCAGGACACGGAGCTGTGCAGACCAGAGCAGTGCATTGATCTGTAAACCCAGACTAGATATCTGTTCAGGACGGGGAGCTGTGCAGACCACAGCAGTGCATGAATCTAAAATCCCAGACTAGATATCTGTCCAGAATGGGGAGCTGTGCTCACCACAGCAGTGCATTGATCTATAAACCCGGAATAGATATCTGTCCAGTACGGGGAGCTGTGTAGGACACAGCAGCGCAGTGATCTATAAACCCAGACTAGATATCTGTCCAGGACGGGGAGCTGTGCAGAACACAGCAGTGGATTGATCTCTAAACCCGGACTAGATATCTGTCCAGCACGGGGAGCTGTGCAGAACACAGCAGTGGATTGATCTCTAAACCCGGACTAGATATCTGTCTAGTACGGGGAGCTGTGCAGACCACAGCAGTGCAGTGATCTATAAACCCAGACGAGATATCTGTCCAGGGCGGGGAGCTGTGCAGACCACAGCAGTGCATTGATCTATAAACCCGGACTAGATATCTGGCCAGGAAAGGGAGCTGTGCAGACCACAGCAGTTCATTGATCTATAAATCCAGACTAGATATCTATCCAGAATGGGGAGCTGTGCAGACCACAGCAGGGCATGGATCTATAAACCTAGACGAATTATCTGTCCAGGTCGGGGAGCTGTGTAGACCACAGCAGTGCATTGTTATATAATCCCGGACGAGATATCTGTCCAGAATGGGGAGTTGTGCAGACCACAGCAGTGGATTGATCTATAAACCCAGACTAGATATCTGTCCAGGACGGGGAGCTGTGCAGAAAACAGCAGTGCATTGATCTATAAACCCGTACTAGGTTTTTGTCCAGTGCGGGGAACTGTGCAGGCCACAGCAGTGCATTGATTTATAAACCCAGACCAGATATTTGAACAGCACGGGGAGCTGTGCAGACAACAGCAGTGCATTGATCTACAAACCCGGACTAGATATCAGTCCAGCACGGGGAGCTGTGCAGACCACAGCAGTGCATTGATCTATAAACCCGGACTAGATATCTGTCCAGTACAGGGGAGGTGTGCAGGCCACAGTACAGCATTGATCTATAAAGCCGGACTAGGTTTTTGTCCAGGGCGGGGAGCTGTGCAGACCACAGCAGTGCAGTGATCTATAAACCCAGACTAGATATCTGTCCAGCACGGGAAGCTGTGGAGACCAGAGCAGTGCATTGATCTGTAAACCCAGACTAGATATCTGTACAGGACGGGGAGCTGTGCAGACCACAGCAGTGCATTGATCGATAAACCCGGACGAGATATGTGTCCAGGGCGGGGAGCTGTGTAGACCACAGCAGTGCATTGATCTACAAACCCGGACTAGATATCTGTCCAGCACTGAGAGCTGTGCAGACCACAGCAGTGCATTGATCTATAAACCCGGACTAGATATCTGTCCAGCACGGGAAGCTGTGGCGACCACAGAAGTGCATTGATCTATAAACCCGGACGAGATATCTGTCCAGGACGGGGAGCTGTGCAGACCACAGCAGTGCATTGATCTATAAACCCAGACTAGATATCTGTCCAGACGGGGAGCTGTGCAGACCACAGCAGTGCATTGATCTGTAAACCCAGACTAGATATCTGTACAGGACGGGGAGCTGTGCAGACCACAGCAGTGCATTGATCGATAAACCCGGACGAGATATGTGTCCATGGCGGGGAGCTGTGTAGACCACAGCAGTGCATTGATCTACAAACCCGGACTAGATATCTGTCCAGGACAGGGAGCTGTGCAGACCAGAGCAGTGCATTGATGTGTAAACCCAGACTAGATATCTGTCCAGGACGGGGAGCTGTGCAGACAACAGCAGTGCATTGATCTATAATCCCGGACTAGATATCTGTCCAGAATGGGGAGCTGTGCTCACCACAGCAGTGCATTGATCTATAAACCCGGAATAGATATCTGTCCAGTACGGGGAGCTGTGAAGGCCACAGCAGCGCAGTGATTTATAAACCCAGACGATATATCTGTCCAGAATGGGCAGTTGTGCAGACCACAGTAGTGGATTGATCTATAAACCCAGAATAGATATCTGTCCAGGACGGGGAGCTGTGCAGAACACAGCAGTGGATTGATCTCTAAACCCGGACTAGATATCTGTCCAGCACGGGGAGCTGTGCAGAACACAGCAGTGGATTGATCTCTAAACCCGGACTCGATATCTGTCTAGTACGGGGAGCTGTGTAGACCACAGCAGTGCAGTGATCTATAAACCCAGACGAGATATCTGTCCAGGGCGGGGAGCTGTGCAGACCACAGCAGTGCATTGATCTATAAACCCGGACTAGATATCTGTCCAGCACGGGGAGCTGTGCAGACCACAGCAGTGCATTGAGGAATAAACCGCGACTAGATATCTGTCCAGCACTGAGAGCTGTGCAGACCACAGCAGTGCATTGATCTATAAACCCGGACTAGATATCTGCCCAGGAAAGGGAGCTGTGCAGACAACAGCAGTGCATTGATCTATAAACACGTACTAGGTTTTTGTCCAGGGGGGAGAGCTGTGCAGAAAACAGCAGTGCATTGATCTATAAACCCGGACTAGATATCTGTCCAGCACGGGAAGCTGTGGCGACCACAGAAGTGCATTGATCTATAAACCCGGACGAGATATCTGTCCAGGACGGGGAGCTGTGCAGACCACAGCAGTGCATTGATCTATAAACCCAGACTAGATATCTGTCCAGACGGGGAGCTGTGCAGACCACAGCAGTGCATTAATCTAAAATCCCAGACTAGATATCTGTCCAGAATGGGGAGCTGTGCTCACCACAGCAGTGCATTGATCTATAAACCCGGAATAGATATCTGTCCAGTACGGGGAGCTGTGTAGGACACAGCAGCGCAGTGATCAATAAACCCAGAGTAGATATCTGTCCAGGACGGGGAGCTGTGCAGAACACAGCAGTGGATTGATCTCTAAACCCGGACTAGATATCTGTCTAGTACGGGGAGCTGTCCAGACCACAGCAGTGCAGTGATCTATAAACCCAGACTAGATATCTGTCCAGGGCGGGGAGCTGTGCAGACCACAGCAGTGCATTGATCTATAAACCCGGACTAGATATCTGGCCAGGAAAGGGAGCTGTGCAGACCACAGCAGTGCATTGATCTATAAATCCAGACTAGATATCTATCCAGAATGGGGAGCTGTGCAGACCACAGCAGGGCATGGATATATAAACCTAGACGAATTATCTGTCCAGGTCGGGGAGCTGTGTAGACCACAGCAGTGCATTGTTATATAATCCCGGACGAGATATCTGTCCAGAATGGGGAGTTGTGCAGACCACAGCAGTGGATTGATCTATAAACCCAGACTAGATATCTGTCCAGGACGGGGAGCTGTGCAGAAAACAGCAGTGCATTGATCTATAAATCCGTACTAGGTTTTTGTCCAGTGCGGGGAACTGTGCAGGCCACAGCAGTGCATTGATTTATAAACCCAGACCAGATATTTGAACAGCACGGGGAGCTGTGCAGACAACAGCAGTGCATTGATCTACAAACCCGGACTAGATATCAGTCCAGCACGGGGAGCTGTGCAGACCACAGCAGTGCATTGATCTATAAACCCGGACTAGATATCTGTCCAGTACAGGGGAGGTGTGCAGGCCACAGCACAGCATTGATCTATAAAGCCGGACTAGGTTTTTGTCCAGGGCGGGGAGCTGTGCAGACCACAGCAGTGCAGTGATCTATAAACCCAGACTAGATATCTGTCCAGCACGGGAAGCTGTGGAGACCAGAGCAGTGCATTGATCTGTAAACCCAGACTAGATATCTGTACAGGACGGGGAGCTGTGCAGACCACAGCAGTGCATTGATCTATAAACCCGGACGAGATATGTGTCCAGGGCGGCGAGCTGTGTAGACCACAGCAGTGCATTGATCTACAAACCCGGACTAGATATCTGTCCAGGACAGGGAGCTGTGCAGACCAGAGCAGTGCATTGATCTGTAAACCCAGACTAGATATCTGTCCAGGACGGGGAGCTGTGCAGACAACAGCAGTGCATTGATCTATAATCCCGGACTAGATATCTGTCCAGAATGGGGAGCTGTGCTCACCACAGCAGTGCATTGATCTATAAACCCGGAATAGATATCTGTCCAGTACGGGGAGCTGTGAAGGCCACAGCAGCGCAGTGATCTATAAACCCAGACGATATATCTGTCCAGAATGGGCAGTTGTGCAGACCACAGCAGTGGATTGATCTATAAACCCAGAATAGATATCTGTCCAGGACGGGGAGCTGTGCAGAACACAGCAGTGGATTGATCTCTAAACCCGGACTAGATATCTGTCCAGCACGGGGAGCTGTGCAGAACACAGCAGTGGATTGATCTCTAAACCCGGACTCGATATCTGTCTAGTACGGGGAGCTGTGTAGACCACAGCAGTGCAGTGATCTATAAACCCAGACGAGATATCTGTCCAGGGCGGGGAGCTGTGCAGACCACAGCAGTGCATTGATCTATAAACCCGGACTAGATATCTGTCCAGCACGGGGAGCTGTGCAGACCACAGCAGTGCATTGAGGAATAAACCGGGACTAGATATCTGTCCAGCACTGAGAGCTGTGCAGACCACAGCAGTGCATTGATCTATAAACCCGGACTAGATATCTGCCCAGGAAAGGGAGCTGTGCAGACAACAGCAGTGCATTGATCTATAAACACGTACTAGGTTTTTGTCCAGGGGGGAGAGCTGTGCAGAAAACAGCAGTGCATTGATCTATAAACCCGGACTAGATATCTGTCCAGCACGGGAAGCTGTGGCGACCACAGAAGTGCACTGATCTATAAACCCGGACGAGATATCTGTCCAGGACGGGGAGCTGTGCAGACCACAGCAGTGCATTGATCTATAAACCCAGACTAGATATCTGTCCAGACGGGGAGCTGTGCAGACCACAGCAGTGCATTGATCTGTAAACCCAGACTAGATATCTGTACAGGACGGGGAGCTGTGCAGACCACAGCAGTGCATTGATCTATAAACCCGGACGAGATATGTTTCCAGGGCGGGGAGCTGTGTAGACCACAGCAGTGCATTGATCTACAAACCCGGACTAGATATCTGTCCAGGACAGGGAGCTGTGCAGACCAGAGCAGTGCATTGATCTGTAAACCCAGACTAGATATCTGTCCAGGACGGGGAGCTGTGCAGACCACATCAGTGCATTGATCTATAAACCCAGACTAGATATCTGTCCAGACGGGTAGCTGTGCAGACCACAGCAGTGCATTGATCGATAAACCCAGACTAGATATCTGTCTGGCACGGGAAGCTGTGGAGACCACAAAAGTGCATTGATCTATAAACCCGGACGAGATATCTGTCCAGGACGGGGAGCTGTGCAGACCACACCAGTGCATTGATCTATAAACCCAGACTAGATATCTGTCCAGACGGGGAGCTGTGCAGACCAGAGCAGTGCATTGATCTGTAAACCCAGACTAGATATCTGTCCAGGTCGGGGAGCTGTGCAGACCACAGCAGTGCATTGATCTATAAACCCGGACTAGATATCTGTCCAGGACACGGAGCTGTGCAGACCAGAGCAGTGCATTGATCTGTAAACCCAGACTAGATATCTGTTCAGGACGGGGAGCTGTGCAGACCACAGCAGTGCATGAATCTAAAATCCCAGACTAGATATCTGTCCAGAATGGGGAGCTGTGCTCACCACAGCAGTGCATTGATCTATAAACCCGGAATAGATATCTGTCCAGTACGGGGAGCTGTGTAGGACACAGCAGCGCAGTGATCTATAAACCCAGACTAGATATCTGTCCAGGACGGGGAGCTGTGCAGAACACAGCAGTGGATTGATCTCTAAACCCGGACTAGATATCTGTCCAGCACGGGGAGCTGTGCAGAACACAGCAGTGGATTGATCTCTAAACCCGGACTAGATATCTGTCTAGTACGGGGAGCTGTGCAGACCACAGCAGTGCAGTGATCTATAAACCCAGACGAGATATCTGTCCAGGGCGGGGAGCTGTGCAGACCACAGCAGTGCATTGATCTATAAACCCGGACTAGATATCTGGCCAGGAAAGGGAGCTGTGCAGACCACAGCAGTGCATTGATCTATAAATCCAGACTAGATATCTATCCAGAATGGGGAGCTGTGCAGACCACAGCAGGGCATGGATCTATAAACCTAGACGAATTATCTGTCCAGGTCGGGGAGCTGTGTAGACCACAGCAGTGCATTGTTATATAATCCCGGACGAGATATCTGTCCAGAATGGGGAGTTGTGCAGACCACAGCAGTGGATTGATCTATAAACCCAGACTAGATATCTGTCCAGGACGGGGAGCTGTGCAGAAAACAGCAGTGCATTGATCTATAAACCCGTACTAGGTTTTTGTCCAGTGCGGGGAACTGTGCAGGCCACAGCAGTGCATTGATTTATAAACCCAGACCAGATATTTGAACAGCACGGGGAGCTGTGCAGACAACAGCAGTGCATTGATCTACAAACCCGGACTAGATATCAGTCCAGCACGGGGAGCTGTGCAGACCACAGCAGTGCATTGATCTATAAACCCGGACTAGATATCTGTCCAGTACAGGGGAGGTGTGCAGGCCACAGCACAGCATTGATCTATAAAGCCGGACGAGGTTTTTGTCCAGGGCGGGGAGCTGTGCAGACCACAGCAGTGCAGTGATCTATAAACCCAGACTAGATATCTGTCCAGCACGGGAAGCTGTGGAGACCAGAGCAGTGCATTGATCTGTAAACCCAGACTAGATATCTGTACAGGACGGGGAGCTGTGCAGACCACAGCAGTGCATTGATCGATAAACCCGGACGAGATATGTGTCCAGGGCGGGGAGCTGTGTAGACCACAGCAGTGCATTGATCTACAAACCCGGACTAGATATCTGTCCAGCACTGAGAGCTGTGCAGACCACAGCAGTGCATTGATCTATAAACCCGGACTAGATATCTGTCCAGCACGGGAAGCTGTGGCGACCACAGAAGTGCATTGATCTATAAACCCGGACGAGATATCTGTCCAGGACGGGGAGCTGTGCAGACCACAGCAGTGCATTGATCTATAAACCCAGACTAGATATCTGTCCAGACGGGGAGCTGTGCAGACCACAGCAGTGCATTGATCTGTAAACCCAGACTAGATATCTGTACAGGACGGGGAGCTGTGCAGACCACAGCAGTGCATTGATCGATAAACCCGGACTAGATATCTGTCCAGCACGGGGAGCTGTGCAGAACACAGCAGTGGATTGATCTCTAAACCCGGACTCGATATCTGTCTAGTACGGGGAGCTGTGTAGACCACAGCAGTGCAGTGATCTATAAACCCAGACGAGATATCTGTCCAGGGCGGGGAGCTGTGCAGACCACAGCAGTGCATTGATCTATAAACCCGGACTAGATATCTGTCCAGCACGGGGAGCTGTGCAGACCACAGCAGTGCATTGAGGAATAAACCGGGACTAGATATCTGTCCAGCACTGAGAGCTGTGCAGACCACAGCAGTGCATTGATCTATAAACCCGGACTAGATATCTGCCCAGGAAAGGGAGCTGTGCAGACAACAGCAGTGCATTGATCTATAAACACGTACTAGGTTTTTGTCCAGGGGGGAGAGCTGTGCAGAAAACAGCAGTGCATTGATCTATAAACCCGGACTAGATATCTGTCCAGCACGGGAAGCTGTGGCGACCACAGAAGTGCACTGATCTATAAACCCAGACTAGATATCTGTCCAGACGGGGAGCTGTGCAGACCACAGCAGTGCATTGATCTGTAAACCCAGACTAGATATCTGTACAGGACGGGGAGCTGTGCAGACCACAGCAGTGCATTGATCTATAAACCCGGACGAGATATGTTTCCAGGGCGGGGAGCTGTGTAGACCACAGCAGTGCATTGATCTACAAACCCGGACTAGATATCTGTCCAGGACAGGGAGCTGTGCAGACCAGAGCAGTGCATTGATCTGTAAACCCAGACTAGATATCTGTCCAGGACGGGGAGCTGTGCAGACCACATCAGTGCATTGATCTATGAACCCAGACTAGATATCTGTCCAGACGGGTAGCTGTGCAGACCACAGCAGTGCATTGATCGATAAACCCAGACTAGATATCTGTCTGGCACGGGAAGCTGTGGAGACCACAAAAGTGCATTGATCTATAAACCCGGACGAGATATCTGTCCAGGACGGGGAGCTGTGCAGACCACACCAGTGCATTGATCTAAAAACCCAGACTAGATATCTGTCCAGACGGGGAGCTGTGCAGACCAGAGCAGTGCATTGATCTGTAAACCCAGACTAGATATCTGTCCAGGTCGGGGAGCTGTGCAGACCACAGCAGTGCATTGATCTATAAACCCGGACTAGATATCTGTCCAGGACACGGAGCTGTGCAGACCAGAGCAGTGCATCGATCTGTAAACCCAGACTAGATATCTGTTCAGTACGGGGAGCTGTGCAGACCACAGCAGTGCATGAATCTAAAATCCCAGACTAGATATCTGTCCAGAATGGGGAGCTGTGCTCACCACAGCAGTGCATTGATCTATAAACCCGGAATAGATATCTGTCCAGTACGGGGAGCTGTGTAGGACACAGCAGCGCAGTGATCTATAAACCCAGACTAGATATCTGTCCAGGACGGGGAGCTGTGCAGAACACAGCAGTGGATTGATCTCTAAACCCGGACTAGATATCTGTCCAGCACGGGGAGCTGTGCAGAACACAGCAGTGGATTGATCTCTAAACCCGGACTAGATATCTGTCTAGTACGGGGAGCTGTGCAGACCACAGCAGTGCAGTGATCTATAAACCCAGACGAGATATCTGTCCAGGGCGGGGAGCTGTGCAGACCACAGCAGTGCATTGATCTATAAACCCGGACTAGATATCTGGCCAGGAAAGGGAGCTGTGCAGACCACAGCAGTGCATTGATCTATAAATCCAGACTAGATATCTATCCAGAATGGGGAGCTGTGCAGACCACAGCAGGGCATGGATCTATAAACCTAGACGAATTATCTGTCCAGGTCGGGGAGCTGTGTAGACCACAGCAGTGCATTGTTATATAATCCCGGACGAGATATCTGTCCAGAATGGGGAGTTGTGCAGACCACAGCAGTGGATTGATCTATAAACCCAGACTAGATATCTGTCCAGGACGGGGAGCTGTGCAGAAAACAGCAGTGCATTGATCTATAAACCCGTACTAGGTTTTTGTCCAGTGCGGGGAACTGTGCAGGCCACAGCAGTGCATTGATTTATAAACCCAGACCAGATATTTGAACAGCACGGGGAGCTGTGCAGACAACAGCAGTGCATTGATCTACAAACCCGGACTAGATATCAGTCCAGCACGGGGAGCTGTGCAGACCACAGCAGTGCATTGATCTATAAACCCGGACTAGATATCTGTCCAGTACAGGGGAGGTGTGCAGGCCACAGCACAGCATTGATCTATAAAGCCGGACGAGGTTTTTGTCCAGGGCGGGGAGCTGTGCAGACCACAGCAGTGCAGTGATCTATAAACCCAGACTAGATATCTGTCCAGCACGGGAAGCTGTGGAGACCAGAGCAGTGCATTGATCTGTAAACCCAGACTAGATATCTGTACAGGACGGGGAGCTGTGCAGACCACAGCAGTGCATTGATCGATAAACCCGGACGAGATATGTGTCCAGGGCGGGGAGCTGTGTAGACCACAGCAGTGCATTGATCTACAAACCCGGACTAGATATCTGTCCAGCACTGAGAGCTGTGCAGACCACAGCAGTGCATTGATCTATAAACCCGGACTAGATATCTGTCCAGCACGGGAAGCTGTGGCGACCACAGAAGTGCATTGATCTATAAACCCGGACGAGATATCTGTCCAGGACGGGGAGCTGTGCAGACCACAGCAGTGCATTGATCTATAAACCCAGACTAGATATCTGTCCAGACGGGGAGCTGTGCAGACCACAGCAGTGCATTGATCTGTAAACCCAGACTAGATATCTGTACAGGACGGGGAGCTGTGCAGACCACAGCAGTGCATTGATCGATAAACCCGGACGAGATATGTGTCCATGGCGGGGAGCTGTGTAGACCACAGCAGTGCATTGATCTACAAACCCGGACATGATATCTGTCCAGGACAGGGAGCTGTGCAGACCAGAGCAGTGCATTGATGTGTAAACCCAGACTAGATATCTGTCCAGGACGGGGAGCTGTGCAGACAACAGCAGTGCATTGATCTATACTCCCGGACTAGATATCTGTCCAGAATGGGGAGCTGTGCTCACCACAGCAGTGCATTGATCTATAAACCCGGAATAGATATCTGTCCAGTACGGGGAGCTGTGAAGGCCACAGCAGCGCAGTGATTTATAAACCCAGACGATATATCTGTCCAGAATGGGCAGTTGTGCAGACCACAGTAGTGGATTGATCTATAAACACAGAATAGATATCTGTCCAGGACGGGGAGCTGTGCAGAACACAGCAGTGGATTGATCTCTAAACCCGGACTAGATATCTGTCCAGCACGGGGAGCTGTGCAGAACACAGCAGTGGATTGATCTCTAAACCCGGACTAGATATCTGTCTAGTACGGGGAGCTGTGCAGACCACAGCAGTGCAGTGATCTATAAACCCAGACGAGATATCTGTCCAGGGCGGGGAGCTGTGCAGACCACAGCAGTGCATTGATCTATAAACCCGGACTAGATATCTGGCCAGGAAAGGGAGCTGTGCAGACCACAGCAGTGCATTGATCTATAAATCCAGACTAGATATCTATCCAGAATGGGGAGCTGTGCAGACCACAGCAGGGCATGGATCTATAAACCTAGACGAATTATCTGTCCAGGTCGGGGAGCTGTGTAGACCACAGCAGTGCATTGTTATATAATCCCGGACCAGATATCTGTCCAGAATGGGGAGTTGTGCAGACCACAGCAGTGGATTGATCTATAAACCCAGACTAGATATCTGTCCAGGACGGGGAGCTGTGCAGAAAACAGCAGTGCATTGATCTATAAACCCGTACTAGGTTTTTGTCCAGTGCGGGGAACTGTGCAGGCCACAGCAGTGCATTGATTTATAAACCCAGACCAGATATTTGAACAGCACGGGGAGCTGTGCAGACAACAGCAGTGCATTGATCTACAAACCCGGACTAGATATCAGTCCAGCACGGGGAGCTGTGCAGACCACAGCAGTGCATTGATCTATAAACCCGGACTAGATATCTGTCCAGTACAGGGGAGGTGTGCAGGCCACAGCACAGCATTGATCTATAAAGCCGGACGAGGTTTTTGTCCAGGGCGGGGAGCTGTGCAGACCACAGCAGTGCAGTGATCTATAAACCCAGACTAGATATCTGTCCAGCACGGGAAGCTGTGGAGACCAGAGCAGTGCATTGATCTGTAAACCCAGACTAGATATCTGTACAGGACGGGGAGCTGTGCAGACCACAGCAGTGCATTGATCGATAAACCCGGACGAGATATGTGTCCAGGGCGGGGAGCTGTGTAGACCACAGCAGTGCATTGATCTACAAACCCGGACTAGATATCTGTCCAGCACTGAGAGCTGTGCAGACCACAGCAGTGCATTGATCTATAAACCCGGACTAGATATCTGTCCAGCACGGGAAGCTGTGGCGACCACAGAAGTGCATTGATCTATAAACCCGGACGAGATATCTGTCCAGGACGGGGAGCTGTGCAGACCACAGCAGTGCATTGATCTATAAACCCAGACTAGATATCTGTCCAGACGGGGAGCTGTGCAGACCACAGCAGTGCATTGATCTGTAAACCCAGACTAGATATCTGTACAGGACGGGGAGCTGTGCAGACCACAGCAGTGCATTGATCGATAAACCCGGACTAGATATCTGTCCAGCACGGGGAGCTGTGCAGAACACAGCAGTGGATTGATCTCTAAACCCGGACTCGATATCTGTCTAGTACGGGGAGCTGTGTAGACCACAGCAGTGCAGTGATCTATAAACCCAGACGAGATATCTGTCCAGGGCGGGGAGCTGTGCAGACCACAGCAGTGCATTGATCTATAAACCCGGACTAGATATCTGTCCAGCACGGGGAGCTGTGCAGACCACAGCAGTGCATTGAGGAATAAACCGGGACTAGATATCTGTCCAGCACTGAGAGCTGTGCAGACCACAGCAGTGCATTGATCTATAAACCCGGACTAGATATCTGCCCAGGAAAGGGAGCTGTGCAGACAACAGCAGTGCATTGATCTATAAACACGTACTAGGTTTTTGTCCAGGGGGGAGAGCTGTGCAGAAAACAGCAGTGCATTGATCTATAAACCCGGACTAGATATCTGTCCAGCACGGGAAGCTGTGGCGACCACAGAAGTGCACTGATCTATAAACCCGGACGAGATATCTGTCCAGGACGGGGAGCTGTGCAGACCACAGCAGTGCATTGATCTATAAACCCAGACTAGATATCTGTCCAGACGGGGAGCTGTGCAGACCACAGCAGTGCATTGATCTGTAAACCCAGACTAGATATCTGTACAGGACGGGGAGCTGTGCAGACCACAGCAGTGCATTGATCTATAAACCCGGACGAGATATGTTTCCAGGGCGGGGAGCTGTGTAGACCACAGCAGTGCATTGATCTACAAACCCGGACTAGATATCTGTCCAGGACAGGGAGCTGTGCAGACCAGAGCAGTGCATTGATCTGTAAACCCAGACTAGATATCTGTCCAGGACGGGGAGCTGTGCAGACCACATCAGTGCATTGATCTATGAACCCAGACTAGATATCTGTCCAGACGGGTAGCTGTGCAGACCACAGCAGTGCATTGATCGATAAACCCAGACTAGATATCTGTCTGGCACGGGAAGCTGTGGAGACCACAAAAGTGCATTGATCTATAAACCCGGACGAGATATCTGTCCAGGACGGGGAGCTGTGCAGACCACACCAGTGCATTGATCTAAAAACCCAGACTAGATATCTGTCCAGACGGGGAGCTGTGCAGACCAGAGCAGTGCATTGATCTGTAAACCCAGACTAGATATCTGTCCAGGTCGGGGAGCTGTGCAGACCACAGCAGTGCATTGATCTATAAACCCGGACTAGATATCTGTCCAGGACACGGAGCTGTGCAGACCAGAGCAGTGCATCGATCTGTAAACCCAGACTAGATATCTGTTCAGGACGGGGAGCTGTGCAGACCACAGCAGTGCATGAATCTAAAATCCCAGACTAGATATCTGTCCAGAATGGGGAGCTGTGCTCACCACAGCAGTGCATTGATCTATAAACCCGGAATAGATATCTGTCCAGTACGGGGAGCTGTGTAGGACACAGCAGCGCAGTGATCTATAAACCCAGACTAGATATCTGTCCAGGACGGGGAGCTGTGCAGAACACAGCAGTGGATTGATCTCTAAACCCGGACTAGATATCTGTCCAGCACGGGGAGCTGTGCAGAACACAGCAGTGGATTGATCTCTAAACCCGGACTAGATATCTGTCTAGTACGGGGAGCTGTGCAGACCACAGCAGTGCAGTGATCTATAAACCCAGACGAGATATCTGTCCAGGGCGGGGAGCTGTGCAGACCACAGCAGTGCATTGATCTATAAACCCGGACTAGATATCTGGCCAGGAAAGGGAGCTGTGCAGACCACAGCAGTGCATTGATCTATAAATCCAGACTAGATATCTATCCAGAATGGGGAGCTGTGCAGACCACAGCAGGGCATGGATATATAAACCTAGACGAATTATCTGTCCAGGTCGGGGAGCTGTGTAGACCACAGCAGTGCATTGTTATATAATCCCGGACGAGATATCTGTCCAGAATGGGGAGTTGTGCAGACCACAGCAGTGGATTGATCTATAAACCCAGACTAGATATCTGTCCAGGACGGGGAGCTGTGCAGAAAACAGCAGTGCATTGATCTATAAACCCGTACTAGGTTTTTGTCCAGTGCGGGGAACTGTGCAGGCCACAGCAGTGCATTGATTTATAAACCCAGACCAGATATTTGAACAGCACGGGGAGCTGTGCAGACAACAGCAGTGCATTGATCTACAAACCCGGACTAGATATCAGTCCAGCACGGGGAGCTGTGCAGACCACAGCAGTGCATTGATCTATAAACCCGGACTAGATATCTGTCCAGTACAGGGGAGGTGTGCAGGCCACAGCACAGCATTGATCTATAAAGCCGGACGAGGTTTTTGTCCAGGGCGGGGAGCTGTGCAGACCACAGCAGTGCAGTGATCTATAAACCCAGACTAGATATCTGTCCAGCACGGGAAGCTGTGGAGACCAGAGCAGTGCATTGATCTGTAAACCCAGACTAGATATCTGTACAGGACGGGGAGCTGTGCAGACCACAGCAGTGCATTGATCGATAAACCCGGACGAGATATGTGTCCAGGGCGGGGAGCTGTGTAGACCACAGCAGTGCATTGATCTACAAACCCGGACTAGATATCTGTCCAACACTGAGAGCTGTGCAGACCACAGCAGTGCATTGATCTATAAACCCGGACTAGATATCTGTCCAGCACGGGAAGCTGTGGCGACCACAGAAGTGCATTGATCTATAAACCCAGACTAGATATCTGTCCAGACGGGGAGCTGTGCAGACCACAGCAGTGCATTGATCTGTAAACCCAGACTAGATATCTGTACAGGACGGGGAGCTGTGCAGACCACAGCAGTGCATTGATCTATAAACCCAGACTAGATATCTGTCCAGACGGGGAGCTGTGCAGACCACAGCAGTGCATTGATCTGTAAACCCAGACTAGATATCTGTACAGGACGGGGAGCTGTGCAGACCACAGCAGTGCATTGATCGATAAACCCGGACGAGATATGTGTCCATGGCGGGGAGCTGTGTAGACCACAGCAGTGCATTGATCTACAAACCCGGACATGATATCTGTCCAGGACAGGGAGCTGTGCAGACCAGAGCAGTGCATTGATGTGTAAACCCAGACTAGATATCTGTCCAGGACGGGGAGCTGTGCAGACAACAGCAGTGCATTGATCTATACTCCCGGACTAGATATCTGTCCAGAATGGGGAGCTGTGCTCACCACAGCAGTGCATTGATCTATAAACCCGGAATAGATATCTGTCCAGTACGGGGAGCTGTGAAGGCCACAGCAGCGCAGTGATTTATAAACCCAGACGATATATCTGTCCAGAATGGGCAGTTGTGCAGACCACAGTAGTGGATTGATCTATAAACACAGAATAGATATCTGTCCAGGACGGGGAGCTGTGCAGAACACAGCAGTGGATTGATCTCTAAACCCGGACTAGATATCTGTCCAGCACGGGGAGCTGTGCAGAACACAGCAGTGGATTGATCTCTAAACCCGGACTCGATATCTGTCTAGTACGGGGAGCTGTGTAGACCACAGCAGTGCAGTGATCTATAAACCCAGACGAGATATCTGTCCAGGGCGGGGAGCTGTGCAGACCACAGCAGTGCAGTGATCTATAAACCCAGACTAGATATCTGTCCAGCACGGGAAGCTGTGGAGACCAGAGCAGTGCATTGATCTGTAAACCCAGACTAGATATCTGTACAGGACGGGGAGCTGTGCAGACCACAGCAGTGCATTGATCGATAAACCCGGACGAGATATGTGTCCAGGGCGGGGAGCTGTGTAGACCACAGCAGTGCATTGATCTACAAACCCGGACTAGATATCTGTCCAGCACTGAGAGCTGTGCAGACCACAGCAGTGCATTGATCTATAAACCCGGACTAGATATCTGTCCAGCACGGGAAGCTGTGGCGACCACAGAAGTGCATTGATCTATAAACCCGGACGAGATATCTGTCCAGGACGGGGAGCTGTGCAGACCACAGCAGTGCATTGATCTATAAACCCAGACTAGATATCTGTCCAGACGGGGAGCTGTGCAGACCACAGCAGTGCATTGATCTGTAAACCCAGACTAGATATCTGTACAGGACGGGGAGCTGTGCAGACCACAGCAGTGCATTGATCGATAAACCCGGACGAGATATGTGTCCATGGCGGGGAGCTGTGTAGACCACAGCAGTGCATTGATCTACAAACCCGGACATGATATCTGTCCAGGACAGGGAGCTGTGCAGACCAGAGCAGTGCATTGATGTGTAAACCCAGACTAGATATCTGTCCAGGACGGGGAGCTGTGCAGACAACAGCAGTGCATTGATCTATACTCCCGGACTAGATATCTGTCCAGAATGGGGAGCTGTGCTCACCACAGCAGTGCATTGATCTATAAACCCGGAATAGATATCTGTCCAGTACGGGGAGCTGTGAAGGCCACAGCAGCGCAGTGATTTATAAACCCAGACGATATATCTGTCCAGAATGGGCAGTTGTGCAGACCACAGTAGTGGATTGATCTATAAACACAGAATAGATATCTGTCCAGGACGGGGAGCTGTGCAGAACACAGCAGTGGATTGATCTCTAAACCCGGACTAGATATCTGTCCAGCACGGGGAGCTGTGCAGAACACAGCAGTGGATTGATCTCTAAACCCGGACTAGATATCTGTCTAGTACGGGGAGCTGTGCAGACCACAGCAGTGCAGTGATCTATAAACCCAGACGAGATATCTGTCCAGGGCGGGGAGCTGTGCAGACCACAGCAGTGCATTGATCTATAAACCCGGACTAGATATCTGGCCAGGAAAGGGAGCTGTGCAGACCACAGCAGTGCATTGATCTATAAATCCAGACTAGATATCTATCCAGAATGGGGAGCTGTGCAGACCACAGCAGGGCATGGATCTATAAACCTAGACGAATTATCTGTCCAGGTCGGGGAGCTGTGTAGACCACAGCAGTGCATTGTTATATAATCCCGGACCAGATATCTGTCCAGAATGGGGAGTTGTGCAGACCACAGCAGTGGATTGATCTATAAACCCAGACTAGATATCTGTCCAGGACGGGGAGCTGTGCAGAAAACAGCAGTGCATTGATCTATAAACCCGTACTAGGTTTTTGTCCAGTGCGGGGAACTGTGCAGGACACAGCAGTGCATTGATTTATAAACCCAGACCAGATATTTGAACAGCACGGGGAGCTGTGCAGACAACAGCAGTGCATTGATCTACAAACCCGGACTAGATATCAGTCCAGCACGGGGAGCTGTGCAGACCACAGCAGTGCATTGATCTATAAACCCGGACTAGATATCTGTCCAGTACAGGGGAGGTGTGCAGGCCACAGCACAGCATTGATCTATAAAGCCGGACGAGGTTTTTGTCCAGGGCGGGGAGCTGTGCAGACCACAGCAGTGCAGTGATCTATAAACCCAGACTAGATATCTGTCCAGCACGGGGAGCTGTGCAGACCACAGCAGTGCATTGAGGAATAAACCGGGACTAGATATCTGTCCAGCACTGAGAGCTGTGCAGACCACAGCAGTGCATTGATCTATAAACCCGGACTAGATATCTGCCCAGGAAAGGGAGCTGTGCAGACAACAGCAGTGCATTGATCTATAAACACGTACTAGGTTTTTGTCCAGGGGGGAGAGCTGTGCAGAAAACAGCAGTGCATTGATCTATAAACCCGGACTAGATGTCTGTCCAGCACGGGAAGCTGTGGCGACCACAGAAGTGCACTGATCTATAAACCCGGACGAGATATCTGTCCAGGACGGGGAGCTGTGCAGACCACAGCAGTGCATTGATCTATAAACCCAGACTAGATATCTGTCCAGACGGGGAGCTGTGCAGACCACAGCAGTGCATTGATCTGTAAACCCAGACTAGATATCTGTACAGGACGGGGAGCTGTGCAGACCACAGCAGTGCATTGATCTATAAACCCGGACGAGATATGTTTCCAGGGCGGGGAGCTGTGTAGACCACAGCAGTGCATTGATCTACAAACCCGGACTAGATATCTGTCCAGGACAGGGAGCTGTGCAGACCAGAGCAGTGCATTGATCTGTAAACCCAGACTAGATATCTGTCCAGGACGGGGAGCTGTGCAGACCACATCAGTGCATTGATCTATGAACCCAGACTAGATATCTGTCCAGACGGGTAGCTGTGCAGACCACAGCAGTGCATTGATCGATAAACCCAGACTAGATATCTGTCTGGCACGGGAAGCTGTGGAGACCACAAAAGTGCATTGATCTATAAACCCGAACGAGATATCTGTCCAGGACGGGGAGCTGTGCAGACCACACCAGTGCATTGATCTAAAAACCCAGACTAGATATCTGTCCAGACGGGGAGCTGTGCAGACCAGAGCAGTGCATTGATCTGTAAACCCAGACTAGATATCTGTCCAGGTCGGGGAGCTGTGCAGACCACAGCAGTGCATTGATCTATAAACCCGGACTAGATATCTGTCCAGGACACGGAGCTGTGCAGACCAGAGCAGTGCATCGATCTGTAAACCCAGACTAGATATCTGTTCAGGACGGGGAGCTGTGCAGACCACAGCAGTGCATGAATCTAAAATCCCAGACTAGATATCTGTCCAGAATGGGGAGCTGTGCTCACCACAGCAGTGCATTGATCTATAAACCCGGAATAGATATCTGTCCAGTACGGGGAGCTGTGTAGGACACAGCAGCGCAGTGATCTATAAACCCAGACTAGATATCTGTCCAGGACGGGGAGCTGTGCAGAACACAGCAGTGGATTGATCTCTAAACCCGGACTAGATATCTGTCCAGCACGGGGAGCTGTGCAGAACACAGCAGTGGATTGATCTCTAAACCCGGACTAGATATCTGTCTAGTACGGGGAGCTGTGCAGACCACAGCAGTGCAGTGATCTATAAACCCAGACGAGATATCTGTCCAGGGCGGGGAGCTGTGCAGACCACAGCAGTGCATTGATCTATAAACCCGGACTAGATATCTGGCCAGGAAAGGGAGCTGTGCAGACCACAGCAGTGCATTGATCTATAAATCCAGACTAGATATCTATCCAGAATGGGGAGCTGTGCAGACCACAGCAGGGCATGGATCTATAAACCTAGACGAATTATCTGTCCAGGTCGGGGAGCTGTGTAGACCACAGCAGTGCATTGTTATATAATCCCGGACGAGATATCTGTCCAGAATGGGGAGTTGTGCAGACCACAGCAGTGGATTGATCTATAAACCCAGACTAGATATCTGTCCAGGACGGGGAGCTGTGCAGAAAACAGCAGTGCATTGATCTATAAACCCGTACTAGGTTTTTGTCCAGTGCGGGGAACTGTGCAGGCCACAGCAGTGCATTGATTTATAAACCCAGACCAGATATTTGAACAGCACGGGGAGCTGTGCAGACAACAGCAGTGCATTGATCTACAAACCCGGACTAGATATCAGTCCAGCACGGGGAGCTGTGCAGACCACAGCAGTGCATTGATCTATAAACCCGGACTAGATATCTGTCCAGTACAGGGGAGGTGTGCAGGCCACAGCACAGCGTTGATCTATAAAGCCGGACGAGGTTTTTGTCCAGGGCGGGGAGCTGTGCAGACCACAGCAGTGCAGTGATCTATAAACCCAGACTAGATATCTGTCCAGCACGGGAAGCTGTGGAGACCAGAGCAGTGCATTGATCTGTAAACCCAGACTAGATATCTGTACAGGACGGGGAGCTGTGCAGACCACAGCAGTGCATTGATCGATAAACCCGGACGAGATATGTGTCCAGGGCGGGGAGCTGTGTAGACCACAGCAGTGCATTGATCTACAAACCCGGACTAGATATCTGTCCAGCACTGAGAGCTGTGCAGACCACAGCAGTGCATTGATCTATAAACCCGGACTAGATATCTGTCCAGCACGGGAAGCTGTGGCGACCACAGAAGTGCATTGATCTATAAACCCGGACGAGATATCTGTCCAGGACGGGGAGCTGTGCAGACCACAGCAGTGCATTGATCTATAAACCCAGACTAGATATCTGTCCAGACGGGGAGCTGTGCAGACCACAGCAGTGCATTGATCTGTAAACCCAGACTAGATATCTGTACAGGACGGGGAGCTGTGCAGACCACAGCAGTGCATTGATCGATAAACCCGGACGAGATATGTGTCCATGGCGGGGAGCTGTGTAGACCACAGCAGTGCATTGATCTACAAACCCGGACATGATATCTGTCCAGGACAGGGAGCTGTGCAGACCAGAGCAGTGCATTGATGTGTAAACCCAGACTAGATATCTGTCCAGGACGGGGAGCTGTGCAGACAACAGCAGTGCATTGATCTATACTCCCGGACTAGATATCTGTCCAGAATGGGGAGCTGTGCTCACCACAGCAGTGCATTGATCTATAAACCCGGAATAGATATCTGTCCAGTACGGGGAGCTGTGAAGGCCACAGCAGCGCAGTGATTTATAAACCCAGACGATATATCTGTCCAGAATGGGCAGTTGTGCAGACCACAGTAGTGGATTGATCTATAAACACAGAATAGATATCTGTCCAGGACGGGGAGCTGTGCAGAACACAGCAGTGGATTGATCTCTAAACCCGGACTAGATATCTGTCCAGCACGGGGAGCTGTGCAGAACACAGCAGTGGATTGATCTCTAAACCCGGACTCGATATCTGTCTAGTACGGGGAGCTGTGTAGACCACAGCAGTGCAGTGATCTATAAACCCAGACGAGATATCTGTCCAGGGCGGGGAGCTGTGCAGACCACAGCAGTGCAGTGATCTATAAACCCAGACTAGATATCTGTCCAGCACGGGAAGCTGTGGAGACCAGAGCAGTGCATTGATCTGTAAACCCAGACTAGATATCTGTACAGGACGGGGAGCTGTGCAGACCACAGCAGTGCATTGATCGATAAACCCGGACGAGATATGTGTCCAGGGCGGGGAGCTGTGTAGACCACAGCAGTGCATTGATCTACAAACCCGGACTAGATATCTGTCCAGCACTGAGAGCTGTGCAGACCACAGCAGTGCATTGATCTATAAACCCGGACTAGATATCTGTCCAGCACGGGAAGCTGTGGCGACCACAGAAGTGCATTGATCTATAAACCCGGACGAGATATCTGTCCAGGACGGGGAGCTGTGCAGACCACAGCAGTGCATTGATCTATAAACCCAGACTAGATATCTGTCCAGACGGGGAGCTGTGCAGACCACAGCAGTGCATTGATCTGTAAACCCAGACTAGATATCTGTACAGGACGGGGAGCTGTGCAGACCACAGCAGTGCATTGATCGATAAACCCGGACGAGATATGTGTCCATGGCGGGGAGCTGTGTAGACCACAGCAGTGCATTGATCTACAAACCCGGACATGATATCTGTCCAGGACAGGGAGCTGTGCAGACCAGAGCAGTGCATTGATGTGTAAACCCAGACTAGATATCTGTCCAGGACGGGGAGCTGTGCAGACAACAGCAGTGCATTGATCTATACTCCCGGACTAGATATCTGTCCAGAATGGGGAGCTGTGCTCACCACAGCAGTGCATTGATCTATAAACCCGGAATAGATATCTGTCCAGTACGGGGAGCTGTGAAGGCCACAGCAGCGCAGTGATTTATAAACCCAGACGATATATCTGTCCAGAATGGGCAGTTGTGCAGACCACAGTAGTGGATTGATCTATAAACACAGAATAGATATCTGTCCAGGACGGGGAGCTGTGCAGAACACAGCAGTGGATTGATCTCTAAACCCGGACTAGATATCTGTCCAGCACGGGGAGCTGTGCAGAACACAGCAGTGGATTGATCTCTAAACCCGGACTCGATATCTGTCTAGTACGGGGAGCTGTGTAGACCACAGCAGTGCAGTGATCTATAAACCCAGACGAGATATCTGTCCAGGGCGGGGAGCTGTGCAGACCACAGCAGTGCATTGATCTATAAACCCGGACTAGATATCTGTCCAGCACGGGGAGCTGTGCAGACCACAGCAGTGCATTGAGGAATAAACCGGGACTAGATATCTGTCCAGCACTGAGAGCTGTGCAGACCACAGCAGTGCATTGATCTATAAACCCGGACTAGATATCTGCCCAGGAAAGGGAGCTGTGCAGACAACAGCAGTGCATTGATCTATAAACACGTACTAGGTTTTTGTCCAGGGGGGAGAGCTGTGCAGAAAACAGCAGTGCATTGATCTATAAACCCGGACTAGATATCTGTCCAGCACGGGAAGCTGTGGCGACCACAGAAGTGCATTGATCTATAAACCCGGACGAGATATCTGTCCAGGACGGGGAGCTGTGCAGACCACAGCAGTGCATTGATCTATAAACCCAGACTAGATATCTGTCCAGACGGGGAGCTGTGCAGACCACAGCAGTGCATTGATCTGTAAACCCAGACTAGATATCTGTACAGGACGGGGAGCTGTGCAGACCACAGAAGTGCATTGATCGATAAACCCGGACGAGATATGTGTCCAGGGCGGGGAGCTGTGTAGACCACAGCAGTGCATTGATCTACAAACCCGGACTAGATATCTGTCCAGGACAGGGAGCTGTGCAGACCAGAGCAGTGCATTGATCTGTAAACCCAGACTAGATATCTGTCCAGGTCGGGGAGCTGTGCAGACAACAGCAGTGCATTGATCTATAATCCCGGACTAGATATCTGTCCAGAATGGGGAGCTGTGCTCACCACAGCAGTGCATTGATCTAGAAACCCGGAATAGATATCTGTCCAGTACGGGGAGCTGTGAAGGCCACAGCAGCGCAGTGATCTATAAACCCAGACGATATATCTGTCCAGAATGGGCAGTTGTGCAGACCACAGCAGTGGATTCATCTATAAACCCAGAATAGATATCTGTCCAGGACGGGGAGCTGTGCAGAACACAGCAGTGGATTGACCTCTAAACCCGGACTAGATATCTGTCCAGCAGGGGGAGCTGTGCAGAACACAGCAGTGGATTGATCTCTAAACCCGGACTCGATATCTGTCTAGTACGGGGAGCTGTGTAGACCACAGCAGTGCAGTGATCTATAAACCCAGACGAGATATCTGTCCAGGGCGGGGAGCTGTGCAGACCACAGCAGTGCATTGATCTATAAACCCGGACTAGATATCTGTCCAGCACGGGGAGCTGTGCAGACCACAGCAGTGCATTGAGGAATAAACCGGGACTAGATATCTGTCCAGCACTGAGAGCTGTGCAGACCACAGCAGTGCATTGATCTATAAACCCGGACTAGATATCTGCCCAGGAAAGGGAGCTGTGCAGACAACAGCAGTGCATTGATCTATAAACACGTACTAGGTTTTTGTCCAGGGGGGAGAGCTGTACAGAAAACAGCAGTGCATTGATCTATAACCCGGACTAGATATCTGTCCAGCACGGGAAGCTGTGGCGACCACAGAAGTGCATTGATCTATAAACCCGGACGAGATATCTGTCCAGGACGGGGAGCTGTGCAGACCACAGCAGTGCATTGATCTATAAACCCAGACTAGATATCTGTCCAGACGGGGAGCTGTGCAGACCACAGCAATGCATTGATCTGTAAACCGAGACTAGATATCTGTACAGGACGGGGAGCTGTGCAGACCACAGCAGTGCATTGATCTATAAACCCGGACGAGATATGTGTCCAGGGCGGGGAGCTGTGTAGACCACAGCAGTGCATTGATCTACAAACCCTGACTAGATATCTGTCCAGGACAGGGAGCTGTGCAGACCAGAGCAGTGCATTGATCTGTAAACCCAGACTAGATATCTGTCCAGGACGGGGAGCTGTGCAGACAACAGCAGTGCATTGATCTATAATCCCGGACTAGATATCTGTCCAGAATGGGGAGCTGTGCTCACCATAGCAGTGCATTGATCTATAAACCCGGAATAGATATCTGTCCAGTACGGGGAGCTGTGAAGGCCACAGCAGCGCAGTGATCTATAAACCCAGACGATATATCTGTCCAGAATGGGCAGTTGTGCAGACCACAGCAGTGGATTGATCTATAAACCCAGACTAGATATCTGTCCAGGACGGGGAGCTGTGCAGAACACAGCAGTGGATTGATCTCTAAACTCGGACTAGATATCTGTCCAGCACGGGGAGCTGTGCAGAACACAGCAGTGGATTGATCTCTAAACCCGGACTCGATATCTGTCTAGTACGGGGAGCTGTGCAGACCACAGCAGTGCAGTGATCTATAAACCCAGACGAGATATCTGTCAAGGGCGGGGAGCTGTGCAGACCACAGCAGTGCATTGATCTATAAACCCGGACTAGATATCTGTCCAGCACGGGGAGCTGTGCAGACCACAGCAGTGCATTGAGGAATAAACCGGGACTCGATATCTGTCCAGCACTGAGAGCTGTGCAGACCACAGCAGTGCATTGATCTATAAACCCGGACTAGATATCTGCCCAGGAAAGGGAGCTGTGCAGACAACAGCAGTGCATTGATCTATAAACACGTACTAGGTTTTTGTCCAGGGCGGAGAGCTGTGCAGACCACAGCAGTGCATTGATCTATAAACCCGGACTAGATATCTGTCCAGCACGGGAAGCTGTGGAGACCACAGAAGTGCATTGATCTATAAACTCGGACGAGATATCTGTCCATGACGGGGAGCTGTGCAGACCACAGCAGTGCATTGATCTATAAACCCAGACTAGATATCTGTCCAGACGGGGAGCTGTGCAGACCAGAGCAGTGCATTGATCTGTAAACCCAGACTAGATATCTGTACAGGACGGGGAGCTGTGCAGACCACAGCAGTGCATTGATCTATAAACCCGGACGAGATATGTGTCCAGGGCGTGGAGCTGTGTAGACAACAGCAGTGCATTGATCTACAAACCCGGAATAGATATCTGTCCAGTACGGGGAGCTGTGAAGGCCACAGCAGCGCAGAGATCTATAAACCCAGACGATATATCTGTCCAGAATGGGCAGTTGTGCAGACCACAGCAGTGGATTGATCTATAAACCCAGAATAGATATCTGTCCAGGACGGCGAGCTGTGCAGAACACAGCAGTGCATTGATCTATAAACCCGGACTAGATATCTGTCCAGTACGGGGAGCTGTGCAGACCACAGCAGTGCATAGATCTATCATGCCAGAGTAGATATCTGTCCAGCACCGGAGCTGTGCATACAACAGCAGTGCATTGGTCTATAAACCCAGACGAGATAACTGTCCAGGACGGTGAGCTGTGCAGTCCACAGCAGTGCATTGATCTATAAACACCGACTAGATATCTGTGTAGGGCGGAGAGCTCTGCAGAACACAGCAGTGCATTGATGTATTAACAAGGACTAGATATCTGTCCAGGACGGGAAGCTGTGCAGACCACAGCAGTGCATTGATGTATAAACCCGGACTAGATACCTGTCCAGCACGGGGAGCTGTGTAGACCAGAGCAGTGCATTGATCTATAAACCCGGAAGTGATATCTGTCCAGAACGGGGAGCTGTGCAGACCATGCAGTGATTGAGCGATAAAGCCAGACCAAATATCTGTCCAGCACCGGGAGCTGTGTAGACCACAGCAGTGCATTGATGGATAAACCCTGAATAGATATCTGTCCAGCACGGGGAGCTGTGTAGACCAAAGCAGTACATTGATCTATAAACCCGGAAGAGATATCTGTCCAGCACGGGGAGCTGTGCAGACCACAGCAGTGCATTGATCTATAAACCCAGGCTAGATGTCTGTCCAGCACCGGGAGCTGTGCAGACAACAGCAGTGCATTGATCTATAAACCCAGATGAGATATCTGTCCAGAATGGGGAGCTGTGCTCACCACAGCAGTGCATTGATCTAGAAACCCGGAATAGATATCTGTCCAGTACGGGGAGCTGTGAAGGCCACAGCAGCGCAGTGATCTATAAACCCAGACGATATATCTGTCCAGAATGGGCAGTTGTGCAGACCACAGCAGTGGATTGATCTATAAACCCAGAATAGATATCTGTCCAGGACGGGGAGCTGTGCAGAACACAGCAGTGGATTGACCTCTAAACCCGGACTAGATATCTGTCCAGCAGGGGGAGCTGTGCAGAACACAGCAGTGGATTGATCTCTAAACCCGGACTCGATATCTGTCTAGTACGGGGAGCTGTGTAGACCACAGCAGTGCAGTGATCTATAAACCCAGACGAGATATCTGTCCAGGGCGGGGAGCTGTGCAGACCACAGCAGTGCATTGATCTATAAACCCGGACTAGATATCTGTCCAGCAGGGGGAGCTGTGCAGACCACAGCAGTGCATTGAGGAATAAACCGGGACTAGATATCTGTCCAGCACTGAGAGCTGTGCAGACCACAGCAGTGCATTGATCTATAAACACGGACTAGATATCTGCCCAGGAAAGGGAGCTGTGCAGACAACAGCAGTGCATTGATCTATAAACACGTACTAGGTTTTTGTCCAGGGGGGAGAGCTGTGCAGAAAACAGCAGTGCATTGATCGATAAACCCAGAGTAGATATCTGTCCAGCACGGGACGCTGTGGAGAAAACAGAAGTGCATTGATCTATAACCCCGGACGAGATATCTGTCGAGGACGGGGAGCTGTGCAGACCACACCAGTGCATTGATCTATAAACCCAGACTAGATATCTGACCAGACGGGGAGCTGTGCAGACCAGAGCAGTGCATTGATCTGTAAACCCGGACTAGATTTCTGTCCAGGACAGAGAGCTGTGCAGACCACAGCAGTGCATTGATCGATAAACCCGGACTGGATATCTGTCCAGGACAGGGAGCTGTGCAGACCAGAGCAGTGCATTGACCTGTAAACCCAAACTAGATATCTGTTCAGGACGGGGAGCTGTGCAGACCACAGCAGTGCATTGATCTATAATCCCGGACTAGATATCTGTCCAGAATGGGGTGCTGTGCTCAACGCAGCAGTGCATTGATCTATAAACCCGGAATAGATATCTGTCCAGTACGGGAGCTGTGTAGGCCACAGCAGCGCAGTGATCTATAAACCCAGACTAGATATCTGTCCAGGACGGGGAGCTGTGCAGAACACAGCAGTGGATTGATCTCTAAACCCGGACTAGATATCTGTCCAGCACGGGGAGCTGTGCAGAACACAGCAGTGGATTGATCTCTAAACCCGGACTAGATATCTGTCTAGTACGGGGAGCTGTGCAGACCACAGCAGTGCAGTGATCTATAAACCCAGACTAGATATCTGTCCAGGGCGGGGAGCTGTGCAGACCACAGCAGTGCATTGTTCTATAATCCCGGCCTAGATATCTGTCCAGAATGGGGAGTTGTGCAGACCACAGCAATGGATTGATCTATAAACCCAGACTAGATTTCTGTCCAGGACGGGGAGCTGTGCAGACAACAGCAGTGCATTGATCTATAAACCCGGACGCGATATCTGTCCAGTACGGGGAGCTGTGCAGACCATAGCAGTGCATTGATCTATAATCCCGGACTAGGTTTTTGTCCAGGGCGGGGAGCCGTGCAGACCACAGCAGTGCAGTGATCTATAAATCCAGACTAGATATCTGTCCAGCACCGGGTGCTGTGCAGACCACAGCAGTGCATTGATCTATAATCCCGGACTGGATATCTGTCCAGAATGGGGAGTTGTGCAGACCACAGCAGTGGATTGATCTATTAACCCAGACTAGATATCTGTCCAGGACGGGGAGCTGTGCAGACAACAGCAGTGCATTGATCTATAAACCCGGACTAGGTTTTTGTCCAGGGCGGGGACCTGTGCAGACCACAGCAGTGCATTGATCTATAAACCCAGACCAGATATTTGTTTAGGGCGGAGAGCTGTGCAGAACACAGCAGTGCATTGATCAATAAATCCAGATTGGATATCTATCTAGGACGGGGAGCTGTGCAGACCGCAGCAGTGCATTGATCTATAAACCCAGACTAGATATCTGTTCAGGACGGGGAGCTGTGCAGACGACAGGAGTGCATTCATCGATAAACCCGGACTAGATACCTGTCCAGGACGGCGAGCTGTGGAGACCACAGCAGTGCATTGATCTATAGACCCAGACGAGTTATCTGTCCAGTACGGGATCTATGCAGTCCACAGCAGTGCATTGATCTATAAACACGGACTAGATATCTGTATAGGGCGGAGAGCTGTGCAGAACACAGCAGTGCATTGATGTATTAACAAGGACTAGATACCTGTCCAGGACGGGGAGCTGTGCAGACCACAGCAGTGATTGATCTATAAACCCAGACTAGATATCTGTCCAGCACCGGGAGCTGTGTAGACCACAGCAGTGCATTGATGTATTAACCCGGAATAGATATCAATCCAGCAAGGGGAGCTGTGTAGACCAGAGCAGTGCATTGATCTATAAACACGGAAGAGATATCTGTCCAGAACGGGGAGCTGTGCAGACAAGAGCAGTTCATTCATCTATAAACACAGAATAGATATCTATCCAGGGCGGGGAGCTGTGCAGACCACAGGAGTGCATTGATCTATAAACCCGGATTGATATCTGTCCAGGACGGGGAGCTGTGCAGGCCACAGCAGTGCATTGATCTAAAAACCCGGACGAGATATCTGTCCAGGACGGGGAGCTGTGCAGACCACACCAGTGCATTGATCTATAAACCCAGACTAGATATCTGACCAGACGGGGAGCTGTGCAGACCAGAGCAGTGCATTGATCTGTAAACCCGGACTAGATATCTGTCCAGGACAGGGAGCTGTGCAGACCACAGCAGTGCATTGATCGATAAACCCGGACTGGATATCTGTCCAGGACAGGGAGCTGTGCAGACCAGAGCAGTGCATTGATCTGTAAACCCAGACTAGATATCTGTTCAGGACGGGGAGCTGTGCAGACCACAGCAGTGCATTGATCTATAATCCCGGACTAGATATCTGTCCAGAATGGGGAGCTGTGCTCAACGCAGCAGTGCATTGATCTATAAACCCGGAATAGATATCTGTCCAGTACGGGGAGCTGTGTAGGCCACAGCAGCGCAGTGATCTATCAACCCAGACTAGATATCTGTCCAGGACGGGGAGCTGTGCAGAACACAGCAGTGGATTGATCTCTAAACCCGGACTAGATATCTGTCCAGCACGGGGAGCTGTGCAGAACACAGCAGTGGATTGATCTCTAAACCCGGACTAGATATCTGTCTAGTACGGGGAGCTGTGCAGACCACAGCAGTGCAGTGATCTATAATCCCGGACTAGATATCTGTCCAGAATGGGGAGCTGTGCTCACCACAGCAGTGCATTGATCTATAAACCCGGAATAGATATCTGTCCAGTACGGGGAGCTGTGAAGGCCACAGCAGCGCAGTGATCTATAAACCCAGACGATATATCTGTCCAGAATGGGCAGTTGTGCAGACCACAGCAGTGGATTGATCTATAAACCCAGAATAGATATCTGTCCAGGACGGGGAGCTGTGCAGAACACAGCAGTGGATTGATCTCTAAACCCGGACTAGATATCTGTCCAGCATGGGGAGCTGTGCAGAACACAGCAGTGGATTGATCTCTAAACCCGGACTCGATATCTGTCTAGTACGGGGAGCTGTGTAGACCACAGCAGTGCAGTGATCTATAAACCCAGACGAGATATCTGTCCAGGGCGGGGAGCTGTGCAGACCACAGCAGTGCATTGATCTATAAACCCGGACTAGATATCTGTCCAGCACGGGGAGCTGTGCAGACCACAGCAGTGCATTGAGGAATAAACCGGGACTAGATATCTGTCCAGCACTGAGAGCTGTGCAGACCACAGCAGTGCATTGATCTATCAACCCGGACTAGATATCTGCCCAGGAAAGGGAGCTGTGCAGACAACAGCAGTGCATTGATCTATTAACACGTACTAGGTTTTTGTCCAGGGGGGAGAGCTGTGCAGAAAACAGCAGTGCATTGATCTATAAACCCGGACTAGATATCTGTCCAGGACGGGGAGCTGTGCAGACCACAGTAGTGCATTGATCTATAAACCCAGACTAGATATCTGTCCAGACGGGGAGCTGTGCAGACCACAGCAGTGCATTGATCTGTAAACCCAGACTAGATATCTGTCCAGGACGGGGAGCTGTGCAGAACACAGCAGTGGATTGATCTCTAAACCCGGACTAGATATCTGTCCAGCACGGGGAGCTGTGCAGAACACAGCAGTGGATTGATCTCTAAACCCTGACTAGATATCTGTCTAGTACGGGGAGCTGTGCAGACCACAGCAGTGCAGTGATCTATAAACCCAGACTAGATATCTGGCCAGGAAAGGGAGCTTTGCAGACCACAGCAGTGCATTGATCTATAAATCCAGACTAGATATCTATCCAGAATGGGGAGCTGTGCAGACCACAGCAGTGCATGGATTTATAAACCTAGACGAATTATCTGTCCAGTTCGGGGAGCTGTGTAGACCACAGCAGTGCATTGTTATATAATCCCGGACTAGATATCTGTCCAGAATGGGGAGTTGTGCAGACCACAGCAGTGGATTGATCTATTAACCCAGACTAGATATCTGTCCAGGACGGGGAGCTGTGCAGAAAACAGCAGTGCATTGATCTATAAACCCGTACTAGGTTTTTGTCCAGGGCGGGGAACTGTGCAGACCACAGCAGTGCATTGATTTATAAACCCAGACCAGATATTTGTCCAGCACGGGGAGCTGTGCAGACAACAGCAGTGCATTGATCGAAAAACGCGGACTAGATATCAGTCCAGCACGGGGAGCTGTGCAGACCACAGCAGTGCATTGACCTATAAACCCGGACTAGATATCTGTCCAGTACAGGGGAGGTGTGTAGGCCACAGCACTGCATTGATCTATAAAGCCGGACTAGGTTTTTGTCTAGGGCGGGGAGCTGTGCAGACCACAGCAGTGCATTGATCTATAAACCCAGACTAGATATCTGTCCAGCATGGGGAGCTGTGCAGACCACAGCAGTGCATTGATCTATAAACCCGGACTAGATATCTGTCCAGCACGGGGAGCTGTGCAGACCACAGCAGTGCATTGTGGTATAAACCCGGACTAGATATCTGTCCAGGACGGGGAGGTGTGTAGACCACAGCACTGCATTGATCTATAAACACGGACTCAATATCTGTCCAGGACGGGGAGCTGTGAATACCACAGCAGTGCATTGATCTATAACCCCGGACAAGATATCTGTCCAGCACGGCGAGCTGTACAGACCACAGCAGTGCATTGATCTATAAACCCAGACGAGATATCTGTTGAGCACGGGGAGCTGTGCAGACCACAGCAGTGCATTGATCGATAAACCCGGACTAGATATCTATTCTGGGCGGGGAGCTGTGCAGACCACAGCAGTGCATTGATCTATAAACCCGGACTAGATATCTGTCCAGTATTATGGAGCTGTGTAGGCCACAGCAGTGCATTGATCTATACACCCAGACTAGATATCTGTCCAGAATGGGGAGCTGTGCAGTCCACAGCAGTGCATTGATCTATAAACCCGGACAAGATATCTGTCCAGCACGGGGAGCAGTGCAGACCACAGCAGTGCATTGATCTATAACCCCGGACTAGATATCTGTCCAGCATGGGGAGCTGTGCAGACCACAACATTGCCTTGATCTATAAACGCAGACGAGATATCTAAACTGGGCGGGGAGCTGTGCAGACCACAGCAGTGCATTGATCTATAAACCCAGACTAGATATCTGTCCAGGATTGGGAGCTGTGCAGACCACAGCAGAACATTGATCGAAAAACCCAGACCAGATATCTGTCCAGAATGGGGAGCTGTGCAGACCACAGCAGTGCATTGATCACTAAACCCGGACTAGATATCTGTCCAGGACGGGGAGCTGTGCAGACCACAGCAGTGCATTGATCTATAAACCAAGACGGGATATCTGTCCAGGACGGGGAGCTGTGCCGACCACAGCAGTGCATTGATCTATAAACCCAGACTGGATATCTGTCCTGGACAGGGAGCTGTGCAGACCACAGCAGTGCATTGATCTATAAACCCAGACTAGATATCTGTCCAGGACGGGGACCTGTGTAGACCACAGCAGTGCATTGATCTATAAACCAAGACGAGATATCTGTCCAGCACCAGTAGCTGTGCAGACCACAGCAGTGCATTGATCTATAAACCCAGACTAGATATCTGTCCAGGACGGCGAGCTGTGCAGACCACAGCAGTGCATTGATCTATAAACCCAGACTAGATATCTGTCCAGGACGGGGAGCTGTGCATACCACAGCAGTGCATTGATCTATAAACCCGGACTAGATACCTGTCCAGGACGGGGAGCTGTGCAGACCACAGCAGTGCATTGATCTATAAACCCAGACTAGATATCTGTCCAGCACGGGGAGCTGTGCAGACCACAGCAGTGCATTAATATTTAAACCCGGACTAGATATCTGTCCAGGACGGGGAGCTGTGCAGACCACAGCAGTGCATTGATCGATAAACCCGGACGAGATATGTGTCCAGGGCGGGGAGCTGTGTAGACCACAGCAGTGCATTGATCTACAAACCCGGACTAGATATCTGTCCAGGACAGGGAGCTGTGCAGACCAGAGCAGTGCATTGATCTGTAAACCCAGACTAGATATCTGTCCAGGACGGGGAGCTGTGCAGACAACAGCAGTGCATTGATCTATAATCCCGGACTAGATATCTGTCCACAATGGGGAGCTGTGCTCACCACAGCAGTGCATTGATCTATAAACCCGGAATAGATATCTGTCCAGTACGGGGAGCTGTGAAGGCCACAGCAGCGCAGTGATCTATAAACCCAGACGATATATCTGTCCAGAATGGGCAGTTGTGCAGACCACAGCAGTGGATTGATCTATAAACCCAGAATAGATATCTGTCCAGGACGGGGAGCTGTGCAGAACACAGCAGTGGATTGATCTCTAAACCCGGACTTGATATCTGTCCAGCACGGGGAGCTGTGCAGAACACAGCAGTGGATTGATCTCTAAACCCGGACTCGATATCTGTCTAGTACGGGGAGCTGTGTAGACCACAGCAGTGCAGTGATCTATAAACCCAGACGAGATATCTGTCCAGGGCGGGGAGCTGTGCAGACCACAGCAGTGCATTGATCTATAAACCCGGACTAGATATCTGTCCAGCACGGGGAGCTGTGCAGACCACAGCAGTGCATTGAGGAATAAACCGGGACTAGATATCTGTCCAGCACTGAGAGCTGTGCAGACCACAGCAGTGCATTGATCTATAAACCCGGACTAGATATCTGCCCAGGAAAGGGAGCTGTGCAGACAACAGCAGTGCATTGATCTATTAACACGTACTAGGTTTTTGTCCAGGGGGGAGAGCTGTGCAGAAAACAGCAGTGCATTGATCTATAAACCCGGACTAGATATCTGTCCAGCACGGGAAGCTGTGGCGACCACAGAAGTGCACTGATCTATAAACCCGGACGAGATATCTGTCCAGGACGGGGAGCTGTGCAGACCACAGCAGTGCATTGATCTATAAACCCAGACTAGATATCTGACCAGACGGGGAGCTGTGCAGACCACAGCAGTGCATTGATCTGTAAACCCAGACTAGATATCTGTACAGGACGGGGAGCTGTGCAGACCACAGCAGTGCATTGATCGATAAACCCGGACGAGATATGTGTCCAGGGCGGGGAGCTGTGCAGACCAGAGCAGTGCATTGATCTGTAAACCCAGACTAGATATCTGTCCAGGACGGGGAGCTGTGCAGACAACAGCAGTGCATTGATCTATAATCCCGGACTAGATATCTGTCCAGAATGGGGAGCTGTGCTCACCATAGCAGTGCATTGATCTATAAACCCGGAATAGATATCTGTCCAGTACGGGGAGCTGTGAAGGCCACAGCAGCGCAGTGATCTATAAACCCAGACGATATATCTGTCCAGAATGGGCAGTTGTGCAGACCACAGCAGTGGATTGATCTATAAACCCAGACTAGATATCTGTCCAGGACGGGGAGCTGTGCAGAACACAGCAGTGGATTGATCTCTAAACCCGGACTAGATATCTGTCCAGCACGGGGAGCTGTGCAGAACACAGCAGTGGATTGATCTCTAAACCCGGACTCGATATCTGTCTAGTACGGGGAGCTGTGCAGACCACAGCAGTGCAGTGATCTATAAACCCAGACGAGATATCTGTCCAGGGCGGGGAGCTGTGCAGACCACAGCAGTGCATTGATCTATAAACCCGGACTAGATATCTGTCCAGCACGGGGAGCTGTGCAGACCACAGCAGTGCATTGAGGAATAAACCGGGACTCGATATCTGTCCAGCACTGAGAGCTGTGCAGACCACAGCAGTGCATTGATCTATAAACCCGGACTAGATATCTGCCCAGGAAAGGGAGCTGTGCAGACAACAGCAGTGCATTGATCTATAAACACGTACTAGGTTTTTGTCCAGGGCGGAGAGCTGTGCAGACCACAGCAGTGCATTGATCTATAAACCCGGACTAGATATCTGTCCAGCACGGGAAGCTGTGGAGACCACAGAAGTGCATTGATCTATAAACTCGGACGAGATATCTGTCCATGACGGGGAGCTGTGCAGACCACAGCAGTGCATTGATCTATAAACCCAGACTAGATATCTGTCCAGACGGGGAGCTGTGCAGACCAGAGCAGTGCATTGATCTGTAAACCCAGACTAGATATCTGTACAGGACGGGGAGCTGTGCAGACCACAGCAGTGCATTGATCTATAAACCCGGACGAGATATGTGTCCAGGGCGTGGAGCTGTGTAGACCACAGCAGTGCATTGATCTACAAACCCGGAATAGATATCTGTCCAGTACGGGGAGCTGTGAAGGCCACAGCAGCGCAGTGATCTATAAACCCAGACGATATATCTGACCAGAATGGGCAGTTGTGCAGACCACAGCAGTGGATTGATCTATAAACCCAGAATAGATATCTGTCCAGGACGGGGAGCTGTGCAGAACACAGCAGTGCATTGATCTATAAACCCGGACTAGATATCTGTCCAGTACGGGGAGCTGTGCAGACCACAGCAGTGCATAGATCTATCATGCCAGAGTAGATATCTGTCCAGCACCGGAGCTGTGCATACAACAGCAGTGCATTGGTCTATAAACCCAGACGAGATAACTGTCCAGGACGGTGAGCTGTGCAGTCCACAGCAGTGCATTGATCTATAAACACCGACTAGATATCTGTGTAGGGCGGAGAGCTCTGCAGAACACAGCAGTGCATTGATGTATTAACAAGGACTAGATATCTGTCCAGGACGGGAAGCTGTGCAGACCACAGCAGTGCATTGATGTATAAACCCGGAATAGATATCAATCCAGCACGGGGAGCTGTGTAGACCAGAGCAGTGCATTGATCTATAAACCCGGAAGTGATATCTGTCCAGAACGGGGAGCTGTGCAGACCATGCAGTGATTGAGCGATAAAGCCAGACCAAATATCTGTCCAGCACCGGGAGCTGTGTAGACCACAGCAGTGCATTGATGGATAAACCCTGAATAGATATCTGTCCAGCACGGGGAGCTGTGTAGACCAAAGCAGTACATTGATCTATAAACCCGGAAGAGATATCTGTCCAGCACGGGGAGCTGTGCAGACCACAGAAGTGCATTGATCTATAAACCCAGGCTAGATGTCTGTCCAGCACCGGGAGCTGTGCAGAGAACAGCAGTGCATTGATCTATAAACCCAGACGAGATATCTGTCCATCACGGGGAGCGGTGCAGACCACAGCAGTGCATTGATCTATAAATCCAGTTTGGATATCTGTCTAGAACGGGGAGCTGTGCAGACCACAGTAGTGCATTGTTCTATAACCCCGGACAAGATATTTGTTTAGGGCGGAGAGCTGTGCAGAACACAGCAGTGCATTGATCTACAAATCCAGTTTGGATATCTGTTCAGCACGGGGAGCTGCACAAACCACAGCAGTGCATTGATCTATAAACCCGGACTAGATATCCGTCCAGGACGGGGAGCTGTGCAGACCATCGCAGTGCATTGATCTATAAACCCGGACGAGATATCTGTCCAGGACGGGGAGCTGTGCAGACCACAGCAGTGCATTGATCTATAAACCCAGACTAGATATCTGTCCAGACGGGGAGCTGTGCAGACCACAGCAGTGCATTGATCTATAAACCCAGACGAGATATCTGTTCAGCACCGTGAGCTGTGCAGACAACAGCAGTGCATTGATCTATAAACCCAGACGAGATATCTGTCCATCACGGGGAGCGGTGCAGACCACAGCAGTGCATTGATCTATAAATCCAGTTTGGATATCTGACTAGAACGGGGAGCTGTGCAGACCACAGCAGTGCATTGATCTATAACCCCGGACAAGATAAATGTTTAGGGCGGAGAGCTGTGCAGAACACAGCAGTGCATTGATCTATAAATCCAGTTTGGATATCTGTTCAGCACGGGGAGCTGCGCAGACCACAGCAGTGCATTGATCTATAAACCCGGACGAGATATCTGTCCAGGGCGGGGAGCTGTGTAGACCACAGCAGTGCATTGATCTACAAACCTGGACTAGATATCTGTCCAGGACAGGGAGCTGAGCAGACCAGAGCAGTGCATTGATCTGTAAACCCAGACTAGATATCTGTCCAGGAAGGGGAGCTGTGCAGACCACAGCAGTGCATTGATCTATAATCCCGGACTAGATATCTGTCCAGAATGGGGAGCTGTGCTCACCACAGCAGTGCATTGATCTATAAACCCGGAATAGATATCTGTCCAGTACGGAGAGCTGTGTAGGCCACAGCAGCGCAGTGATCTATAAACCCAGAATAGATATCTGTCCAGAATGGGGAGTTGTGCAGACCACAGCAGTGGATTGATCTATAAACCCAGACTAGATATCTGTCCAGAATGGGGAGTTGTGCAGACCACAGCAGTGGATTGATCTATAAACCCGGACTAGATATCTGTCCAGGACGGGGAGCTGTGCAGAACACAGCAGTGGATTGATCTCTAAACCCGGACTAGATATCTGTCCAGCACGGGGAGCTGTGCAGACCACAACAGTGCAGTGATCTATAAACCCAGACTAGATATCTGTCCAGGGCGGGGAGCTGTGCAGACCACAGTAGTGCATTGATCTATAAACCCGGACTAGATATCTGTCCAGCACGGGGAGCCGTGCAGACCACAGCAGTGCATTCAGGTATAAACCGGGACGAGATATCTGTCCAGCACTGAGAGCTGTGCAGACCACAGCAGTGCATTGATCTAAAAACCCGGACTAGATATCTGCCCAGGAAAGGGAGCTGTGCAGACCACAGCAGTGCATGGATCTATAAACCCAGACGAATTATCTGTCCAGGTCGGGGAGCTGTGTAGACCACAGCAGTGCATTGTTCTATAATCCCGGATTAGATATCTGTCCAGAATGGGGAGTTGTGCAGACCACAGCAATGGATTGATCTATAAACCCAGACTAGATTTCTGTCCAGGACGGGGAGCTGTGCAGACAACAGCAGTGCATTGATCTATAAACCCGGACGCGATATCTGTCCAGTACGGGGAGCTGTGCAGACCATAGCAGTGCATTGATCTATAATCCCGGACTAGGTTTTTGTCCAGGGCGGGGAGCCGTGCAGACCACAGCAGTGCAGTGATCTATAAACCCAGACTAGATATCTGTCCAGCAGCGGGAGCTGTGCAGACCACAGCAGTGCATTGATCTATAATCCCGGACTGGATATCTGTCCAGAATGGGGAGTTGTGCAGACCACAGCAGTGGATTGATCTATTAACCCAGACTAGATATCTGTCCAGGACGGGGAGCTGTGCAGACAACAGCAGTGCATTGATCTATAAACCCGGACTAGGTTTTTGTCCAGGGCGGGGACCTGTGCAGACCACAGCAGTGCATTGATCTATAAACCCAGACCAGATATTTGTTTAGGGCGGAGAGCTGTGCAGAACACAGCAGTGCATTGATCAATAAATCCAGATTGGATATCTATCTAGGACGGGGAGCTGTGCAGACCGCAGCAGTGCATTGATCTATAAACCCAGACTAGATATTTGTTCAGGACGGGGAGCTGTGCAGACGACAGGAGTGCATTCATCGATAAACCCGGACTAGATACCTGTCCAGGACGGCGAGCTGTGGAGACCACAGCAGTGCATTGATCTATAGACCCAGACGAGTTATCTGTCCAGTACGGGATCTATGCAGTCCACAGCAGTGCATTGATCTATAAACACGGACTAGATATCTGTATAGGGCGGAGAGCTGTGCAGAACACAGCAGTGCATTGATGTATTAACAAGGACTAGATACCTGTCCAGGACGGGGAGCTGTGCAGACCACAGCAGTGATTGATCTATAAACCCAGACTAGATATCTGTCCAGCACCGGGAGCTGTGTAGACCACAGCAGTGCATTGATGTATTAACCCGGAATAGATATCAATCCAGCACGGGGAGCTGTGTAGACCAGAGCAGTGCATTGATCTATAAACACGGAAGAGATATCTGTCCAGAACGGGGAGCTGTGCAGACAAGAGCAGTTCATTCATCTATAAACACAGAATAGATATCTATCCAGGGCGGGGAGCTGTGCAGACCACAGGAGTGCATTGATCTATAAACCCGGATTGATATCTGTCCAGGACGGGGAGCTGTGCAGGCAACAGCAGTGCATTGATCTAAAAACCCGGACTAGATATCTGTCCAGGACGGGGAGCTGTGCAGACCACAGCAGTGATTGAGCGATAAACCCAGACCAAATATCTGTCCAGCACTGGGAGCTGTGTAGACCACAGCAGTGCATTGATGGATAAACCTGGAATAGATATCTGTCCAGCACGGGGAGCTGTGCAGACCACAGCAGTGCATTGATCTATAAACCCAGACTAGATGTCTGTCCAGCACCGGGAGCTGTGCACACAACAGCAGTGCATTGATCTATAAACCCAGACGAGATATCTGTCCATCACGGGGAGCGGTGCAGACCACAGCATTGCATTGATCTATAAATCCAGTTTGGATATCTGTCTAGGACGGGGAGCTGTGCAGACCACAGCAGTGCATTCATCTATAACCCCGGACAAGATAAATGTTTAGGGCGGAGAGCTGTGCAGAACACCGCAGTGTATTAATCTATAAATCCAGTTTGGATATCTGTTCAGCACGGGGAGCTGCGCAGACCACAGCAGTGCATTGATCTATAAACCTGGACTAGATATCTGTCCAGAGTGGGGAATTGTGCAGACTACAGCAGTGCATTGATCTATAAACCCAGACTAGATATCCGTCCAGGACGGGGAGCTGTGCAGACCACAGCAGTGCATTGATCTATAATCCCAGACTAGATATCTGTCCAGACGGGTAGCTGTGCAGACCACAGCAGTGCATTGATCGATAAACCCAGACTAGATATCTGTCCAGCACGGGACGCTGTGGAGACCACAGAAGTGCATTGATCTATAAACCCGGACGAGATATCTGTCCAGGACGGGGAGCTGTGCAGACCACACCAGTGCATTGATCTATAAACCCAGACTAGATATCTGACCAGACGGGGAGCTGTGCAGACCAGAGCAGTGCATTGATCTGTAAACCCGGACAAGATATCTGTCCAGGACAGGGAGCTGTGCAGACAACAGCAGTGCATAGATCGATAAACCCGGACTGGATATCTGTCCAGGACAGGGAGCTGTGCAGACTAGAGCAGTGCATTGATCTGTAAACCCAGACTAGATATCTGTTCAGGACGGGGAGCTGTGCAGACCACAGCAGTGCATTGATCTATAATCCCGGACTAGATATCAGTCCAGAATGGGGAGCTGTGCTCAACGCAGCAGTGCATTGATCTATAAACCCGGAATAGATATCTGTCCAGTACGGGGAGCTGTGTAGGCCACAGCAGCGCAGTGATCTATAAACCCAGACTAGATATCTGTCCAGGACGGGGAGCTGTGCAGAACACAGCAGTGGATTGATCTCTAAACCCGGACTAGATATCTGTCCAGCACGGGGAGCTGTGCAGAACACAGCAGTGGATTGATCTCTAAACCCGGACTAGATATCTGTCTAGTACGGGGAGCTGTGCAGACCACAGCAGTGCAGTGATCTATAAACCCAGACGAGATATCTGTCCAGGGCGGGGAGCTGTGCAGACCACAGCAGTGCATTGATCTATAAACCCGGACTAGATATCTGGCCAGGAAAGGGAGCTTTGCAGACCACAGCAGTGCATTGATCTATAAATCCAGACTAGATATCTATCCAGAATGGGGAGCTGTGCAGACCACAGCAGTGCATGGATCTATAAACCTAGACGAATTATCTGTCCAGTTCGGGGAGCTGTGTAGACCACAGCAGTGCATTGTTATATAATCCCGGACTAGATATCTGTCCAGAATGGGGAGTTGTGCAGACCACAGCAGTGGATTGATCTATTAACCCAGACTAGATATCTGTCCAGGACGGGGAGCTGTGCAGAAAACAGCAGTGCATTGATCTATAAACCCGTACTAGGTTTTTGTCCAGGGCGGGGAACTGTGCAGACCACAGCAGTGCATTGATTTATAAACCCAGACCAGATATTTGTCCAGCACGGGGAGCTGTGCAGACAACAGCAGTGCATTGATCGAAAAACGCGGACTAGATATCAGTCCAGCACGGGGAGCTGTGCAGACCACAGCAGTGCATTGACCTATAAACCCGGACTAGATATCTGTCCAGTACAGGGGAGGTGTGTAGGCCACAGCACTGCATTGATCTATAAAGCCGGACTAGGTTTTTGTCTAGGGCGGGGAGCTGTGCAGACCACAGCAGTGCATTGATCTATAAACCCAGACTAGATATCTGTCCAGCATGGGGAGCTGTGCAGACCACAGCAGTGCATTGATCTATAAACCCGGACTAGATATCTGTCCAGCACGGGGAGCTGTGCAGACCACAGCAGTGCATTGTGGTATAAACCCGGACTAGATATCTGTCCAGGACGGGGAGGTGTGTAGACCACAGCACTGCATTGATCTATAAACACGGACTCAATATCTGTCCAGGACGGGGAGCTGTGAATACCACAGCAGTGCATTGATCTATAACCCCGGACAAGATATCTGTCCAGCACGGCGAGCTGTACAGACCACAGCAGTGCATTGATCTATAAACCCAGACTAGATATCTGTCCAGGACGGGGAGCTGTGCAGACCACAGCAGTGCATTGATCGATAAACCCGGACTAGATATCTATTCTGGGCGGGGAGCTGTGCAGACCACAGCAGTGCATTGATCTATAAACCCGGACTAGATATCTGTCCAGTATTATGGAGCTGTGTAGGCCACAGCAGTGCATTGATCTATACACCCAGACTAGATATCTGTCCAGAATGGGGAGCTGTGTAGGCCACAGCAGTGCATTGATCTATACACCCAGACTAGATATCTGTCCAGCACGGGGAGCAGTGCAGACCACAGCAGTGCATTGATCTATAACCCCGGACTAGATATCTGTCCAGCATGGGGAGCTGTGCAGACCACAACATTGCCTTGATCTATAAACGCAGACGAGATATCTAAACTGGGCGGGGAGCTGTGCAGACCACAGCAGTGCATTGATCTATAAACCCAGACTAGATATCTGTCCAGGATTGGGAGCTGTGCAGACCACAGCAGTACATTGATCGAAAAACCCAGACCAGATATCTGTCCAGAATGGGGAGCTGTGCAGACCACAGCAGTGCTTTGATCACTAAACCCGGACTAGATATCTGTCCAGGACGGGGAGCTGTGCAGACCACAGCAGTGCATTGATCTATAAACCAAGACGGGATATCTGTCCAGGACGGGGAGCTGTGCCGACCACAGCAGTGCATTGATCTATAAACCCAGACTGGATATCTGTCCTGGACAGGGAGCTGTGCAGACCACAGCAGTGCATTGATCTATAAACCCAGACTAGATATCTGTCCAGGACGGGGACCTGTGTAGACCACAGCAGTGCATTGATCTATAAACCAAGACGAGATATCTGTCCAGCACCGGTAGCTGTGCAGACCACAGCAGTGCATTGATCTATAAACCCAGACTAGATATCTGTCCAGGACGGCGAGCTGTGCAGACCACAGCAGTGCAATGATCTATAAACCCAGACTAGATATCTGTCCAGGACGGGGAGCTGTGCATACCACAGCAGTGCATTGATCTATAAACCCGGACTAGATACCTGTCCAGGACGGGGAGCTGTGCAGACCACAGCAATGCATTGATCTATAAACCCAGACTAGATATCTGTCCAGCACGGGGAGCTGTGCAGACCACAGCAGTGCATTAATATTTAAACCCGGACTAGATATCTGTCCAGGACGGGGAGCTGTGCAGACCACAGCAGTGCATTGATCGATAAACCCGGACGAGATATGTGTCCAGGGCGGGGAGCTGTGTAGACCACAGCAGTGCATTGATCTACAAACCCGGACTAGATATCTGTCCAGGACAGGGAACTGTGCAGACCAGAGCAGTGCATTGATCTGTAAACTCAGACTAGATATCTGTCCAGGACGGGGAGCTGTGCAGACAACAGCAGTGCATTGATCTATAATCCCGGACTAGATATCTGTCCAGAATGGGGAGCTGTGCTCACCACAGCAGTGCATTGATCTATAAACCCGGAATAGATATCTGTCCAGTACGGGGAGCTGTGAAGGCCACAGCAGCGCAGTGATCTATAAACCCAGACGATATATCTGTCCAGAATGGGCAGTTGTGCAGACCACAGCAGTGGATTGATCTATAAACCCAGAATAGATATCTGTCCAGGACGGGGAGCTGTGCAGAACACAGCAGTGGATTGATCTCTAAACCCGGACTAGATATCTGTCCAGCATGGGGAGCTGTGCAGAACACAGCAGTGGATTGATCTCTAAACCCGGACTCGATATCTGTCTAGTACGGGGAGCTGTGTAGACCACAGCAGTGCAGTGATCTATAAACCCAGACGAGATATCTGTCCAGGGCGGGGAGCTGTGCAGACCACAGCAGTGCATTGATCTATAAACCCGGACTAGATATCTGTCCAGCACGGGGAGCTGTGCAGACCACAGCAGTGCATTGAGGAATAAACCGGGACTAGATATCTGTCCAGCACTGAGAGCTGTGCAGACCACAGCAGTGCATTGATCTATAAACCCGGACTAGATATCTGCCCAGGAAAGGGAGCTGTGCAGACAACAGCAGTGCATTGATCTATTAACACGTACTAGGTTTTTGTCCAGGGGGGAGAGCTGTGCAGAAAACAGCAGTGCATTGATCTATAAACCCGGACTAGATATCTGTCCAGCACGGGAAGCTGTGGCGACCACAGAAGTGCATTGATCTATAAAGCCGGACGAGATATCTGTCCAGGACGGGGAGCTGTGCAGACCACAGCAGTGCATTGATCTATAAACCCAGACTAGATATCTGTCCAGACGGGGAGCTGTGCAGACCACAGCAGTGCATTGATCTGTAAACCCAGACTAGATATCTGTCCAGGACGGGGAGCTGTGCAGAACACAGCAGTGGATTGATCTCTAAACCCGGACTAGATATCTGTCCAGCACGGGGAGCTGTGCAGAACGCAGCAGTGGATTGATCTCTAAACCCTGACTAGATATCTGTCTAGTACGGGGAGCTGTGCAGACCACAGCAGTGCAGTGATCTATAAACCCAGACTAGATATCTGTCCAGGGCGGGGAGCTGTGCAGACCACAGCAGTGCATTGATCTATAAACCCGGACTAGATATCTGGCCAGGAAAGGGAGCTTTGCAGACCACAGCAGTGCATTGATCTATAAATCCAGACTAGATATCTATCCAGAATGGGGAGCTGTGCAGACCACAGCAGTGCATGGATCTATAAACCTAGACGAATTATCTGTCCAGTTCGGGGAGCTGTGTAGACCACAGCAGTGCATTGTTATATAATCCCGGACTAGATATCTGTCCAGAATGGGGAGTTGTGCAGACCACAGCAGTGGATTGATCTATTAACCCAGACTAGATATCTGTCCAGGACGGGGAGCTGTGCAGAAAACAGCAGTGCATTGATCTATAAACCCGTACTAGGTTTTTGTCCAGGGCGGGGAACTGTGCAGATCACAGCAGTGCATTGATTTATAAACCCAGACCAGATATTTGTCCAGCACGGGGAGCTGTGCAGACAACAGCAGTGCATTGATCGAAAAACGCGGACTAGATATCAGTCCAGCACGGGGAGCTGTGCAGACCACAGCAGTGCATTGACCTATAAACCCGGACTAGATATCTGTCCAGTACAGGGGAGGTGTGTAGGCCACAGCACTGCATTGATCTATAAAGCCGGACTAGGTTTTTGTCTAGGGCGGGGAGCTGTGCAGACCACAGCAGTGCATTGATCTATAAACCCAGACTAGATATCTGTCCAGCATGGGGAGCTGTGCAGACCACAGCAGTGCATTGATCTATAAACCCGGACTAGATATCTGTCCAGCACGGGGAGCTGTGCAGACCACAGCAGTGCATTGTGGTATAAACCCGGACTAGATATCTGTCCAGGACGGGGAGGTGTGTAGACCACAGCACTGCATTGATCTATAAACACGGACTCAATATCTGTCCAGGACGGGGAGCTGTGAATACCACAGCAGTGCATTGATCTATAACCCCGGACAAGATATCTGTCCAGCACGGCGAGCTGTACAGACCACAGCAGTGCATTGATCTATAAACCCAGACGAGATATCTGTTGAGCACGGGGAGCTGTGCAGACCACAGCAGTGCATTGATCGATAAACCCGGACTAGATATCTATTCTGGGCGGGGAGCTGTGCAGACCACAGCAGTGCATTGATCTATAAACCCGGACTAGATATCTGTCCAGTATTATGGAGCTGTGTAGACCACAGCAGTGCATTGATCTATACACCCAGACTAGATATCTGTCCAGAATGGGGAGCTGTGCAGTCCACAGCAGTGCATTGATCTATAAACCCGGACAAGATATCTGTCCAGCACGGGGAGCAGTGCAGACCACAGCAGTGCATTGATCTATAACCCCGGACTAGATATCTGTCCAGCATGGGGAGCTGTGCAGACCACAACATTGCCTTGATCTATAAACGCAGACGAGATATCTAAACTGGGCGGGGAGCTGTGCAGACCACAGCAGTGCATTGATCTATAAACCCGGACTAGATATCTGTCCAGGATTGGGAGCTGTGCAGACCACAGCAGTACATTGATCGAAAAACCCAGACCAGATATCTGTCCAGAATGGGGAGCTGTGCAGACCACAGCAGTGCATTGATCACTAAACCCGGACTAGATATCTGTCCAGGACGGGGAGCTGTGCAGACCACAGCAGTGCATTGATCTATAAACCAAGACGGGATATCTGTCCAGGACGGGGAGCTGTGCCGACCACAGCAGTGCATTGATCTATAAACCCAGACTGGATATCTGTCCTGGACAGGGAGCTGTGCAGACCACAGCAGTGCATTGATCTATAAACCCAGACTAGATATCTGTCCAGGACGGGGACCTGTGTAGACCACAGCAGTGCATTGATCTATAAACCAAGACGAGATATCTGTCCAGCACCGGTAGCTGTGCAGACCACAGCAGTGCATTGATCTATAAACCCAGACTAGATATCTGTCCAGGACGGCGAGCTGTGCAGACCACAGCAGTGCATTGATCTATAAACCCAGACTAGATAGCTGTCCAGGACGGGGAGCTGTGCATACCACAGCAGTGCATTGATCTATAAACCCGGACTAGATACCTGTCCAGGACGGGGAGCTGTGCAGACCACAGCAGTGCATTGATCTATAAACCCAGACTAGATATCTGTCCAGCACGGGGAGCTGTGCAGACCACAGCAGTGCATTAATATTTAAACCCGGACTAGATATCTGTCCAGGACGGGGAGCTGTGCAGACCACAGCAGTGCATTGATCGATAAACCCGGACGAGATATGTGTCCAGGGCGGGGAGCTGTGTAGACCACAGCAGTGCATTGATCTACAAACCCGGACTAGATATCTGTCCAGGACAGGGAGCTGTGCAGACCAGAGCAGTGCATTGATCTGTAAACCCAGACTAGATATCTGTCCAGGACGGGGAGCTGTGCAGACAACAGCAGTGCATTGATCTATAATCCCGGACTAGATATCTGTCCAGAATGGGGAGCTGTGCTCACCACAGCAGTGCATTGATCTATAAACCCGGAATAGATATCTGTCCAGTACGGGGAGCTGTGAAGGCCACAGCAGCGCAGTGATCTATAAACCCAGACGATATATCTGTCCAGAATGGGCAGTTGTGCAGACCACAGCAGTGGATTGATCTATAAACCCAGAATCGATATCTGTCCAGGACGGGGAGCTGTGCAGAACACAGCAGTGGATTGATCTCTAAACCCGGACTAGATATCTGTCCAGCACGGGGAGCTGTGCAGAACACAGCAGTGGATTGATCTCTAAACCCGGACTCGATATCTGTCTAGTACGGGGAGCTGTGGAGACCACAGCAGTGCAGTGATCTATAAACCCAGACGAGATATCTGTCCAGGGCGGGGAGCTGTGCAGACCACAGCAGTGCATTGATCTATAAACCCGGACTAGATATCTGTCCAGCACGGGGAGCTGTGCAGACCACAGCAGTGCATTGAGGAATAAACCGGGACTAGATATCTGTCCAGCACTGAGAGCTGTGCAGACCACAGCAGTGCATTGATCTATAAAGTCGGACTAGATATCTGCCCAGGAAAGGGAGCTGTGCAGACAACAGCAGTGCATTGATCTATTAACACGTACTAGGTTTTTGTCCAGGGGGGAGAGCTGTGCAGAAAACAGCAGTGCATTAATCTATAAACCCGGACTAGATTTCTGTCCAGCACGGGAAGCTGTGGCGACCACAGAAGTGCATTGATCTATAAACCCGGACGAGATATCTGTCCAGGACGGGGAGCTGTGCAGACCACAGCAGTGCATTGATCTATAAACCCAGACTAGATATCTGACCAGACGGGGAGCTGTGCAGACCACAGCAGTGCATTGATCTGTAAACCCAGACTAGATATCTGTACAGGACGGGGAGCTGTGCAGACCACAGCAGTGCATTGATCGATAAACCCGGACGAGATATGTGTCCAGGGCGGGAAGCTGTGCAGACCAGAGCAGTGCATTGATCTGTAAACCCAGACTAGATATCTGTCCAGGACGGGGAGCTGTGCAGACAACAGCAGTGCATTGATCTATAATCCCGGACTAGATATCTGTCCAGAATGGGGAGCTGTGCTCACCATAGCAGTGCATTGATCTATAAACCCGGAATAGATATCTGTCCAGTACGGGGAGCTGTGAAGGCCACAGCAGCGCAGTGATCTATAAACCCAGACGATATATCTGTCCAGAATGGGCAGTTGTGCAGACCACAGCAGTGGATTGATCTATAAACCCAGACTAGATATCTGTCCAGGACGGGGAGCTGTGCAGAACACAGCAGTGGATTGATCTCTAAACCCGGACTAGATATCTGTCCAGCACGGGGAGCTGTGCAGAACACAGCAGTGGATTGATCTCTAAACCCGGACGAGATATCTGTCTAGTACGGGGAGCTGTGCAGACCACAGCAGTGCAGTGATCTATAAACCCAGACGAGATATCTGTCCAGGGCGGGGAGCTGTGCAGACCACAGCAGTGCATTGATCTATAAACCCGGACTAGATATCTGTCCAGCACGGGGAGCTGTGCAGACCACAGCAGTGCATTGAGGAATAAACCGGGACTCGATATCTGTCCAGCACTGAGAGCTGTGCAGACCACAGCAGTGCATTGATCTATAAACCCGGACTAGATATCTGCCCAGGAAAGGGAGCTGTGCAGACAACAGCAGTGCATTGATCTATAAACACGTACTAGGTTTTTGTCCAGGGCGGAGAGCTGTGCAGACCACAGCAGTGCATTGATCTATAAACCCGGACTAGATATCTGTCCAGCACGGGAAGCTGTGGAGACCACAGAAGTGCATTGATCTATAAACTCGGACGAGATATCTGTCCATGACGGGGAGCTGTGCAGACCACAGCAGTGCATTGATCTATAAACCCAGACTAGATATCTGTCCAGACGGGGAGCTGTGCAGACCAGAGCAGTGCATTGATCTGTAAACCCAGACTAGATATCTGTACAGGACGGGGAGCTGTGCAGACCACAGCAGTGCATTGATCTATAAACACGGACGAGATATGTGTCCAGGGCGTGGAGCTGTGTAGACCACAGCAGTGCATTGATCTACAAACCCGGAATAGATATCTGTCCAGTACGGGGAGCTGTGAAGGCCACAGCAGCGCAGTGATCTATAAACCCAGACGATATATCTGTCCAGAATGGGCAGTTGTGCAGACCACAGCAGTGGATTGATCTATAAACCCAGAATAGATATCTGTCCAGGACGGGGAGCTGTGCAGAACACAGCAGTGCATTGATCTATAAACCCGGACTAGATATCTGTCCAGTACGGGGAGCTGTGCAGACCACAGCAGTGCATAGATCTATCATGCCAGAGTAGATATCTGTCCAGCACCGGAGCTGTGCATACAACAGCAGTGCATTGGTCTATAAACCCAGACGAGATAACTGTCCAGGACGGTGAGCTGTGCAGTCCACAGCAGTGCATTGATCTATAAACACCGACTAGATATCTGTGTAGGGCGGAGAGCTCTGCAGAACACAGCAGTGCATTGATGTATTAACAAGGACTAGATATCTGTCCAGGACGGGAAGCTGTGCAGACCACAGCAGTGCATTGATGTATAAACCCGGAATAGATATCAATCCAGCACGGGGAGCTGTGTTCCAGAGCAGTGCATTGATCTATAAACCCGGAAGTGATATCTGTCCAGAACGGGGAGCTGTGCAGACCATGCAGTGATTGAGCGATAAAGCCAGACCAAATATCTGTCCAGCACCGGGAGGTGTGTAGACCACAGCAGTGCATTGATGGATAAACCCTGAATAGATATCTGTCCAGCACGGGGAGCTGTGTAGACCAAAGCAGTACATTGATCTATAAACCCGGAAGAGATATCTGTCCAGCACGGGGAGCTGTGCAGACCACAGAAGTGCATTGATCTATAAACCCAGGCTAGATGTCTGTCCAGCACCGGGAGCTGTGCAGAGAACAGCAGTGCATTGATCTATAAACCCAGACGAGATATCTGTCCATCACGGGGAGCGGTGCAGACCACAGCAGTGCATTGATCTATAAATCCAGTTTGGATATCTGTCTAGAACGGGGAGCTGTGCAGACCACAGTAGTGCATTGTTCTATAACCCCGGACAAGATATTTGTTTAGGGCGGAGAGCTGTGCAGAACACAGCAGTGCATTGATCTACAAATCCAGTTTGGATATCTGTTCAGCACGGGGAGCTGCACAAACCACAGCAGTGCATTGATCTATAAACCCGGACTAGATATCCGTCCAGGACGGGGAGCTGTGCAGACCACAGCAGTGCATTGATCTATAAACCCAGACTAGATATCTGTCCAGACGGGGAGCTGTGCAGACCACAGCAGTGCATTGATCTATAAACCCAGACGAGATATCTGTTCAGCACCGTGAGCTGTGCAGACAACAGCAGTGCATTGATCTATAAACCCAGACTAGATATCTGTCCAGACGGGGAGCTGTGCAGACCATCGCAGTGCATTGATCTATAAACCCGGACGAGATATCTGTCCAGGACGGGTAGCTGTGCAGACCACAGCAGTGCATTGATCTATAAACCCAGACTAGATATCTGTCCAGACGGGGAGCTGTGCAGACCACAGCAGTGCATTGATCTATAAACCCAGACGAGATATCTGTTCAGCACCGTGAGCTGTGCAGACAACAGCAGTGCATTGATCTATAAACCCAGACGAGATATCTGTCCATCACGGGGAGCGGTGCAGACCACAGCAGTGCATTGATCTATAAATCCAGTTTGGATATCTGACTAGAACGGGGAGCTGTGCAGACCACAGCAGTGCATTGATCTATAACCCCGGACAAGATAAATGTTTAGGGCGGAGAGCTGTGCAGAACACAGCAGTGCATTGATCTATAAATCCAGTTTGGATATCTGTTCAGCACGGGGAGCTGCGCAGACCACAGCAGTGCATTGATCTATAAACCCGGACGAGATATCTGTCCAGGGCGGGGAGCTGTGTAGACCACAGCAGTGCATTGATCTACAAACCTGGACTAGATATCTGTCCAGGACAGGGAGCTGAGCAGACCAGAGCAGTGCATTGATCTGTAAACCCAGACTAGATATCTGTCCAGGAAGGGGAGCTGTGCAGACCACAGCAGTGCATTGATCTATAATCCCGGACTAGATATCTGTCCAGAATGGGGAGCTGTGCTCACCACAGCAGTGCATTGATCTATAAACCCGGAATAGATATCTGTCCAGTACGGAGAGCTGTGTAGGCCACAGCAGCGCAGTGATCTATAAACCCAGACTAGATATCTGTCCAGAATGGGGAGTTGTGCAGACCACAGCAGTGGATTGATCTATAAACCCGGACTAGATATCTGTCCAGGACGGGGAGCTGTGCAGAACACAGCAGTGGATTGATCTCTAAACCCGGACTAGATATCTGTCCAGCACGGGGAGCTGTGCAGACCACAACAGTGCAGTGATCTATAAACCCAGACTAGATATCTGTCCAGGGCGGGGAGCTGTGCAGACCACAGTAGTGCATTGATCTATAAACCCGGACTAGATATCTGTCCAGCACGGGGAGCCGTGCAGACCACAGCAGTGCATTCAGGTATAAACCGGGACGAGATATCTGTCCAGCACTGAGAGCTGTGCAGACCACAGCAGTGCATTGATCTAAAAACCCGGACTAGATATCTGCCCAGGAAAGGGAGCTGTGCAGACCACAGCAGTGCATGGATCTATAAACCCAGACGAATTATCTGTCCAGGTCGGGGAGCTGAGTAGACCACAGCAGTGCATTGTTCTATAATCCCGGACTAGATATCTGTCCAGAATGGGGAGTTGTGCAGACCACAGCAATGGATTGATCTATAAACCCAGACTAGATTTCTGTCCAGGACGGGGAGCTGTGCAGACAACAGCAGTGCATTGATCTATAAACCCGGACGTGATATCTGTCCAGTACGGGGAGCTGTGCAGACCATAGCAGTGCATTGATCTATAATCCCGGACTAGGTTTTTGTCCAGGGCGGGGAGCCGTGCAGACCACAGCAGTGCAGTGATCTATAAACCCAGACTAGATATCTGTCCAGCAGCGGGAGCTGTGCAGACCACAGCAGTGCATTGATCTATAATCCCGGACTGGATATCTGTCCAGAATGGGGAGTTGTGCAGACCACAGCAGTGGATTGATCTATTAACCCAGACTAGATATCTGTCCAGGACGGGGAGCTGTGCAGACAACAGCAGTGCATTGATCTATAAACCCAGACTAGGTTTTTGTCCAGGGCGGGGACCTGTGCAGACCACAGCAGTGCATTGATCTATAAACCCAGAGCAGATATTTGTTTAGGGCGGAGAGCTGTGCAGAACACAGCAGTGCATTGATCAATAAATCCAGATTGGATATCTATCTAGGACGGGGAGCTGTGCAGACCGCAGCAGTGCATTGATCTATAAACCCAGACTAGATATTTGTTCAGGACGGGGAGCTGTGCAGACGACAGGAGTGCATTCATCGATAAACCCGGACTAGATACCTGTCCAGGACGGCGAGCTGTGGAGACCACAGCAGTGCATTGATCTAGAGACCCAGACGAGTTATCTGTCCAGTACGGGATCTATGCAGTCCACAGCAGTGCATTGATCTATAAACACGGACTAGATATCTGTATAGGGCGGAGAGCTGTGCAGAACACAGCAGTGCATTGATGTATTAACAAGGACTAGATACCTGTCCAGGACGGGGAGCTGTGCAGACCACAGCAGTGATTGATCTATAAACCCAGACTAGATATCTGTCCAGCACCGGGAGCTGTGTAGACCACAGCAGTGCATTGATGTATTAACCCGGAATAGATATCAATCCAGCACGGGGAGCTGTGTAGACCAGAGCAGTGCATTGATCTATAAACACGGAAGAGATATCTGTCCAGAACGGGGAGCTGTGCAGACAAGAGCAGTTCATTCATCTATAAACACAGAATAGATATCTATCCAGGGCGGGGAGCTGTGCAGACCACAGGAGTGCATTGATCTATAAACCCGGATTGATATCTGTCCAGGATGGGGAGCTGTGCAGGCCACAGCAGTGCATTGATCTAAAAACCCGGACTAGATATCTGTCCAGGACGGGGAGCTGTGCAGACCACAGCAGTGATTGAGCGATAAACCCAGACCAAATATCTGTCCAGCACTGGGAGCTGTGTAGACCACAGCAGTGCATTGATGGATAAACCCGGAATAGATATCTGTCCAGCACGGGGAGCTGTGCAGACCACAGCAGTGCATTCATCTATAAACCCAGACTAGATGTCTGTCCAGCACCGGGAGCTGTGCACACAACAGCAGTGCATTGGTCTATAAACCCAGACGAGATATCTGTCCATCACGGGGAGCGGTGCAGACCACAGCATTGCACTGATCTATAAATCCAGTTTGGATATCTGTCGAGGACGGGGAGCTGTGAGGACCACAGCAGTGCATTCATCTATAACCCCGGACAAGAGAAATGTTTAGGGCGGAGAGCTGTGCAGAACACCGCAGTGTATTAATCTATAAATCCAGTTTGGATATCTGTTCAGCACGGGGAGCTGCGCAGACCACAGCAGTGCATTGATCTATAAACCTGGACTAGATATCTGTCCAGAGTGGGGAATTGTGCAGACTACAGCAGTGCATTGATCTATAAACCCAGACTAGATATCCGTCCAGGACGGGGAGCTGTGCAGACCACAGCAGTGCATTGATCTATAATCCCAGACTAGATATCTGTCCAGACGGGTAGCTGTGCAGACCACAGCAGTGCATTGATCGATAAACCCAGACTAGATATCTGTCCAGCACGGGACGCTGTGGAGACCACAGAAGTGCATTGATCTATAAACCCGGACGAGATATCTGTCCAGGACGGGGAGCTGTGCAGACCACACCAGTGCATTGATCTATAAACCCAGACTAGATATCTGACCAGACGGGGAGCTGTGCAGACCAGAGCAGTGCATTGATCTGTAAACCCGGACTAGATATCTGTCCAGGACAGGGAGCTGTGCAGACCACAGCAGTGCATTGATCGATAAACCCGGACTGGATATCTGTCCAGGACAGGGAGCTGTGCAGACCAGAGCAGTGCATTGATCTGTAAACCCAGACTAGATATCTGTTCAGGACGGGGAGCTGTGCAGACCACAGCAGTGCATTGATCTATAATCCCGGACTAGATATCTGTCCAGAATGGGGAGCTGTGCTCAACGCAGCAGTGCATTGATCTATAAACCCGGAATAGATATCTGTCCAGTACGGGGAGCTGTGTAGGCCACAGCAGCGCAGTGATCTATAAACCCAGACTAGATATCTGTCCAGGACGGGGAGCTGTGCAGAACACAGCAGTGGATTGATCTCTAAACCCGGACTAGATATCTGTCCAGCACGGGGAGCTGTGCAGAACACAGCAGTGGATTGATCTCTAAACCCGGACTAGATATCTGTCTAGTACGGGGAGCTGTGCAGACCACAGCAGTGCAGTGATCTATAAACCCAGACTAGATATCTGTCCAGGGCGGGGAGCTGTGCAGACCACAGCAGTGCATTGACCTATAAACCCGGACTAGATATCTGGCCAGGAAAGGGAGCTTTGCAGACCACAGCAGTGCATTGATCTATAAATCCAGACTAGATATCTATCCAGAATGGGGAGCTGTGCAGACCACAGCAGTGCATGGATCTATAAACCTAGACGAATTATCTGTCCAGTTCGGGGAGCTGTGTAGACCACAGCAGTGCATTGTTATATAATCCCGGACTAGATATCTGTCCAGAATGGGGAGTTGTGCAGACCACAGCAGTGGATTGATCTATTAACCCAGACTAGATATCTGTCCAGGACGGGGAGCTGTGCAGAAAACTGCAGTGCATTGATCTATAAACCCGTACTAGGTTTTTGTCCAGGGCGGGGAACTGTGCAGACCACAGCAGTGCATTGATTTATAAACCCAGACCAGATATTTGTCCAGCACGGGGAGCTGTGCAGACAACAGCAGTGCATTGATCGAAAAACGCGGACTAGATATCAGTCCAGCACGGGGAGCTGTGCAGACCACAGCAGTGAATTGACCTATAAACCCGGACTAGATATCTGTCCAGTACAGGGGAGGTGTGTAGGCCACAGCACTGCATTGATCTATAAAGCCGGACTAGGTTTTTGTCTAGGGCGGGGAGCTGTGCAGACCACAGCAGTGCATTGATCTATAAACCCAGACTAGATATCTGTCCAGCATGGGGAGCTGTGCAGACCACAGCAGTGCATTGAGGTATAAACCCGGACTAGATATCTGTCCAGCACGGGGAGCTGTGCAGACCACAGCAGTGCATTGAGGTATAAACCCGGACTAGATATCGGTCCAGGACGGGGAGGTGTGTAGACCACAGCACTGCATTGATCTATAAACACGGACTCAATATCTGTCCAGGACGGGGAGCTGTGAATACCACAGCAGTGCATTGATCTATAACCCCTTACAAGATATCTGTCCAGCACGGCGAGCTGTACAGACCACAGCAGTGCATTGATCTATAAACCCAGACGAGATATCTGTTAAGCACGGGGAGCTGTGCAGACCACAGCAGTGCATTGATCGATAAACCCGGACTAGATATCTATTCTGGGCGGGGAGCTGTGCAGACCACAGCAGTGCATTGATCTATAAACCCGGACTAGATATCTGTCCAGTATTATGGAGCTGTGTAGGCCACAGCAGTGCATTGATCTATACACCCAGACTAGATATCTGTCCAGAATGGGGAGCTGTGCAGTCCACAGCAGTGCATTGATCTATAAACCCGGACAAGATATCTGTCCAGCATGGGGAGCTGTGCAGACCACAACATTGCCTTGATCTATAAACGCAGACGAGATATCTAAACTGGGCGGGGAGCTGTGAAGACCACAGCAGTGCATTGATCGATAAACCCAGACTAGATATCTGTCCAGCACGGGACGCTGTGGAGACCACAGAAGTGCATTGATCTATAAACCCGGACGAGATATCTGTCCAGGACGGGGAGCTGTGCAGACCACACCAGTGCATTGATCTATAAACCCAGACTAGATATCTGACCAGACGGGGAGCTGTGCAGACCAGAGCAGTGCATTGATCTGTAAACCCGGACTAGATATCTGTCCATGACAGGGAGCTGTGCAGACCACAGCAGTGCATTGATCGATAAACCCGGACTGGATATCTGTCCAGGACAGGGAGCTGTGCAGACCAGAGCAGTGCATTGATCTGTAAACCCAGACTAGATATCTGTTCAGGACGGGGAGCTGTGCAGACCACAGCAGTGCATTGATCTATAATCCCGGACTAGATATCTGTCCAGAATGGGGAGCTGTGCTCAACGCAGCAGTGCATTGATCTATAAACCCGGAATAGATATCTGTCCAGTACGGGGAGCTGTGTAGGCCACAGCAGCGCAGTGATCTATAAACCCAGACTAGATATCTGTCCAGGACGGGGAGCTGTGCAGAACACAGCAGTGGATTGATCTCTAAACCCGGACTAGATATCTGTCCAGCACGGGGAGCTGTGCAGAACACAGCAGTGGATTGATCTCTAAACCCGGACTAGATATCTGTCTAGTACGAGGAGCTGTGCAGACCACAGCAGTGCAGTGATCTATAAACCCAGACTAGATATCTGTCCAGGGCGGGGAGCTGTGCAGACCACAGCAGTGCATTGACCTATAAACCCGGACTAGATATCTGGCCAGGAAAGGGAGCTTTGCAGACCACAGCAGTGCATTGATCTATAAATCCAGACTAGATATCTATCCAGAATGGGGAGCTGTGCAGACCACAGCAGTGCATGGATCTATAAACCTAGACGAATTATCTGTCCAGTTCGGGGAGCTGTGTAGACCACAGCAGTGCATTGTTATATAATCCCGGACTAGATATCTGTCCAGAATGGGGAGTTGTGCAGACCACAGCAGTGGATTGATCTATTAACCCAGACTAGATATCTGTCCAGGACGGGGAGCTGTGCAGAAAACTGCAGTGCATTGATCTATAAACCCGTACTAGGTTTTTGTCCAGGGCGGGGAACTGTGCAGACCACAGCAGTGCATTGATTTATAAACCCAGACCAGATATTTGTCCAGCACGGGGAGCTGTGCAGACAACAGCAGTGCATTGATCGAAAAACGCGGACTAGATATCAGTCCAGCACGGGGAGCTGTGCAGACCACAGCAGTGCATTGACCTATAAACCCGGACTAGATATCTGTCCAGTACAGGGGAGGTGTGTAGGCCACAGCACTGCATTGATCTATAAAGCCGGACTAGGTTTTTGTCTAGGGCGGGGAGCTGTGCAGACCACAGCAGTGCATTGATCTATAAACCCAGACTAGATATCTGTCCAGCATGGGGAGCTGTGCAGACCACAGCAGTGCATTGAGGTATAAACCCGGACTAGATATCTGTCCAGCACGGGGAGCTGTGCAGACCACAGCAGTGCATTGAGGTATAAACCCGGACTAGATATCGGTCCAGGACGGGGAGGTGTGTAGACCACAGCACTGCATTGATCTATAAACACGGACTCAATATCTGTCCAGGACGGGGAGCTGTGAATACCACAGCAGTGCATTGATCTATAACCCCGGACAAGATATCTGTCCAGCACGGCGAGCTGTACAGACCACAGCAGTGCATTGATCTATAAACCCAGACGAGATATCTGTTAAGCACGGGGAGCTGTGCAGACCACAGCAGTGCATTGATCGATAAACCCGGACTAGATATCTATTCTGGGCGGGGAGCTGTGCAGACCACAGCAGTGCATTGATCTATAAACCCGGACTAGATATCTGTCCAGTATTATGGAGCTGTGTAGGCCACAGCAGTGCATTGATCTATACACCCAGACTAGATATCTGTCCAGAATGGGGAGCTGTGCAGTCCACAGCAGTGCATTGATCTATAAACCCGGACAAGATATCTGTCCAGCATGGGGAGCTGTGCAGACCACAACATTGCCTTGATCTATAAACGCAGACGAGATATCTAAACTGGGCGGGGAGCTGTGAAGACCACAGCAGTGCATTGATCTATAAACCCAGACTAGATATCTGTCCAGGATTGGGAGCTGTGCAGACCACAGCAGTACATTGATCACTAAACCCAGACTAGATATCTGTCCAGAATGGGGAGCTGTGCAGACCACAGCAGTGCATTGATCACTAAACCCGGACTAGATATCTGTCCAGGACGGGGAGCTGTGCAGACCACAGCAGTGCATTGATCTATAAACCAAGACGGGATATCTGTCCAGGACGTGGAGCTGTGCCGACCACAGCAGTGCATTGATCTATAAACCCAGACTGGATATCTGTCCAGGACAGGGAGCTGTGCAGACCAGAGCAGTGCATTGATCTGTAAACCCAGACTAGATATCTGTTCAGGACGGGGAGCTGTGCAGACCACAGCAGTGCATTGATCTATAATCCCGGACTAGATATCTGTCCAGAATGGGGAGCTGTGCTCAACGCAGCAGTGCATTGATCTATAAACCCGGAATAGATATCTGTCCAGTACGGGGAGCTGTGTAGGCCACAGCAGCGCAGTGATCTATAAACCCAGACTAGATATCTGTCCAGGACGGGGAGCTGTGCAGAACACAGCAGTGGATTGATCTCTAAACCCGGACTAGATATCTGTCCAGCACGGGGAGCTGTGCAGAACACAGCAGTGGATTGATCTCTAAACCCGGACTAGATATCTGTCTAGTACGAGGAGCTGTGCAGACCACAGCAGTGCAGTGATCTATAAACCCAGACTAGATATCTGTCCAGGGCGGGGAGCTGTGCAGACCACAGCAGTGCATTGACCTATAAACCCGGACTAGATATCTGGCCAGGAAAGGGAGCTTTGCAGACCACAGCAGTGCATTGATCTATAAATCCAGACTAGATATCTATCCAGAATGGGGAGCTGTGCAGACCACAGCAGTGCATGGATCTATAAACCTAGACGAATTATCTGTCCAGTTCGGGGAGCTGTGTAGACCACAGCAGTGCATTGTTATATAATCCCGGACTAGATATCTGTCCAGAATGGGGAGTTGTGCAGACCACAGCAGTGGATTGATCTATTAACCCAGACTAGATATCTGTCCAGGACGGGGAGCTGTGCAGAAAACTGCAGTGCATTGATCTATAAACCCGTACTAGGTTTTTGTCCAGGGCGGGGAACTGTGCAGACCACAGCAGTGCATTGATTTATAAACCCAGACCAGATATTTGTCCAGCACGGGGAGCTGTGCAGACAACAGCAGTGCATTGATCGAAAAACGCGGACTAGATATCAGTCCAGCACGGGGAGCTGTGCAGACCACAGCAGTGCATTGACCTATAAACCCGGACTAGATATCTGTCCAGTACAGGGGAGGTGTGTAGGCCACAGCACTGCATTGATCTATAAAGCCGGACTAGGTTTTTGTCTAGGGCGGGGAGCTGTGCAGACCACAGCAGTGCATTGATCTATAAACCCAGACTAGATATCTGTCCAGCATGGGGAGCTGTGCAGACCACAGCAGTGCATTGAGGTATAAACCCGGACTAGATATCTGTCCAGCACGGGGAGCTGTGCAGACCACAGCAGTGCATTGAGGTATAAACCCGGACTAGATATCGGTCCAGGACGGGGAGGTGTGTAGACCACAGCACTGCATTGATCTATAAACACGGACTCAATATCTGTCCAGGACGGGGAGCTGTGAATACCACAGCAGTGCATTGATCTATAACCCCGGACAAGATATCTGTCCAGCACGGCGAGCTGTACAGACCACAGCAGTGCATTGATCTATAAACCCAGACGAGATATCTGTTAAGCACGGGGAGCTGTGCAGACCACAGCAGTGCATTGATCGATAAACCCGGACTAGATATCTATTCTGGGCGGGGAGCTGTGCAGACCACAGCAGTGCATTGATCTATAAACCCGGACTAGATATCTGTCCAGTATTATGGAGCTGTGTAGGCCACAGCAGTGCATTGATCTATACACCCAGACTAGATATCTGTCCAGAATGGGGAGCTGTGCAGTCCACAGCAGTGCATTGATCTATAAACCCGGACAAGATATCTGTCCAGCATGGGGAGCTGTGCAGACCACAACATTGCCTTGATCTATAAACGCAGACGAGATATCTAAACTGGGCGGGGAGCTGTGAAGACCACAGCAGTGCATTGATCTATAAACCCAGACTAGATATCTGTCCAGGATTGGGAGCTGTGCAGACCACAGCAGTACATTGATCACTAAACCCAGACTAGATATCTGTCCAGAATGGGGAGCTGTGCAGACCACAGCAGTGCATTGATCACTAAACCCGGACTAGATATCTGTCCAGGACGGGGAGCTGTGCAGACCACAGCAGTGCATTGATCTATAAACCAAGACGGGATATCTGTCCAGGACGTGGAGCTGTGCCGACCACAGCAGTGCATTGATCTATAAACCCAGACTGGATATCTGTCCTGGACAGGGAGCTGTGCAGACCACAGCAGTGCATTGATCTATAAACCCAGACTAGATATCTGTCCAGGACGGGGACCTGTGTAGACCACAGCAGTGCATTGATCTATAAACCAAGACGAGATATCTGTCCAGCACCGGTAGCTGTGCAGACCACAGCAGTGCATTGATCTATAAACCCAGACTAGATATCTGTCCAGGACGGCGAGCTGTGCAGACCACAGCAGTGCATTGATCTATAACCCCAGACTAGATATCTGTCCAGGACGGGGAGCTGTGCATACCACAGCAGTGCATTGATCTATAAACCCGGACTAGATACCTGTCCAGGACGGGGAGCTGTGCAGACCACAGCAGTGCATTGATCTATAAACCCAGACTAGATATCTGTCCAGCACGGGGAGCTGTGCAGACCACAGCAGTGCATTAATATTTAAACCCGGACTAGATATCTGTCCAGGACGTGGAGCTGTGCAGACCAAAGCAGTGCATTGATCTATAAACGCGGACTAGATATCTGTCCAGGACGGCGAGCTGTGGAGACCACAGCAGTGCATTGATCTATAAACCCGGACTAGATATCTGTCCAGCATGGGGAGCTGTGCAGACCACAACATTGCCTTGATCTATAAACGCAGACGAGATATCTAAACTGGGCGGGGAGCTGTGCAGACCACAGCAGTGCATTGATCTATAAACCCAGACTAGATATCTGTCCAGGATTGGGAGCTGTGCAGACCACAGCAGTACATTGATCGCAAAACCCAGACCAGATATCTGTCCAGAATGGGGAGCTGTGCAGACCACAGCAGTGCATTGATCACTAAACCCGGACTAGATATCTGTCCAGGACGGGGAGCTGTGCAGACCACAGCAGTGCATTGATCTATAAACCAAGACGGGATACCTGTCCAGGACGGGGAGCTGTGCAGACCACAGCAATGCATTGATCTATAAACCCAGACTAGATATCTGTCCAGCACGGGGAGCTGTGCAGACCACAGCAGTGCATTAATATTTAAACCCGGACTAGATATCTGTCCAGGACGTGGAGCTGTGCAGACCAAAGCAGTGCATTGATCTATAAACGCGGACTAGATATCTGTCCAGGACGGCGAGCTGTGGAGACCACAGCAGTGCATTGATCTATAAACCCGTACTAGATATCTGTAGAGTACGGGGAGCTGTGTAGACCACAGCAGTGCATTGATCTATAAACCCAGACGATATATCTGTCCAGCACGGGGTATTGACCATTATCAGGACACAGGATTATTCATATATAGTATTGACTTTCCTAAAGCCACAGGATTTTTCACACACAGTATTGACGATCCTCAGGTCACAGGATTATTTTCGCAAGGTACTGACCATCATCAGGCAACAGGATTATTCACACACAGCATTGACCATCCTCAGGCCACAAGGTTACTCCAACACAGTGTTGAGCATTCATAGTTCCCTGGATTATTTACACACCATATTGACCATCCTCAGGCCACCAGATTTCTCACACACCTTTTTGACCTTCCTCAGGCCAAGGGATTATTCCCACACAGAACTGACCATCCTCAGGCCACGGGATAATTCCCACACAGTTTTGGCCATCCTCAAGCCACAGGATTGTTCACAAATAATATTGACCACCATCACACTGCAGGAGTATTCACACACAGTATTCACCATTCACAGTCCACAGCATTATTCACACACAGCGTAGACCGTTAACAGACCACAGGATTATTCATACAGAGCATTGAACAACCCCAGTCAACAGGATTAATCGCACACAGTATTGACCATCCTGACGCAACACAATTATTCACACACAGCATTGACCATGCTCAAGCCACAGAATTATTCACACACAGTATTGACCAGTCTACAGCCACTGGATTTTTGAACCAACTGCCTTGACAGTTTACAGGCCACAGGTATATTCATACATGGAACTAACCATTCACTGTCCAAACGATTATTCACACACTGTATTGACCATTCTCAAGCCACAGGATTAATAAACACACTGTCCTGACCATCCTCAGGCCACAGAATTGTTTACACATGGTATTGATAACCCTCAAGCCATGGTTTATTCACACACAGTATTGACGCTTCACAGGCCAGTGGATTATTCACAGAGTATTAACCATTTTCAAGTCACAGGATTGTTCACAGAGTATTGGCCATCCTGACGCAACACAATTATTCACACACAGTATTGACCATCCTCAAGCCACAGGATTTTTTGCACACAGTATTGATGATCCTCAGGCCACAGGATTATTTTCACATGGTATTAACCATCATCAGGCCACAAGATTAATCACACACCGTATTGACCATCCTCCTGCCACCGGATTTGTCACACACAGTATTGACCATCCTCATGCAACAGGATGAATCACACATGGTATTGATCATCCTCAGGCCACAGGATTTTTCACACGCAGCTCTGACCCCCCTCAGGCCATAGGATTAATGAACACACTGTCTTGACCATTTACAGGTCATAGATTTATCACATAGAGTTTTGACTACCCTCCGGCCGCAGGATTATGCACAGATAGTACTCACTACCCTCAGGCCACAGGATTGTTCACACACAGTAGTGACCATCCTTAGTCCAAGGATTATTCACACACAGTATTCAGTGCACATGATAGTTCACACACTGTACTGACCATTCTCAGGCCACAAGATTATTCTCCCACAGTTGTGACCATTCTCAGGCCACAGGATTATTCACACACAGTATTGACCGTCCTCCGGCAACAGGAATTTTCACATACAGTATTGACCATCCTCAAACTGCAGGACTATTCCCACACAGTAATGACAATCCTCAGGCCACAGGACTATTCGCATACAGTACTGACTAACATACGGCCACAGGATTAAAGAACACACTGTCTTGACCATTTACAGGTCGCAGAAATATTCCCACCCAGTATTGACTATCCTCAAGCTACAGGATTATTCCCACACAGCATTGACCATTCTCAGGCCAACACGATTATTCACACACAGCATGGACAGTCCGTAGGTGACAGGATTATTCACACAAAGTATTGACAATCCTCAGGCCACAGGATTATTCACTCACTGTATTGAACATCATCAGGCAGCAGGATATTTAACACACACAGTATTGACTATCCTTCGGCCGAACGGTTATTCCCACACAATATTGGCCATTCTCAGACCACAGGATTATTCACATACAGTATTGACTTGCATATGGCCACATCATTAATGAACACACTGTCTTGATTATTTGCACGTCACAGGATTTTTCACAAACAGTATTGACCATCCTCAGGGCACAGAATTATTCACACACAGTATTGACTAGCATACGGGCTCATCATTAATGAACACACTGTCTTGATTATTTGCACGTCTCAGGATTATTACCACGCAGTATTGACGATTCTCAGGCCACAGGATTATTTACACACAGTATTGGCCATCTTCAGACCACAGGATTATTCACACACTCTATTGAACATCCTCAGGCCACAGGATTATTCACACATAGTATTGAGCAGCAGACGGCCACAGGATTAATGAACACACTATCCTGACCATTTACAGGTCACAGAAATATTCGCACCCAGTATTGACTACCCTCAAGCCACAGGATTATTCACACACAGTATTGACCATCCTCAGACCACAGGATTATTCACACAGTATTGACCATTCTCAGGCCACCGGATTGTTCACACACAGTATTGCCCATTCTCAGGCCACAGGAGTAGTCACACACAGTATTGACCATCACCTCAGGGCACATGATTATATTTACACAGTATTGACCATCCTCAGGCTACAGGAATATTCACACACAATATTGACAATTCTCAAATTACAGGATTGTTCACACGCAGTATTGACGATTCACAGGCCAGAGCATTATGCATACATGGTATTGACCATTCACTGTCCAAAGGATTATTCACACACAGTATTGACCATTCTCAGACCAAAGGTTATTCACACACAGTACTGACGATTCACAGGCCACAGGATTATTCCCATACATTATTGACTATTCGAAGGCCACAGGATTATTCACACACATGATGGCTGTCCTCAGGCAACATAATCTTTCACACACAATGTATGGACCATTCTCAGGCCACAAGATTATTCACTCACTGTATTGAACATCCTCGAGCAGCAGGATATTTAACACACACAGTATTGACTGTCCTTCGGCCTAACGGTTATTCCCACACAGTATTGACCATTCTCAGGCCACAGGATTATTCACACACAGTATTGACCACTATATGGCCACAGGATTAATGAACGCATTGTCTTGATCATTTGCACGTCACAGGATTATTTCCATGCAGTATTGACGATTCTCAGGCCACAGGAATATTCACACACAGTATTGACCATTCACAGGGCACAGGATTATTCACACACAGCATTGACTAGCACACGGCCACAGGATTAATGAACACTCGGTCTTCAATATTTGCAGGTCACAGGATTGTTCCAACATAGAATTGACAATCCTCAGGCTACATGATTATTCACACTCAATATCGACCAGCCTACAGCCACAGAATTAATGAACACACTGTTTTGATCATTTTCAGGTCACAGGATTATTCCCACACAGTATTGACAATCCTCAAGGAACAGGAATCTTTACACAAAGTATTCACCATCCTTAGGCCATGGATCATTCACACACAGTATTGACAATCCTGAAGCCACAGGATTTTCCCTACACGGTATTGACCATCCACAGGCCACAGTTTTATTTGCAAACAATACTGACATTGCACAGGACAAAGATTATTAACACATAGTATTGACCATGCACAGGCCACAGGATTATTATCACACAGCATTGACCATCCACAGGCCAATCATTATTCACACACAGTATTGCCCACCCTTAGGCAAAGGGTTATTCACATACAGTATTTACAATTCACGGGCCATAGGATTATTCACACACAGTATTGACTGCCCTCAGTCCACAGGATTATTCACACACTGCATTGAGCATTCACAGTGCACAGGATTAGTCACACACTGTATTCACAATTCTCAGGCCACAAGTTAATTCACACACAGTATTGACCATCCTCAGGCCACAGGATTACTCACACACTGTATTGAACCACCTCAGGCAACACGATTGTTCACACATAGTATTGACCATTCACAGTCCACAGCATTTTTCTCACAGTATTGACCATTCTCAAGACACAGGATTATTCACACACTGTATTGAACCACCTCAGGCAACACGATTGTTCACACATAGTATTGACCATTCACAGTCCACAGCATTTTTCACACACAGTATTGACCAACCTCAGGCCACAGGATTATTCACACGCAGTATTGACCATTCACAGTCCACAGGATTATTCAGACACGGTATTGAACCACTTCAGGCAACACGATTGTTCACACACGGGATTGACCATCTGCAAGCCAAGGGTTATTCACACACAATACTGTTGATTCATAGGCCACAACATTATTCACACAGTGTATGGACCACTCACAGTCCACAGGATTATTCACACAGTGTATTGACAATCCTTAGGCCAAGGGTTATTCACACACAGTATTTACGATTCATGGGCCATAGGATTATTTACACACTTTATTGAGCATTCACTGTGCACAGGATTATTCACACACTGTATTCACAATTCTCAGGCCTGAGGTCAATTCACACATGGTATTGACCATTCTCTGTCCACAGGATTAATCACATGTTGTATTGACCATTCACAGTCCACAGCATTTTTCACACATAGTGTTGACCATTCTCAGGCCAGAGGACTATTCACACACCGTATTGACCAACCTCAGGCCACAGGATGATTCCCACAGAGTCTTGACCATTCACAGGCCACAGGATTATTCACACACAGCATTGACCATCCTCAGTCAACAGGATTTTCCCCACACAGAATATGACCATAGTCAGGCCACAGGATTATTACCAAACATGAATGACCATTCTAAAGCCACAGGATTATTCACACACTGTATTGACCATCCTCAGGCTACAGGATCATTCCCACAGAGTGTGAACCATTCTCAGGCCACAGGATTATTCACTCGCTATATTGAACAACCTTGGGCAGCAGGATATTTAACACACACAGTATTGACTATCCTTTGGCCCAACGGTTATTCACACACAGTATTGACCACCATTCGGCCACATCATTAATGAACACACTATTTTGATCATTTACACGTCACAGGATTATTTCCACGCAGTATTGACAATTCTCAGTCCACAGGATTATTCACACACAGTATTGACTAGCACATGGCACAGGATTAACGAACACTTTGTCTGGACCATTTACAGGTCACAGGATTGTTCCCACATAGTATTGACAATCCTCAGGCCGCATGATTATTCACACTCAATATTGACCAGCCTACGGCCACAGAATTAATGAACACACTGTCTTGACCATTTACAGGTCAAAGGATTATTTCCACACAGTATTGACAATCCTCAAGCCACAGGATTATTCCTACACAGTATTGAACATCCTCAGGCCACAGGGTTATTCACACACAGTATTGACCATCCTCAGGCCACACAAGTACTCACACACAATATTCAACATTCTCAGCCGACAGGATTATTCCTAGACAGTATTGACAAGCATACGGACACAGGATTCATGAACAAAATGTCTTGACCATTTGCAGGTCACAGGACTATTCCCACACAGTATTTACCCTTCTCAGGACACTTGATTATTCGTACTTTGTATTGACATTCAAGGGCCATAGGATTATTCCCGCACAGTATTGGCCATTCTCTGGCCACAGGATTATTCACACCCAGCATTGACCATCCTCAGTCCACAGGATTATTCACACACAGTATTTACCATCCTCAGGCAAAGGTTATTCACACACAGTATTGATGATTCACAGATCACAGAATTATTCACACCCAGTATTGACCATTCTCAAACCACAGGATTATTCACACACAGTATTGCCCATCCACAGGCCACAGTATTATTTGCAATCAGTATTGACCATGCACAGGCCAGAGATTATTAACACATTGTATTGACTATCCATAGCCCACAGGTTTATGATCACACAGCATTGAACATCCACAGGCGATATTATTATTCACACACGGTATTGCTCATCCTTCGGCAAAGGACTATTCGGACACAGTCTTGACAATTCACAGGCCATAGGATTATTCACACAGTATTTACTATCCTCAGGCCGCAGGATTATTCATACAGTGTATTTGCCATTCACAGTTCAAAGGATTATTCACACACAGTATTGACCATTCTTTGGCCAAGGGTTATTCACACACTGTATTGACAATTCTCAGGCCACAGGATCATTCACAAACTGTATGACAATTCTCCGTCCACAGGATTACTCTCACACAGTATTGACCATTCACAGTCCACAGCATGTTTCAACACAGTATTGACCATCCTCAGACCACACGAGTTTTCACACACACATCATTGTGTATCTTCAGGCCACAGGATTACTCCCACACAGAATTGACCATCTACAGGCCACTGGATTATTAACAAACAGTATTGACCATCCACAGGCCACATTATCATTCACACACAGTATTGACAATCATTAGACAAATGGTTAATCACACACAGTATTCAGCATTCACAGTGCACAGGATTATTCACACACTATATAGACCATTCAAATTCCAAAGGATTATTCACATACACTATTGCCCATCTTTCGACAAAGGATTATTCACACACAGTATTGATGACTCATGGGCCACAGGATTATTGACAAACTGTATTGACCATTCACCTTCCAAAGGATTATTCACACACAATATTGACCATCCTCATTTCATAGGATTACTCATACACAGTATTGACCATCTGAAAACCACAGTATTATTCACACACAGTATTGACCATCCTCAGTCCACAGGATTATGCACACACTGCATTGAACAGACACAGGCCACAGGAAAGTTCATACAGAGTATTGACCAACTACAGGCAACAGGATTAATTACACACGCTTTTCACCATCCTCAGGCCAAAGGATTATGCCCACACTGTATTGATCATTCTCAGGCTACAGGGTTATTCAAACACAGTATTGATCATTCTCAGTCTACACGATTAATCACACACAGTATAGACCATCCTCAGGCCACAGGATTAATCACACACAGTATTGATCATTCTCAGTACTCAGACTTATACACACACTGAACTGACCAACGTCAGGCCACAGGATTATTCCCACACAGTATTGAGCATTCACAGTGCACAGGAGTATTCACACACTATATAGACCATCCTCAGTCCACAGGATTACTCACACGCAGTGTGGACCATCCTAAAACCATAGGATTCTTCACACACGGTATTGACCATTTACAGTCCACAGCATTATTCATACACAGCATTGATCATTCACAGGCTAGAGGATTATTCACACACAGTATTCTATATCCTGAGGCCTCAGGATTATTCAAACACAGTACTGACCATCCTCAGTCGATAGGATTACTCACGCACAGTACTGATGATTCAGAGGCCAGAGGATTATGCACACATACTATTGACCGTCCTCTGTCCACAGGATTTTTCACACACGGATTATGACCACACTCAGGCCACAGTATCATTCACTCATAGTATTGACCAACCTCAGGCCACAGGATTACTCCCACACAGTATTGACGATCCTCAGGCCAGAGGAGTGTTCACACACAGTATTGTTAATCCTTAGGCCACAGGATCATTCGCACACTGCATTGCCCAACCACAGGCCACAGAATTATTCGCACACAATATTCAACATTCTCAGCCAACAGGATTATTCACACACAGCATTGACTATCTTATGGCCACAGGATTAATGAACACACTGTCTTGATCATTTACAGGTCAGAGGATTATTCCCACACAGTATTGACCATTCTCAGACCACAGGATTATTCTCATACAGTATTGAACATCCTCGGGGCACAGGATTATTCCCACACAGTATTTTCCATTCTCAGGCCACTGGATTATTCCCACCCTGTTTTGACCATCCTCTTGCAACAGGACGTTTCACACACAGTATTGAACATCCTCAGGCCACAGGATTATTCACACACATTATTGACCTTTCTCAGCCCAGAGGATTACGCACACACTGTATTAAACATCCTCAAACCACAGGATTATTCTGACACTCTATTGACCATACTCAGGCCACAGGATCATTCACACATAGTATTGATCATACTCAGGCCAAGGTATAGTCACACACAGTAATGACCATTCACATGCCAGAGAATTATTCACACACAGTATTGACCAAAATTAGGCCAAAGGAGTATTCACATACAATATTCAATATTCTCAGCCCAGGATTATTCACAGAGTATAGACCAGCCTACGGCCACAGGATTAATGCACACACTGTCTTGATCATTTACAGATCACAGGATTATTACCACGCAGTTTTATCCATCCTCAGGCCACAGGGGTATTCACAAAGTATTGAACATCATCAGGCTACAGGATTATTCCCACACAGTATTGACCAACCTCCATCCACAGGATTACTCACACACAGTATTGATCATCCTCAGGTCAACGGTTATTCACACACAGTATTGACCATCCTAAGGCCATAAGATCATTCACACACTGTATTGACCAACCTGAGGCCACAGGATTAATGAACACATTCTCTTTACCAATTAACAGGTCACAGGATTATTCCCACACAGTATTGAACATCCTCAAACCACAGGATTATTCTGACACAGTATTGACAATTCACAGGCCAGAGGATTATTCACACACAGTATTGAACATCCTCAGGCCATAGGATTATTCCCACACAGTATTGACCAGCATACGGCCACAGGATTAGTGAACACACTGTCTTGACCATTTACAGGTCACAGGATTATTCCCACACGGTACTGACTATCCTCAAGCCACGGGATTGTTCACACACAGTACTGACCATCGTTAGGCCATAGTATTATTCACACACAGTGAAGACCATCTTCCGGCCACAGGATTGTTCCCACACAGTATTGTCCAACCTTCGGCCACAGGATTATTCGCACACTTTATTGACCATTCTCAGGCAACAATATTTTTCACACACTGTATTCACCATCCTCAGGCCAGAGGGTTATTCACACACAGTATTGAACATCTTCAGGCCACTGGATTATTCCCGCACAGTATTGACTAGCATCAGGCCAGAGGATTATTCAACATAGCATTGATCATCCTCTGACCACAGAACTATTTACACACAGTGTTGGCAATACACAGGTCACAGGATTACTCACACACAGTATTCACAATCCTCAATCCACTGGATTATTCTCACACAGTATTGACTATTCTTAGGCCAAAGGGTTATTCCAACACAGTATTGGCCATTCTCAATCCACATGATTATTCGCACACAGTATTGACTACCCTCAGGCCACTGGATTATTAACACATAGCATTGACCATCCACGGCTCACAGGATGATTATCACACAGCATTGACAGTCCACAGTCCACATTATTATTCACACAGTATTGCCCATCCTTATGCAAATACTTATTTACACAGTATTTACGGTTCATAGGCCACAGGATTAGTGACACACAGTATTGACTGGCCTCAGTCTACAGGATTATTCACACACTGCATTGAGCATACACACGGTACTGAACATTAACAGTGCACAGGATTATTCACACAATGCATTGACCGTGCACAGTCCAAAGGATTATTCCCACACAGCATCAACCATCCTCCGTCCACAGGATTGCTCATACACAGTATATACCATCCTAAAAACATAGGATTATTCACACAGAGTATTGACCATTCACAGTCCACGGCAATATGCACACACACCATAGACCATTCATGGGGCACAGGATTATTCACACCCAGTATTGAACACCTCAGACAACCGGATTAATAACATATAGTTCTGACCATCCACAGGCCACAGGATTGTTCACACACAGTATTGATCATCCTTAGGCCAAGGGGTTTTCACACACGGTATTTACGATTCACAGGCCACAGGATTAATGAACACAGTGTCTTGACAATTTACAGGCCACAGGATTATTCATACACAGTGTTGACCATTCACAGGCCACTGTCTTAATCACACACAGTATTGGTCATTCTCAGACCAAAGGCTTATTTACAAACAATATTGACCATGCACAGGCCAGAGGATTACTCGCACATAGTATTGACCATTCATAGGCTACAGGATTATTCACACACAGTATTACCCATCCTTAGGCAAAGAGTTAGTCACATACAGTATTGACCATCCTCGGGCCGCAGGATTATTCACACTGTGCATTGACCATTTACAGTCCAAAGGATTATTCACACACAGTATTGACCATCCTTAGGCCAATGGTTATTCACACACAGTATTTACAATTCACAGGCCATTGGGTTATTTACACACAGTACTGACTGCCCTCAGGCCACAGGATTTCTCACACTCTGTGTTGAGTATTCACAGTGCACAGGATTATTCACACATAGTACTGAATAACCTCAGGCAACAGGATTAATTACGTAAAGTTTGGACCATCCTCAGGCCAAGGGTTATTCACACACAGTATTGACCATTCACAAGCCAAAGGATCATTCACAAACTGTGTTGACCAATCTCAAGTCACAGGGGTATTCACACACAATATTCAACATTCTGAGCCCACACGATTATGCACACACTTTATTACCAGCATGTGGCCACAGGACTATTCTCACACTGTATTGATCATCCTCAGGCCACGGGATTATTCACACATTTTATTGATATATGTCAGGCCACAAGATTATTCTCACACAGGATGGACCATCCTCAGGCCAAAGGATTATTCACACACAGAATTGACCAACCGCAGACCACAGGATTATTCTCACACAGTATTGACCATCCTCTGGCAACAGAATTATTCACATAACATATTGTCCATCCACATGCCAAGGGTTATTCACACAGAGTACTGGTCACACAAAGTGAGAGCGTTAGAGGTGCTCAGAGGATAAAACAGAGATGTGGAGTGTTGTTGCGACTGGAAAAGGGTCTGAAAAGGATTTTACAGTGACAGGGTGGACTGTGGTTATTGTGAAGAACTACAGAAATAGCGATTATTGTACTGAGTGCAGGATGTGATTATTGAAATTCGGAATGTTATCAAGACTAGAGCCATTTACAAATATGAAGGATCATCAGTATTGGAGTAGGGATCAAATTAATAGTGGGATTGCGGGCAGGGTTAAGGTTACAGAAATAAGAAATTTTCTGGGAATTACAAGCATTCATGGCCCAGGCACAGATAAGTGATAGAGAGTCGAGGAATAGGGAGAGAGAAGAGTTAAATGTGTGGCTACAGGGATTGTGCAGGAGGGAGGGATTTCGGTACTTGGATAACTGGGGTTCTTTCTGGGGAAGGTGGGACCTCTATAAACAGGATGGTCTGCACCTGAACCTGAGGGGCACCAGTATCCTTGGGGGGAGGTTTGCTAGTGCTCTTGGGGGGGGTTTAAACTAACTCTGCAGGGGCATGGGAACCCAGACTGTAGCTTTAGGGTGCAGGACCTGGAGTGTAGGGAGGTTAGGAATATGGCATCAATCTTAAAGGAGGGTGCCTGTAAACAGAAGAGTGGCTTGAAGTGTGTGTACTTTAATGCCAGAAGTATACAAAATAAGGTAGGTGAACTCGCAGCGTGGGTTGGTACCTGGGACTTTGATGTTGTGGCTATTACGGAGACATGGCAAGATCAGGGACAGGATTGGCTGTTGCAGGTTCCAGGGTTTAAATGTTTTAGTAGGGTCAGAGGTGGGGGCAAAAGAGGGGGGGGTGTGGCTTTTCTTGTCAAAGATAGTATTACAGCGGTGGAAAGGAAGATGGACGAAGATTTGCCATCTGAGGTAGTTTGGGTGGAGGTTAGGAATAGGAGAGGTGAGGTCACCCTGTTAGGAGTCTTTTACAGGCCTCCTAATAGTCCTAGAATCGTTGAAGAAAGGATTGCGAAGATGATTCAGGAGAAGAGCGACAGTAGTAGGGTGATTGTTATGGGAGACTTTAACTTTCCTGATATTGATTGGGAAAGCTATAGCTCAAGTTCGTTAGATGGGTCAGTGTTTGTGCAATGTGGGCAGGAGAGTTTCCTGACACAATATGTAGATAAGGCAACAAGAGGTGGTTTGGTTCTGGGTAACGAACCAGGCCAGGTATTAGAACTAGAGGTAGGTGAGCACTTTGGGGACAGTGACCACAATTCGGTGATTTTTACTCTCGTGATGGAGAGGGATAAGTGTGTACTACAGGGCAAGAGTTATAGCTGGGGGCAGGGAAATTATGATGCGTTGAGGCATGACTTGGGATGTGTGGATTGGAAAAGTAGATTCCAAGGCAAGAGCGTAATTGATATGTGGAACTTGTTCAAGGAGCAACTATTGAGTGTCCTTGATAAGTACGTACCTATCAGGCAGGGAGGAAAGGGTCGTGTGAGGGAGCCGTGGTTTAATAAGGAGTTGGAATCCCTTGTTAAACGGAAGAGGGCGGCCTTTGTAAAGATGAGGCGTGAAGGTTCAATAGGGGCAATTGAGAGTTATAAGGTAGCCCGGAAGGACCTGAAGAGAGAGCTAAGAGCAGCAAGGAGGGGACATGAAAGGTCCTTAGTTGGTAGGATTAGGGAAAACCCTAAGGCTTTCTATAGGTATGTTAGGAATAAAAGAATGACAAGGGAAGGAATAGGTCCAATCAAGGATAGTAATGGGAAGTTGCGTGTGGAGGCTGAAGAGATTGGGGAGGCGCTGAATGAATACTTTTCGTCAGTATTCACTCAGGAACAGGACATTGTTGTCGATATGAATACTGAGGCACGAATAAGTAGAATGGATGGCTTTGAGATATGTAGAGAAGAGGTGTTGGAAATTCTGGCAAGGGTGAAAATAGATAAGTCCCCTGGGCCTGATGGTATTTATCCTAGGATTCTCTGGGAAGCAAGGGAGGAGATTGCAGAGCCATTGTCCTTGATTTTTGTGTCCTCTTTGTCGACAGGAGTAGTGCCAGAGGACTGGAGGCTAGCAAACGTGGTTCCCTTGTTCAAGAAGGGGAGTAGGGATAATCCTAGTAACTATAGGCCAGCGAGTCTCACTTCTGTTGTGGGCAAAGTCTTAGAGAGAATTGTAAGGGATAGGATTTATGCACATCTGGATAAGAGTGATGTGATCAAGGATAGTCAGCATGGTTTTGTGAAGGGCAGGTCGTGCCTCACAAACCTTATTGAATTCTTTGAGAAGGTGACTAAGGAGCTAGATGAGGGGAAAGCGGTAGATGTGGTACATATGGATTTTAGTAAGGCGTTTGATAAGGTCCCCCATGGTAGGCTACTGCAGAAAATACAGAGATATGGCATTGAAGGTGAGTTGGAGGTTTGGATTAGGAATTGGCTCTCTGGAAGAAGACAGAGGGTAGTAGTTGATGGCAAAGGTTCATCTTGGAGTGCCATCACTAGCGGTGTTCCGCAAGGATCTGTTTTGGGACCATTGCTGTTTGTCATTTTTATAAATGACCTGGAGGAAGGGTTATAAGGTTGGGTGAGCAAGTTTGCGGATGATACGAAAGTCGGAGGAGTTGTAGACAGTGAGGAAGGATATGGCAGGTTACAGCGGGATATAGAGAAGCTGCAGAGCTGGGCAGAAAGGTGGCAAATGGAGTTCAATGTAGCTAAGTGTGAAGTGATTCACTTTGGTAAGAGTAATAAAAAGATGGGGTACTGGGCTAATGGTAGACTACTTGGTAGTGTGGAAGAGCAGAGGGATCTTGGTGTCCATGTACACAGATCTCTGAAAGTTGCCACCCAGGTAAATAGTGCAGTGAAGAAGGCATATGGCGTACTGGCTTTTATTGGTAGAGGAATTGAGTTCCGGAGTCCTGAGGTCATGCTGCAGTTGTATAAGACTCTGGTGCGGCCGCATCTGGAATATTGTGTGCAGTTTTGGTCGCCATACTATAGGAAGGATGTGGAGGCACTGGAACGGGTGCAGAGGAAGTTTACCAGGATGTTGCCTGGTATGGTAGGAAAATCCTATGAGGAAAGGCTGAGGCACTTGGGGTTGTTTTCATTGGAGAAAAGAAGGTTTAGGGGTGATTTGATAGAGGTGTACAAGATGATTAGGGGGTTAGATCGGGTTGACAGTGAGAACCTTTTTCCACGTATGGAGTCAGCTATTACAAGGGGGCATAGCTTTAAATTAAGGGGGGGTAGATATAGGACTGATGTTAGGGGTAGGTTCTTCACTCAGCGAGTCGTAAATTCATGGAATGCCCTGCCAGTAGCAGTAGTGGACTCTCCCTCTTTATGGGTATTTAAGCGGGCATTGGATAGGTATATGCAGGATAGTGGCTTAGTGTAGGTTAGGGGTGCTTTGATCGGCGCAACATCGAGGGCCAAAGGCCCTGTACTGCGCTGTAATGTTCTATGTTCTATGTTCTATGTTCTAAGTTGGACCGAAAGGTATGTTTCCTTAAGGAATGACTCCATCCCATGACAAAAGTCAGCGTGATCGGGGGAAGTGTGGAATAGAAAGATCCCAGGATTCAAAACCATCTCCTTGGGAGAGGCCTGCTTTCCCTGCTTTTGTACTGATCCTCACTAAGACAGCACAGGCCTGGATTGATAACTGTCAACTTCCTATATTGACAAAGGAAGACTCAATACAGCAGAGAAGAAAGTAAACAAGAGAGTGGGGATTGAGCCTGGGACCATCACACTCTGTGTTCACCCTTCAACTCTGTACCTATGTCATGTCCTCCATACCAAAGATCGATCGCTGAAATGTTCTCTGCTCTGTTCACTGTGAGTGGTCCTATCTCGCTGCAGGATTTCTTGAAGGCTCCAGGTCTCCCTTCCCTCTGAATGAAATGTATCTCAATTTGCTTTGGGAGGTAAGGGATGAGATTTCTGGGGCCCTGGTGGATATATTTAATACATTGCTGACCACGGATGAAATGCCGAATGACTGGAGGATAGCAAATGTTGTTCCTTTGCTCAAGAAGGGCAGCAGAGACAGGCCAGGAAATGACAGAACAGATAGGTCACCCCATTAGAGGAACGATGTGTAAGATTTGGAAAGGGTTCAGTGGAGATTTACTGGGATGTTACCTGGTATGGAGGGAATGTGATATGAGGAACTTGAAGCTGTTTTTGTTCGAGAGAAGACGTTTCAGATGAATTAATTGAGATACTAAGATAATCAGAAAGTGAAGTGGATTGGACAGTGAGAGCCTTTTCCCTCAGATGGCAATACCGAGCATGAGATGGGATAGCTTTAAATTGAGGGGTGAAAGATATATGACAGATGTCAGAGATAGATTCTTTACTCAATGTAGTAGGAGCATGGAACAAACTGCCTGCGACAGGAGTAGATCTGCTCACCTTAAGGGCATTTAAACGGTCATTGGATAGCCACATGGACGTGAATGGAATAGTGTTGGCTACTCGGGCTTCACATTGGTTTCACAGGTTGGCGCAACATTGAGAGCTAAAGGGCCTGTACCATGCCGCCATGTTCTATGTTCTAGAGGGAATAAATATCAGGTGAGAGGGGAAAGACTTAAAAGGGATTGGAGGAGAACGTTTTTCACACAGAGGATGGTGCAGGTGGTCGAGAAAAGTACAATAACAACATGTAAAAACGATTTGGGCAGAAACATGGAGAGGAGAAGGTTTGAAGGGATGTGGGTCAAATGCAGGGAAACGCGACTCGGTCAGGGACTCTGGTCAACATGGACGAGTTGGATCGAGGGAACTATTTTCGTGCTGCATGACTCAGTCTCCTCCTCCAATAACTGGAGACAACCGAGATAAGGCATGTTGTAGACACTGAAGCAAGTTACAGCGATAGGGATAGTAATCTGGAATGCAGTACGTTTCAAATACGTGGAGTGACTATTGGGATAGGAGGAGGTTACATGGATACTAACTGTCATTGGAGTTAAAAATTATTGAAGACACAAGCCCACAAGACATGCCATAGTTGCAGTGTTGGAGTGTAGGAAGTTATAGTACAACAGAACCTAAAGTAGGGGTGGGTATTGTGCGTGGGGTGGGCCTGTACTGTATTCCCCCTCCAGATTTGTATCGATGTCATGTCTTGTTAACAGAGGTTTGGAGCCTTCTCATTCCTCTCTTCTCAGTTATCGAAACTGGATTAAGTTGTCAATACTGAGGGTTGAAGAATTAGTAAGGACTCTTCAGACTAGCCAAAGTTACAGGTAGAGAGAGTTGTTGGGACTGGAAGAGGTGACAGTCCTCAATAGGCTGGTACACATTCACGGATGATTTTAGTGACTGCAGGAGGTTACAGAGTTAAGGCGGCTAGTAATGATGGGAGGAGGTCACAGAGATAGATATGATTGCAGAGATTGGCCAAGGTTGCAGTCTGGGGAACGGTGACGTGGCTTCATAATGTTACACAAAGGGAGGATGGGCAGGAATGGCTGTGGGAGCT